>NC_061514.1:244449465-244546538 GCF_022539505.1 Lolium rigidum | reverse complement strand
ATTGCCATTTAGATTCAGTTACAGCATTACCACTCCCCACTACAACTAATAAAATTGATTATGCCTATGTGGAGAGTAATAATTTTATGCATGAGACTCATGATAAGAATGCTTTATGTGATAGTTATATTGTTGAGTTTGCTCATGTTGCTACTGAAAGTTATTATGAGAGAGGAAAATATGGTTGTAGAAATTTTCATGTTACTAAAATGCCTCTCTATGTGCTGAAATTTTTCAAGCTACACTTGTTTTATCTTCCTATGCTTGTTACTTTGCTCTTCATGAACTTGTTTATTTACAAGATTCCTATGCATAGGAAGCATGTTAGACTTAAATGTGTTTTGAATTTGCCTCTTGATGCTCTCTTTTGCTTCAAATACTATTTCTTGCGAGTGCATCATTAAAACTGCTTGAGCCCATCTTAATGGCTAAAAAGAAAGAACTTCTTGGGAGATAACCCATGTGTTATTTTGCTACAGTACTTTGTTTTATATTTGTGTCTTGGAAGTTGTTTACTACTGTAGCAACCTCTCCTTATCTTAGTTTTGAGTTTTGTTGTGCCAAGTTAAGCCGTTGATAGAAAAGTAAGTACTAGATTTGGATTACTGCGCAGTTCCAGATTTCTTTGCTGTCACGAATCTGAGCCCACTGCCCTGCAGGAAGCTCAGAAAATTATGCCAATTTACGAGCATGATCCTCAGATATGTACGCAACTTTCATTCAATTTGAGCATTTTCATTTGAGCAGGTCTGGTGGCCTAATAAAATCCATCTTTACGGACTGTTCTGTTTTGACAGATTCTGCCTTTTATTTCGCATTGCCTCTTTTGCTATGTTGGATGAATTTCTTTGATCCATTAATGTCCAGTAGCTTTATGCAATGTCCAGAAGTGTTAAGAATGATTGTGTCACCTCTGAACATGTGAATTTTTATTGTCCACTAACCCTCTAACGAGTTGTTTCGAGTTTGGTGTGGAGGAAGTTTTCAAGGGTCAAGAGAGGAGGATGATATACTATGATCAAGGAGAGTGAAAGCTCTAAGCTTGGGGATGCACCCGGTGGTTCACCCCTGCATATATCAAGAAGACTCAAGCGTCTAAGCTTGGGGATGCCCAAGGCATCCCCTTCTTCATCGACAACATTATCGGGTTCCTCCCTGAAACTACATTTTTATTCGGCCACATCTTATGTACTTTGCTTGGAGCGTCTGTGTTGCTTTTGTTTTTGTTTTTGTTTGAATAAATTGGATTACATCATGCTTGTGTGGGAGAGAGACACGCTCCGCTGGTTCGTATGAACACATGTGTTCTTAGCTCATAATATTCATGGCGAAGTTTCCTCTTCGTTAAATTGTTATATGGTTGGAATTGGAAAATGATACATGTAGTAATTGCTATAATGTCTTGGGTAATGTGATACTTGGCAATTGTTGTGCTCATGTTTAAGCTCTTGCATCATATACTTTGCACCTATTAGTGAAGAATACATAGAGCATGCTAAAATTTGGTTTGCATAATTGGTCTCTCTAAGGTCTAGATAATTTCTAGTAAGGTGTTTGAACAACAAGGAAGACGATGTATAGTCTTATAATACTTGTAATATGTCTTTTATGTGAGTTTTGCTGTACTAGTTCATCCTTGTGTTTGCCTCAAACAACCTTGCTAGCCTAAACCTTGTATCGAGAGGGAATACTTCTCATGCATCCAAATACTTGAGCCAACCACTATGCCATTTGTGTCCACCATACCTACCTACTACATGGTATTTCTCCGCCATTCCAAAGTAAATTGCTTGAGTGCTACCTTTAAACAATTCAAAATTTATTACCTCTTATTTGTGTCAATGTTTTATAGCTCATGAGGAAGTATGTGGTGTTTATCTTTCAATCTTGTTGGGCAACTTTCACCAATGGACTAGTGGCTTCATCCGCTTATCCAATAATTTTGCAAAAAGAGCTGGCAATGGGATTCCCGAGTCCCAAATTAACAAACTAAAAATAGACACTCCTCCATGGTATGTGATTGTTGGACGGCACCCGAAGGATTCGGTTAGCCATGGCTTGTGTAAGCAAAGGTTGGGAGGAGTGTCATCATAATAAAACTAAAATAAAAAGGCACTCCTTCATGGTATGAGATTGTTGGCGGGCACCGAGGATTCGGTTAGCCATGGTTTGTGAAAGAAAGGTTGGAAGGAGTGCCATCCAAAAATAAAATAAAATGGGAGCCGCTCTTTGAAGGTTTGTACGGCAAGGGGGTTAGAGTACCCGCTACCATTCGTTGACAACAACATACACCTCTCAAAACTTTACTTTTATGCTCTCTTTATGTTTTCAAAATCAAAGCTCTAGCACAAATATAGCAATCGATGCTTTTCCTCTATGAGGACCATTCTTTTACTTTTATTGTTGAGTCAGTTCACCTATTTCTCCCCACCTCAAGAAGCAAACACTTGTGTGAACTGTGCATTGATTCCTACATACTTGCTTATTGCACTTATTATATTACTCTATGTTGACAATTATCCATGAGATATACATGTTACAAGTTGAAAGCAACCGCTGAAACTTAATCTTCTTTTGTGTTGCTTCAATACTTTTACTTTGAATTATTGCTTTATGAGTTAACTCTTATGCAAGATTTATTGATGCTTGTCTTGAAGTGCTATTCATGAAAAGTCTTTGCTATATGATTCAGTTGTTTACCCATGTCATATACATTGTTTTGATCGCTGCATTCACTACATATGCTCTACAAATAGTATGATCAAGTTTATGATGGCATGTCACTCCGAGAAATTATCTTTGTTATCGTTTTACCTGCTCGGGACGAGCAGAACTAAGCTTGGGGATGCTGATACGTCTCCAACGTATCGATAATTTCTTGTGTTCCATGCCACATTATTGATGTTATCTACATGTTTTATGCACACTTTATGTCATATTCGTGCATTTTATGGAACTAACCTATTAACAAGATGCCGAAGTGCCAGTTCCTGTTTTACTGCTGTTTTTGGTTTCAGAAATCCTAGTAACGAAATATTCTCGGAATCGGACGAAATCAACGCCAAAGTTCCTATTTTCATCGGAAGCATCCAGAACACCGGGAAGGACCGAGAGGGGGCCACGGGGCCACCAAACCCTAGGGCTGGCGCGGCCGAGAGGGGGCCGCGCCGCCTATGGTGTGGCCCCCCTGTCGGCCCTCCTGCGCCGCCTCTTCGCCTATATAAAGCCCCTGGATCAGAAAACCCGACACCAATTGACGAAACTCCACGAAAGACTCCGGGAGCCGCCGCCAGTCACGAAACTCCAGATTCGGGGGACGGGATCTCGTTCCGGCACCTGCCGGAGCGGGGAAGTGCCCCCGGAAGGCTTCTCCATCGACACCGCTGCCATCTCCACCGCCATCTTCATCACCGCTGCTGCTCCCATGAGGAGGGAGTAGTTCTCCATCGAGGCTCGGGGCTGTACCGGTAGCTATGTGGTTCATCTCTCTCCTATGTGTGTCAATACAATAATCTCATGAGCTGCCTTACATGATTGAGATTCATATGATGATGCTTGTAATCTAGATGTCATTATGCTAGTCAAGTGGGTTTTACTTATGTGATCTCCGGAGACTCCTCGTCCCACGTGTGTAAAGGTGACGAGTGTGTGCACCGTGTGGGTCTCTTAGGCTAGATTTCACGAGAATACTTACTCATTGAATGGCATAGTGAGGTGCTTATTTATATCTCTTTAAGATTGCAGCATGTTGTATCACAATTTATCCATGTGCTACTCTAGTGATTTGTTATTAAAGTAGTTTATTCCTCTCTGCATGTGTGCAAAGGTGACGGTGCGTGCACCGTGTTAGTACTTGGTTTATGCTATGATCATGATCTCTTGTAGATTATGGAGTTAACTATTGCTATGATAATATTGATGTGATCTATTCCTCCTACATATGCATGAAGGTGACGGTGTGCATGCTATGCTAGTACTTGGTTTAGTAGCGTTGATCTATCTTACACTAAAGGTTACTTAAACATGAGCATTATTGTGGAGCTTGTTAACTCCGGCATTGAGGGTTCGTGTAATCCTACGCAATGTGTTCATCATCCAACAAAAGTGTAGAGTATGCATTTATCTGTTACTGTTATGTGATCAATGTTGAGAGTGTCCACTAGTGAAAGTGTAATCCCTAGGCCTTGTTCCTAAATACTTGCTGAGTTACTACTTGCTTGTTTACTACTGCTGTCTGCGTTACTACTTGCCTTGCAATACCACCACCATCAACTACACGCCAAGCACTTTTACGGCACCGTTGCTACTTGCTCATACTTATTCATACCACCTGTATTTCACTATCTCTTCGCCGAACTAGTGCACCTATTAGGTGTGTTGGGGACACAAGAGACTTCTTGCTTTGTGGTTGCGAGGTTGCATGAGAGGGATATCTTTGACCTCTTCCTCCACGAGATCGATAAACCTTGGGTATCCACTTAAGGGAAACTTGCTGCTGTTCTACAAACCTCTGCTCTTGGAGGCCCAACACTGTCTACAGGAAAGGAGGGGGAACGTAGACATCAAACACCACATATTTCCTCATGAGCTATGAAACATTAACACAAATTGAGAAACATTTTGAAGGTTTAAAGGTAGCACATGAGAATTTACTTGGAATGGTTTGAAATGCCATGCATAGGTATTTATGGTGGACACTCTGGAATAACTTGGTTTTCAGGTGTTTGGAAGCACGAGCAGTGTTCCCGCTCAGTACAAGTGAAGGCTAGCAATAGACTGGGAAGCGACAATCAAGAGAGCGATAGCTTGTCATAATCATGCTTGCGACAAAAATAAATTAACGGAGGCATAAAAGTGATACAAGAACTACGAGGTAAAGTAAATCATCGAGGCTTAATTGACATTTTGTTCAGTCATATGCATGCGTGAGCATGTGCCAAGTTGATTCAAGAGAATTATTAGAGGAGGATACCACAATGTCATACCTATCTATGAATAAAGCAATGCAAGCAAATATTTATGACATGCTACTCATATTAATAAATCGGAGCTAATCATGAGAGGTCATGAACTACTAGACTTTCTTAAATGACATATACCTCACATGAACCAACTAAGCATGCTCACATGGATGAGTATATGTACAAAAATGAAAACAAATAGAGTTCATACCAGCCTCTCACCACAATCGGATCGTCGTATATCGTCATTATTGCCTTTTCACTTGTGTAGCTTGAATAATATGGAATGAAAACCACGCTCCAGCCACCGAAGACCATTGAATTCATAAAGAACTTTACAAAACCAAAGAAGAACAGCAAATATTTTTGGTGTTTTCGAATTTGGAAGCAAGAACAAAAGGAAACGAGCAAACAACGCAAAATCTTTTTGGATTTTCTTATAGCAAACCAACGATAGCAAATAAAGCAAGATAAAAGCAAGAAACCAAAGTAAATAAATGGTGAAGAGAAACAACAGAAATATTTTTGGTCTTTTTGTGTTTTAGGAAAGAAACAAAGCAAAAACAAGAAAATGAAAACTAAAAGAAACACAGAAAAGCAAGATGGCAGAATGAGTGATGCCGGTATACCTCCCCCAAGCTTAGGCTTTTGGCCTAAGTGGAGATCAACCCCAGCGAGGGTCTGGGTTCCACGCTGGTGGATCATACATGGCGTAGTCATAATAAGGTCCCGACGCAGAAGAAAAGCGTGGAGGCTCGTCATGCCCAACTTGTTGATGCGAAGAACTCGCTGCATCGGATGACGAATCGAGGTGTTCCTCGGCCTCCTCCGTGTTGTCTCTTGCACGATGACCTCCTCCCTCTATGTATGCATTAAGTGCACCTTCCGTGACTGACCAATCCTCCCTGGAATCAAGGTTAAATAGAACAGGTGCAGGCAATCCTACTAATTTTTCAGTTTTCTTAGTTGTTCTCCAAGTTTTCTTGTAAAATGTTATTCTGTAAGACAGGTTGCTCAAATTAGACGAATCAGAAACAAATTCATGCTTAATCATGGAGACTATGTCAAGTTTCTCTATGGGGAGCTGAATATCAAGATGGTGAGGTTCTACACCATGCATAGCTAATAAGCGAGAGGCGATGATACCTCCACAAATTCCTCCCTTCTCACGGTTAGTAGCAAGTCTATAGGCTATCAAAGCACCAAAGTTGTAAGTCCTATTACCTTGTAATGCAGCAGCTAGAAAGGCTAAATCCCGGATAGATAACTTACTTGCATTCTTTCTAGCAAGAACGCACTTGGTGATGAAATAAGCAAAGTAACGAATAGCTGGGAGTTGAATACTACTGATTTTACCACCATCCTCCGAGTAGCTTCTTCCATGACAAATCATCTTGAAGAGGTACAAGAGCTCTTGCGGCGATCCCCTTATCTTCTCGCATGATCCCCATTGCGGCACTCTGATTGCTGCACAAAAATCATCGAATGGCAAGTTGACAGTTTTATTATAAATTTTGTACCGAACCATGGGGTTAGATCGCGACCAATTGAATTCAAAATCCTGCACTACAGACATAGTCAATTTTGCATATTGGCATGGTTCACCAACAACAAAATCATCCAACCCTGCACGAGAAATTAGACTTTGAACATCTTGCAAGATTCCTGCACTTCTCATAAAATCCACGCACGGGTAGTAAGCGGGGTATACTCCTTCTTCGCGGTGAACTCTCATGACCTGTTGCACCTCCAATTCTTGTTGGTTGAGTTGGTGCCTACTCCCTTCCATTTTCTGAAATTTTTCAACAAACAATATAAAATTTGATTTGGTGACATATAATTGAGGGAAACTACCATAGGAACTTGCTAGAGTACTAATCATGCATCAAAACTAGTTTCTACCACTTAGAACAAGCATGCAAGCTCACTAAACATGTTACCTACAGCAGCAAAATATTCAAGATATACTCCACCAAACAAAATTCTACTTGGATAATCGGAGGAGTCACATACGGAGAGCAAATGTGCCAAATTTCGGACGAAATGCGGGCTGAGCAAAGAGATCGAGAAATCTTGAGCTCTTGAGCAGAAACGCGAGTGAGAGGAACCTGGTGCGAGTTTTTTCGGGAGAGAGAAGAGAATGGGAGAAAGAGATGAAGTAGTGGGGCAAGGAGGGGCCCACACAACAGGGTGGCGCGCCCCCCTCCTTGGCCGCGCCGGCCTGTGGGGTGCCACCCTGGGGTGCCCCACAGGTCATCCCCAGGTGTTCCCAAGTGCCTAGTCGAAAAATAGGACCAATGGTATAATTTTTGTGAATTTTTGAAAACTTTGAAAAATGCACATTTCTGGGTGTTAAATTTATCATTACTGGGCAGGAATTTTTTTGAAATCTCTAATTAACTAAAGAACTTTGCAAAACAAAAGTGCTACAGCAAGTAAAACAAGTGGAGGAAGAAACAGATATTGTTTAGCTCCTCTATGCATATAAAATGAATTTGTTAACAAGGTTGATCAAGTCTTGCCACCAAATAAATTTTACATAGCATAAGAAGAAATAAACCTCAAATCAATCATGTTACCTTGTATTGTATTGATATGGATCCAATCACAAGAGTTTGATATTCTTCTTTAGGCTCATATATAGGACAATCAATGGTTCCCACTTTGATAGTTCTCACATTAGAAATGGTATTAACTCCACATGCTTTCTCAATCCTCTTGGGAAAATAAACGGTATGCTCCTTGTCATCGACATTGAAAGTAACTTTTCCTTTATTGCAATCAATAACAGCCCCTGCGGTGTTAAGAAAAGGTCTCCCAAGAATAATAGACATATTATCATCTTCGGGCATTTCCAACACAACAAAATCGGTTAATATCAAGCGGTTATTAGTAACTTGAACAGGAACATCCTCACATATACCAACGGGAATAGCGGTAGATTTATCAGCCATTTGCAAAGATATATCACTCGGTATCAACTTATCTAAATAAAGTCTCTTATAAAGAGAGAAAGGCATAACACTAACACCCGCTCCCAAATCACATAGAGCGAGTTCTAACATAATTATTCTTAATAGAACAAGGAATAGTCGGTATACCTGGGTCGCCAAGCTTCTTTGGAACCTTACCATTGAAAGAGTAACTAGCAAGCATAGTGGAAATCTCCTCATTAGGAATTTTCCTTTTGTTAGTGAAAATATCTTTCATATACTTTGAATAAGGAGGCAATTTAATAGCATCAGTCAAAGGTATTTGCAGGAATAAAGGTTTCATCCAATCACAAAATTTATTATAGTGTTCTTCTTCCTTTGATTTTAGTTTCTTAGCGGGAAAAGGCATTTGCTTTTGAACCCAAGATTCCCTTTCACTACCATGTTTCTTAGCAATAAAATCTTCTTTAGTATACTTTTTATTTTTAGCATGCTTTTCAGGTTCTTCTTCAACCTCTTCTTTATCGAAGCATCATTCTTATCATTATCTTTATCATGTTCATTACCACTTTCGGTTTCAGCATCGAAATAGAAATACTATTAGGATCATTAACGAGCTCGAGAGGATTCTACAACGGTTTTATGTTTCTTTTTCTTTTTCTTAGATGGAGCACTAGTTTCGGTTCGTTGAGAATCTTGTTCAACTCTTTTGGGATGCCCTTCGGGATATAGAGGATCCTGGGTAGAAACACCGCCTCTAGTTGTTACTTCATAAGCATGCTTTTCTTTAGAATTATCTTTTAACAAGTCATTTTGCACTTTAGTGAGTTGATCAATTTGAGTTTGAACCATTTGAAAATGTTTAACAAGTATCTTAACATCATTGGAGGTTCTCTCCACAATACCATGCAATTCACCAATAGCTCGAGAATTTTCCATTAAATGATTCTCTACTCTCATATTGAAATTACTTTGCTTAACAATATAATTATCAAACTCATCTAAGCATTGAGTAGGAGGTTTTGAATATGGAATATCTTCTCTAGTAAAGCGTTCAAGAGAGTGTACCTCAATCATGGATGAAGGGGGAGTGATCTTACATGAATCTTCTATGGGAGGTAAATTCTTCACATCTTCGGATTTAATACCCTTCTCTTTAAGAGATTTCTTGGCTTCCCTCATATCTTCATCATTTAATTTAATCATACCCCTCTTCTTCAATATTGGTGTCGGGGTTGGTTCAGGTGTAGACCAATCATCATGGTTCCGGCCTATTCTCGCCAATAATTCTTCGGCGTCGTACGGAGTTCTTTTCTGAAAACACAACCAGCACAACTATCCGGGTATGCCCTAGACTCAATGGTTAGTCCACTATAAAATATATCAAGTAAATCATGCTTTTCCAAATCATGGTCGAGGCCGAGCTCTAATAAGAGAGCAAAATCTAGCCCAAGCCTCGGGCAATTTCTCTCCATCTTCCCGATCAAAATTATAAATTCTCTGCAAAGCAATATGTTGAGCACTAGCGAGGAAAGTATTTCCGGAAGAAAACATCAAGCAATTCTTTTGGACTATTAATAGAATCAGGTGGCAAACTATTATACCAAGTTTTAGCATCATCCTTTAATGAGAAAGGGAAAATTTTAGCAACGAAATAAGTACGCTTCTTAACATCATCAGAAAACAAGCTACTAAGAGTAGATAGCTCAATCATGTGTTCTACAACACTTTCTTTTTCAGTACCACAAAAAGGTGTTTTCTCAACAATAGATATATGAGACAAATCAATAGAAAAATCATAATCTTTATCCTTAATGTTTATAGGAGATGTGGCAAATTTAGGATCAGGAGACGAGTTTATATCTAACGGTATGTTGTGCAAGCAACTTTTTAATTTTTCTTGCATCAGTAGTAGCATTGCATTTATCAATAAAATCATCATCAAGTTCTACATAATCTTCATCAAGATCATCACTAGAGTATTCAACGAGACTCGGGTGAATTAACGAGTGTAGCAGCATTTTCATTAGGAGTTTCGAGTATTTTCAATTTGTCTAGACCTAGCAATCGTAGCATCTAGAAAAGATCCCAACGAACCACTATCATCAAGCACAGCAGAAGCATCATCAATATTATAAGAATTTTCAGATCTAGCGAAGTACCGGCATGTGAAGCATGTGGTGGTGAAACAAGTTTATCAATCACGAGATGGTGAATCAAGAGCGACGAGAGGTACTAGAGTTGTACCTTTTCTTGTAGTGGATGGTAATATAGCGACTTTAGGATCGCGAGGTTTACCCATGATGGAGAATTTGCAGCGAACAATATCAATCCAAGTGAACTTCCAAATAAAGCTATGCTCCCCGGCAACGGCGCCAGAAAATAGTCTTGATGACCCACAAGTATAGGGGATCGCAACGGTCTTCGAGGGAAGTAAAACCCAATTTATTGATTCGACACAAGGGGAGACAAAGAATACTTGAAAGCCTTAACGGCGGAGTTGTCAATTCAGCTGCACATGGAAACGGACTTGCTCGCAAGAGTTTATCGGTAGTAACGGTTTTATAGCGAGTAGCAGTAGTGAAATAACGACGACGAGTAACAAAGACAGCGGTAGTGATTATAGTAAACCGCATGATTAAAATACTGTAGGCACGGGGATGGATGAACGGGCGTTGCATGGATGAGAGAAACTCATGTAACAATCAAAGCGAGGGCATTTGCGAGATAATAATAAAACGGTATCCAAGTACTAATCAATCAATAGGCATGTGTTCCATATATAGTCGTACGTGCTCGCAATGAGAAACTTGCACAACATCTTTTGTCCTACTAGCCGGTGGTAGCCGGGCCTCTAGGGAATCTACTGGAAATTAAGGCACTCCTTTTAATAGAGCACGGAGCAAAGCATTAACACTCCGTGAACACATGTGATCCTCATATCACCGCCATCCCCTTCGGTTGTCCCAATTTCTGTCACTTTGGGGCCTCGGGTTCCGGACAGCAATACGTGTATACAACTTGCAGGTAAGATCATAAAACAATGAATATCATCATGAAACAATAACATGTTCAGATCTGAGATCATGGCACTCGGGCCCTAGTGACAAGCATTAAGCATAACAAGTTGCAACAATATCATAAAAGTACCAATTACGGACACTAGGCACTATGCCCTAACAATCTTATGCTATTACATGACGAATCTCATCCAATCCCTACCATCCCCTTCAGCCTACAGCGGGGGAATTACTCACACATGGATGGGGGAAACATGGCTGGTCGATGGAGAGGCGTCGGTGGTGATGATGGCGATGATCTCCTCCAATTCCCCATCCCGGCGGAGTGCCAGAACGGAGTTTCTGGTCCCGAGACGGAGTTTCGCGACGGTGGCGGCGTACTGGATGGTTTCTGGCGATTTCTTCTAACCCCCGTGCGTTTTTAGGTCGAATGCATTAAGTAGTCCGAAGGAGGGCGTCGGGGGCCAGCCGAGGCGGCCACACAATAGGGCGGCGCGCCCCCCTCCTGGGCCGCGCCGGCCTAGTGTGTGGGACCCTCGGGCCCCCACCTGGCTTGCCCTTCTAGCTCCGTCAATATTCTGGGAAAATAGGACCTTTCGCATAAATTCCGAGGATTTTCCTGAAAGTTGGATTTCTGCACAAAAACGAGACACCAGAGCAATTCTGCTGAAAACAGCGTTAGTCCGTGTTAGTTGTATCCAAAATACACAAATTAGAGGCAAAACAATAGCAAAAGTGTTCGGGAAAGTAGATACGTTTGGACGTATCAGTCCCCCACTTGCACGACATGTCAAATTGATGAGGTTTCTGGGCCCGCAAGGCAGAGAGAGAGCGGTTCTCGCGTTTTCCCGATACATTGGTCGTGGCTGAAGTCAGCAATGATGTCACCTTGGTAAAATAAAATCTCGACTATGAAGCTTCACAAGAACGGCGACAGCAGAAGATTATTGTTTATTTCGAGAGCCTTTGATCAAATACAAGTTTTTGCTCAAATGCTCAGGGGCTACTTTGAAAAAAAAATATTCGAATATGGCAAAATAGAAATGGCGAGAGCCTATGACCAAACGCAAGCATTTGTTCATATCCTCGTGGGCTACTCCCATCGGGAGCGCTGTTCGCGCACCCGATAGTTATAAAAATTCGAGAAAGAATGACAATATAGCGACATGAGGCATTAGAATGTTGAGCCTACAACCAAGCACTAGCCCTTGGCTGTAGCCTCGGGGGCAACTCCCATCGGGAACTGATGGCGTGTATTTCACACGTTCGTTGGGCAACCCCAAGAGGAAGGTATGATGCGCACAGCAGCAAGTTTTCCCTCAGAAAGAAACCAAGGTTTATCGAACCAGGAGGAGCCAAGAAGCACGTTGAAGGTTGATGGCGGCGGGATGTAGTGCGGCGCAACACCAGGGATTCCGGCGCCAACGTGGAACCTGCACAACACAACCAAAGTACTTTGCCCCAACGAAACGAGTGAGGTTGTCAATCTCACCGGCTTGCTGTAACAAAGGATTAACCGTATTGTGTGGAAGATGATTGTTTGCGAGAGAAAATAGTAAAACAAGTATTGCAGCAGATTTGTATTTCGGTATTAAAAGAATGGACCGGGGTCCACAATTCACTAGAGGTGTCTCTCCCATAAGATAAAAGCATGTTGGGTGAACAAATTACAGTCGGGCAATTGACAAATAGAGAGGGCATAACAATGCACATACATGTCATGATAAGTATAGTGAGATTTAATTGGGCATTACGACAAAGTACATAGACCGCCATCCAACTGCATCTATGCCTAAAAAGTCCACCTTCGGGCTATCGTCCGAACCCCCTCCGGTATTAAGTTGCAAAGCAACGAGACAATTGCATTAAGTATGGTGCGTAATGTAATCAATAACTACATCCTCGGACATAGCATCAATGTTTTATCCCTAGTGGCAACGAGCACAACACAACCTTAGAACTTTACGTCACTCGTCCCGGGTGTCAATGCGAGGCATGAACCCACTATCGAGCATAAATACTCCCTCTTGGAGTTACTAGCATCAACTTGGCCAGAGCCTCTACTAATAACGGAGAGCATGCAAGATCATAAACAACACATATGTAATAACTTGGTAATTAACATATTATGGTATTCTCTATCCATCGGATCCCGACAAACACAACATAGAGTATTACAGATAGATGATCTTGATCATGTTAGGCAGCTCACAAGATCCAACAATGAAGCACAATGAGGAGAAGACAACCATCTAGCTACTGCTATGGACCCATAGTCCAGGGGTGAACTACTTACTCATCACTCCGGAGGCGACCATGGCGGTGTAGAGTCCTCCGGGAGATGAATCCCCTCTCCGGCGGGGTGCCGGAGGAGATCTCCGGAATCCCCCGAGATGGGATCGGCGGCGGCGGCGTCTCGATGAGGTTTTCCGTATCGTGGTTTTTTCGCATCGGGGTTTCGCGACGGAGGCTTTAAGTAGGCGGAAGGGCGAGTCGGGGGGCTGAAGAGGGGCCCACACCACGGGCGGCACGGGCCCCCTTGGCCGCGCCGCCTTGTGGTTTGGCCACCTCGTGGCCCCACTTCGTATGCTCTTCGGTCTTCCGGAAGGTTCGTGGCGAAATAGGCCCCTGGGTCTTGATTTCGTCCAATTCCGAGAATATTTCGTTACTAGGATTTCTGAAACCAAAAACAGCGGAAAACGACAAGCGGCACTTCGGCATCTTGTTAATAGGTTAGTTCCGAGAAAATGCACGAATATGACATAAAGTGTGCATAAAACATGTAGGTATCATCAATAATATGGCATAGAACATAAGAAATTATCGATACGTCGGAGACGTATCAAGCATCCCCAAGCTTAGTTCTGCTCGTCCCGAGCAGGTAAAACCATAACAAAGATAATTTCTGAAGTGACATGCCATCATAATCTTGATCATACTATTTGTAAACATATATAGTGGATGCAGCGATCAAAACAATGGTAATGACATGAGTAAACAAGTGAATCATAAAGCAAAGACTTTTCATGAATAGTACTTCAAGACAAGCATCAATAAGTCTTGCATAAGAGTTAACTCATAAAGCAATAAATCAAAGTAAAGTCATTGAAGCAACACAAAGGAAGATTAAGTTTCAGCGGTTGCTTTCAACTTGTAACATGTATATCTCATGGATAATTGTCAACATAGAGTAATATAACAAGTACAATATGCAAGTATGTAGGAATCAATGCACGGTTCACACAAGTGTTTGCTTCTTGAGGTGGAGAGAGATAGGTGAACTGACTCAACATAAAAGTAAAAGAATGGTCCTTCAAAGAGGAAAGCATCGATTGCTATATTTGTGCTAGAGCTTTTATTTTAAAAACATGAAACAATTTGGTCAACGGTAGTAATAAAGCATATGAGTTATGAAAGTTATATCTTACAAATTGCAAGCCTCATGCATAGTATACTAATAGTGCCCGCACCTTGTCCTAATTAGCTTGGACTACCGGATCTTTGCAATGCACATGTTTTAACCAAGTGTCACAATGGGGTACCTCCATGCCGCTTGTACAAAGGTCTAAGGAGAAAGCTCGCATTTTGGATTTCTCGCTTTTGATTATTCTCAACTTAGACATCCATACCGGGACAACATGGACAACGAGATAATGGACTCCTCTTTAATGCATAAGCATGTGGCAACAATTATTATTCTCATATGAGATTGAGGATATATGTCCAAAACTGAAACTTCCACCATGAATCATGGCTTTAGTTAGCGGCACAATGTTCTTCTCTAACAATATGCATGCTCCAACCATAAAGGTGGTAGATCTCTCTTACTTCAGACAAGACGGACATGCATAGCAACTCACATGATATTCAACAAAGAATAGTTGATGGCGTCCCCGAGAAAACATGGTTATCGCACAACAAGCAACTTAATAAGAGATAAAGTGCATAAGTACATATTCAATACCGAGAATAGTTTTTAAGCTATTTGTCCCATGAGCTATATATTGCAAAGGTGAATGATGGAATTTAAAAGGTAGCACTCAAGCAATTTACTTTGGAATGGCGGATAAATACCATGTAGTAGGTAGGTATGGTGGACACAAATGGCATAGTGGTTGGCTCAAGTATTTTGGATGCATGAGAAGTATTCCCTCTCGATACAAGGTTTAGGCTAGCAAGGTTATTTGAAACAAACACAAGGATGAACGGTACAGCAAAACTCACATAAAAGACATATTGTAAACATTATAAGATTCTACACCGTCTTCCTTGTTGTTCAAAACTCAATACTAGATGTTATCTAGACTCTAGAGAAACTAAATATGCAAACCAAATTAGCAAACTCTAAGTGTTTCTTCATTAATGGGTGCAAAGTATATGATGCAAGAGCTTAAACATGAGCACAACAATTGCCAAGTATCAAATTATCCAAGACATTTTAGAGTTACCACATGTAGTATTTTCCAATTCCAACCATATAACAATTTAACGAAGAAAAAAACTTCGCCATGAATACTATGAGTAGAGCCTAAGGACATACTTGTCCATATGCTACAGCGGAGCGTGTCTCTCTCCCATAAAGTGAATGCTAGGATCCATTTTATTCAAACAAAACAAAAACAAAAACAAACCGACGCTCCAAGCAAAGTGCATAAGATGTGACGGAATAAAAATATAGTTTCGGGGAGGAACTCGATAATGTTGTCGATGAAGAAGGGGATGCCTTGGGCATCCCCAAGCTTAGACGCTTGAGTCTTCTTAGAATATGCAGGGGTGAACCACCGGGGCATCCCCAAGCTTAGAGCTTTCACTCTCCTTGATCATATTGCATCATACTCCTCTCTTGATCCTTGAAAACTTCCTCCACACCAAACTCGAAACAACTCATTAGAGGGTTAGTGCATAATAAAAATTATCATGTTCAGAGGTGACACAATCATTCTTAACACTTCTGGACATTGCATAAAGCTATCTGGACATTAATGGATCGAAGAAATTCATCCAACATAGCAAAAGAGGCAATGCGAAATAAAAGACAGAATCTGTCAAAACAGAACAGATCCGTAAAGATGGATTTTATTAGGCCACCAGACTTGCTCAAATGAAAATGCTCAAATTGAATGGAAGTTGCGTACATATCTGAGGATCATGCACGTAAATTGGCTTAATTTTCTGAGCTACCTACAGGGAGGTAGACCCAGATTCGTGACAGCAAAGAAATCTGGAACTGCGCAGTAATCCAAATCTAGTACTTACTTTACTATCAAAGACTTTACTTGGCACAACAAAACTCAAAACTAAGATAAGGAGAGGTTGCTACAGTAGTAAACAACTTCCAAGACTCAAATATAAAACAAAAATACTGTAGTAAAAACATGGGTTGTCTCCCATAAGCGCTTTTCTTTAACGCCTTTCAGCTAGGCGCAGAAAGTGTAACTCAAGTGTTATCAAAGGGTGGTGCATCATCCTTACCTTGGGCTTTACCCTTACCTTTCTTGTTGTTTTTCTTTCTCTTTGATTTAGGAAATGTATGATTCCCCTCTGGTATAGAGGTGAAATCCAGGATGCCTTCTCCCACATCTATGACTTGCTCCCAATAGTTTTAGCGGGGATCTTACGAGTGTGATTTTTCCTGTCCCTACACATTCAATAACAAGATAATCAATGGATATTGTTCTTCCAAGAATGGTTGTATGCACACCTGCGGCTATTCCCTTAGGAATTATAACAGAGTTATCAATGAGAGTTATTTCTTCTCCTCCTTCATCAACTCCCCAAAGTTTCAAAGATTTATAAATGCTCTCCGGTATAAGGCAAAATTCAGACATAATATCACAGTTGGCACGAAGAGTTTGATCACCGATAACAATTTTAACAGTAGGATCCCATAATGACGGTTTAGAGTTCACTAAAACTTGTTCAAGACGATTACGAACATGGTGATAGTTGTCATCCAGGCGAGATGTACTTATCTCGAGATTGTTTAATCTATTATAAATGCTAATAAGGGCTGAATCAAAGTTATTAGCTGAATCATGTGATGCAACCAACTTCTTTATGGCATTAAAAGCTTGATCCCCATTGCAATGAAGGAAATCTCCTCCCACTAAAGTATCCAAAGCATATCTATAGCGAATCATAAGACCAAAATAAAAATTACTAAGGAGCAAACTTAGAGTCATTTGAGGTTCAGTTTTACGATAAGAAGTAAAAATTCTAGACCAAGCGTCCTTAAAACTCTCCTCATCCCCTTGTTTAAAAGTGAAGACTAATTCTTCAGGCGAAGTAGTAACAGGTTCAGAGCTAGACATGGTAACAAAAGTAACTAATTTTTTTTGTATTTTTAATATAGAGTGCAAGACAGTAAAATAAAGCAAACTAGATAAAGTAAATGCAAGTAAACTAATTTATTTGTGTTTTTGATATAGCAAACAAGACAGTAAATAAAGTAAAACTAGCAACTAATTTTTTTTGTGTTTTGACATAATGCAGCAAACAAAGTAGTAAATAAAATAAAGCAAGACAAAAACAAAGTAAAGAGATTGAGAAGTGGAGACTCCCCTTGCAGGCGTGTCTTGATCTCCCCGGCAACGGCGCCGAGAAAATATGCTTGATGGCGTGTATTTCACACGTTCGTTGGGCAACCCCAAGAGGAAGGTATGATGCGCACGGCGAGCAAGTTTTCCCTCGGAAAGAAACCAAGGTTTATCGAACCGGGAGGAGCCAAGAAGCACGTTGAAGGTTGATGGCGGCGGGATGTAGTGCGGCGCAACACCGAGGATTCCGGCGCCAACGTGGAACCTGCACAACACAACCAAAGTACTTTGCCCCAACGAAACGAGTGAGGTTGTCAATCTCACCGGCTTGCTGTAACAAAGGATTAACCGTATTGTGTGGAAGATGATTGTTTGCGAGAGAAAATAGTAAAACAAGTATTGCGGCAGATTTGTATTTCGGTATTAAAAGAATGGACCGGGGTCCACAGTTCACTAGAGGTGTCTCTCCCATAAGATAAAAGCATGTTGGGTGAACAAATTACAGTCGGGCAATTGACAAATAGAGAGGCCATAACAATGCACATACATGTCATGATAAGTATAGTGAGATTTAATTGGGCATTACGACAAAGTACATAGACCGCCATCCAACTGCATCTATGCCTAAAAAGTCCACCTTCGAGGTTATCGTCCGAACCCCCTCCGGTATTAAGTTGCAAAGCAACGAGACAATTGCATTAAGTATGGTGCGTAATGTAATCAATAACTACATCCTCGGACATAGCATCAATGTTTTATCCCTAGTGGCAACGGCACAACACAACCTTAGAACTTTACGTCATCTGTCCCAGGTGTCAATGCGGGCATGAACCCACTATCGAGCATAAATACTCCCTCTTGGAGTTACTAGCATCAACTTGGCCGAGCCTCTACTAATAACGGAGAGCATGCAAGATCATAAACAACACATATGTAATAACTTGATAATTAACATAACATGGTATTCTCTATCCATCGGATCCCGACAAACACAACATAGAGTATTACGGATAGATGATCTTGATCATGTTAGGCATCTCACAAGATCCAACAATGAAGCACAATGAGGAGAAGACAACCATCTAGCTACTGCTATGGACCCATAGTCCGGGGGTGAACTACTCACTCATCACTCCGGAGGCGACCATGGCGGTGTAGAGTCCTCCGGGAGATGAATCCCCTCTCCGGCAGGGTGCCGGAGGAGATCTCCAGAATCCCCCGAGATGGGATCGGCGGCGGCGGCGTCTCAGTAAGGTTTTCCGTATCGTGGTTTTTTCGCATCAGGGGTTTCGCGCCGGAGGCTTAAGTAGGCGGAAGGGCAGAGTCGGGGGGCGGACGAGGGGCCCACACCACAGGGCGGCGCGGGCCCCCCCTTGGCCGCGCCGCCTTGTGGTTTGGCCACCTCGTGGCCCCACTTCGTATGCTCTTCGGTCTTCTGGAAGGTTCGTGGCGAAATAGGCCCCTGGGTCTTGATTTCGTCCAATTCCGAGAATATTTCATTACTAGGATTTCTGAAACCAAAAACAGCAGAAAACAGCAACTGGCACTTCGGCATCTTGTTAATAGGTTAGTTCCAGAAAATGCACGAATATGACATAAAGTGATAGGGCAAAGGTGGCCGATCTTTCGATGAGAGTATGATAGCGTCGATTGTGTTGGTGGAGTTCGTGCTTGACGATCCGACTACACGTGCAAAGCTCGTGCGCCAATGCAATCGCTAGGACAATCTCCGGGAGTTGCTGATCTTGCGGATGCACGATCAGCCTGACCAGCGAGGGTCTTAATTCCTACCTGAAATCGAGAACAAGTAAGAACTAATAATGCAATCAGAATTATTGCGGATATAGATGAAAGCTTTATTGAAAAGGTGGGATTCCGAATAGTCGGTCTTGTTATGGGCGTTGGCCTCAAAAGAAGTACACGAGAGTTGCAGCAATGGCTAACTTTTAATCTAATCAAAATCCGAGTCTAAATGTGACGGCTATGGGGGTATTTAAAGGAGGAAAAGGTGGGGTTTCGGCCAGCCATACATGTGGTGGCCGAACCAAACCCTAGAAGGCCTTTCCCCTTCAATACGGACTCTAAAAAGTGGCTGACTTAATTCCTGCGAAAATGACATGGGCCTGGCCCAAAACTAAAGGTGACGCAGCACCATATTATGCTATGGACGAAATTATGAAGTGGAGAACTCTATATTTCGTCCATGTCTTCATCTCTTCTTATGGTGGCTTCAAAGTCCTGAAATCTCCACTTGTGGCATCATCTTCAATCCTCAAGTGCTTGCTGCCATCTCCTCCATGTGTGATCATGCTCCAATGCTTGTCCTCCTCATCCATGCTTGGTCCATCATTCCTAAGAGTAACAAACATATCTGATTTAGGCAGCATCATATTCTCGTGTATGTGAGGAATAGTTCCAAGAAACGAAAGTACCTGATAGTTCAGTTGTTTGGCACGAGCTCGAGTGATTGGTCCTTGTATTTGTGTCGCTGTAGGTACGGCGGTTGTATCAAGAGATGGGATGTCCTCATCATGCCCCCCTTCTTGAATTGAAGTCGTCCTCGACGAAAACTCCTCTTCTTCACCAAAGTAAGGCTTCAAATCTGCAATGTTAAATGTAGGACTATCCGGACCCAATTCGCGAGAAGCTCAAGTTTATATGCATTATCATTTATTTTCTCTAACACCTTAAAAGGACCAAGCAGCGCGTGGCATTAGTTTCGACTTGCGCAATTCAGGAAAACGATCTTTGCGCAAATGCAACCAAACAAGATCACCAACATCAAACACAACATGTTTTCTTCCTCTATCCCCAGCAATTTTATACTTAGTATTCATGCGTGCTATGTTGTCTTTAGTAGTCTCATGCAATTTTAGTATCAATTCAGCACGGTTTGTAGCATCCAAATTATTTTGCACAGAAGATGGTAAAGGCAACAAATCAATAGGTGCACGTGGTACAAAACCATAAACAATCTCAAATGGGCACATCTTAGTGGTAGAATGCAGCGAGCGATTGTAAGCAAATTCAACATGAGGTAAACATTCTTCCCACAATTTTAAGTTCTTCTTCAAAACAGCCCGCAGCATAGTAGACAAAGTTCTATTTACTACTTCAGTTTGTCCATCCGTTTTGGGGATTGCATGTAGTACTAAACAGCAATTTAGTCCCCAACTTAGCCCATAAACATCTCCAAAATTGGCTAAGAAACTTAGTATCACGATCAGAAACAATAGTATTTGGCACACCATGTAAACGCACAATTTCGCGAAAGAACAAATCAGCAACATGTGTAGCATCATCAGTTTTGTGACATGGAATAAAGTGTGCCATCTTAGAAAACCTATCCACAACAACAAAGATACTATCCCTCCCCTTACGTGTACGAGGCAAACCCAAAACGAAATCCATAGAAATATCCTCCCAAGGTACACTAGGAACAGGAAGAGGCATATATAAACCATGTGGATTAAGTCGAGACTTAGCTTTTTGACATGTAGTGCAGCGCGCCACAAATCTCTCAACATCTCGACGCATCTTTGGCCAAAAGAAGTGTGCAGCAAGTACATCCTCCGTCTTCTTCACACCAAAGTGTCCCATCAATCCTCCTCCATGCGCCTCCTGCAACAACAAAAGACGAACGGAACCATCTGGGATGCATAGCTTGTTAGCACGGAACACAAATCCATCATTGAGGACGAATTTGTTCCATGTTCTACCATCTTTACAATTCAGCAACACATCTTTAAAATCAGCATCATTCAAGTTCAAAAGTCTTATTGAAATCAGGAAGTTGGAGTAATGGAGCATGTGTTAACTTATCTTTCAGAATCATGAAGGCGTCTTGTTGTGCATCGCCCCACACAAAGGGCACATCCTTCTTTGTAAGCTCATTCAGCGGTGCAGCAATGGATCCAAAATCTTTCACAAAGCGCCTATAGAAACCAGCGAGGCCAAGAAAACTCCTCACTTGAGTGACCGTCTTTGGCTGCGGCCAACTCTCAATTGCTTCAATCTTGGCTGGATCAACTTCAATTCCCTGCGCGAGTAACAACATAGCCAAGAAACGCAACTCGATTGGTGCAAAAGGTGCACTTCTCAAGATTACCATACAAACGTGCATCACGTAAAGCATTGAAAACAGCACGTAAATGATCCAAATGTTCCTCCAAAGATTTGCTATAAATCAGAATATCATCAAAGTATACCACCACAAAACGTCCAATAAAAGCACGTAAAACTTCGTTCATCGGTCTCATGAAAGTACTAGGTGCATTAGTCAAACCAAAAGGCATTACTAACCACTCATATAAACCGAACTTAGTTTTAAACGCTGTTTTCCATTCATCTCCTAATTGCATACGAATCCGGTGGTAACCACTACGCAAATCAACTTTAGAGAACATAATAGAACCACTTAATTCATCAAGCATATCATCTAAACGAGGTATTGGATGACGGTATCGAATGGTAATATTATTAATAGCTCTACAATCAGTACACATGCGTGAAGAACCATCCTTCTTAGGTACCAAGATAATAGGAACAGCACATGGACTAAGAGACTCACGAATGTAACCTTTATCTTGGAGAACCTGAATTTGTCGCTGAATCTCTTTCGTCTCTTCAGGATTAGTACGGTATGGTGCACGGTTGGGCAGCGACGCTCCTGGAATCAAGTCAATCTGGTGTTCTATGCCACGGATAGGTGGTAGTCCAGGGGGAACATCTTGTGGGAACACATCAATGAAATTCTGCAAAAGGTTAGCAACCGCAGTGGCAAAGAAGGAGGCATATCCTCAAATGAAAACAGAACTTCTTTGCAAATGATAGCATAGCATTGAGTAGTGTTCACATCAAGTTCAGCAATATCAGATTTGCTAGCAAGCAAACAAGGATTTTTCAAACGAATTTCGGTAGCATGGTTCGAATCAGATTTAGTATTAGTCTTAGGTGGAACAAAATCTGCAAGCAACAATCTGATTCTCACTCTTAAGTTTCTCCTCGTTTTTTACTCTACTAGCTCTAGCAAGATCATCTTTTAGTATTTGTTCGGGAGTCATAGGTTTGAGACCAATTTTCTTTCCATCATGCATAAGAGAATACTGATTAGTTTTACCATTATGAACAGATTCTCTATCAAATTGCCAAGGTCTACCAAGTAACAAAGAACAAGCTTGCATAGGTACAACATCACAATCCACAAAATCAGAATATGTACCAATGGTAAAATGCACACGTGTAGTTCTTGTTACCTTGAGCTTCCCGGAGCTCTCAAACCATTGTATGTAGTATGGATGTGTGCGCTGTCTTGTAGGAAGAGAAAGCTTCTCCACCATGTCAACGCTAGCCGGATTATTGCAGCTCCCTCCATCAATGATGATCCTTATAGCTCGCTCTTTTACAACGCCTCTTGTTTGGAACAGATTGTGGCGTTGTTCATGCCTCAGCTTTGCTCAATTGCACGCTCAACACACGCTTGTGCAACTAAGCTCCTGTATCGATCAGCGGTGTCGGCTTCCATTACCTCCATCTCTCTCTCAGAATCAGAGTTGGCACCATCACGTGCGGCAATAAGGGCCAATGTATCTTCATCAAAGTCACTTGCAGAATCATATTCTCCATCTTCACGCACCAACATCACACGCTTGGTTCTGCATTCTCTCTCTATGTGACCAAATCCCAAGCATTTGCGACATTGAATGTCGCGCGTCTTCCCCGTGGAGGCCATGGAAGATGAACTCCGAGGAGGACCAGCCGATGGTGTTGGTGTAGAGGCGAGGAGGTGCTCGTGATGTAGGCGCGGTGTACTTGGAGGTAGTAGGTGCTGGTGCGAGTACCACGAGATTGTGGTGCTGATTGTCGCGGAGACCACGACGATGTACGACCTGCGAAACATTAGCTCTTCTCCATGGTGGTTGACGATCCCGCACTTCACGTTCAGCTTTGCAAGCAAGATGAAACAAGCGAGTAATAGTGTTGTACTCCTTATAATCTAAAATATGCTGAATCTCTTTATTCAAACCACCAAAGAAACGAGCAAGCATAGCCTCATTATCCTCTACAATACCACAGATGAATCATGCCGAGTTTGCAATTCTTGATAATAGTCTTCTACAGAATTTTTTCCTTGTTCTAAGCGAGACAATCTTTTCAGCAAATCACGTTGATAATGTGGAGGAACAAAGCGAGTACGCATAGCAAGTTTTAACCCAACCCATGTAGCAGGAATATTTGCTGCGTGTGTTCTACAATATTCAGACCACCAAATAGATGCAAAATCTGTGAACTCACAAGTAGCGAGCACTAACACGCAAGTGATCGGGGTATTTTAAACATGCAAAGCGTTGTTCTACTTCCAATTCCCATGTAAGATATGCATCAGGATTATATCTACCCTCAAATGGCGGAATATTCAGTTTCGGTTTAGCAACATGATCATCATCATTACGTACCGGGCATGGAGGTGGTCGAGCGTGGCGGTTCAGCTGCCGTGGACGACCAGGTGCAGGTTGTTGGACTTCCTCGCCGTCCAGTACGTTCTCATCTACCTGCTCGTCCGCGTCCCCTTCATAATCTTCGTAGCCTTCATCGGAAGGCGCGTCATGTGCGGCTGCTGCAGCAGGAGCGGTACCTGCAGGAACGTCCGCACGAGGAACGCGGCGTGTGCGGCGTTGCACGTTGGCGCGAGGCGGCGGTAACCGAGTCAACACCTCCTGGAACTTGGCGTCGAGCTTGGAGTTGAAAGCTGCCTCGAGGCCATCCAGTTTGTCCAGCGCGTCGGTGAGTTTGGCATCCACGTCATCAATGCGCGCATCGGTGTCGCGTGCATGCCCGCCCAAAAGGTGGGTAAAGTGAGCATGCAACTGCTCAGGCGTCATCTTGGCCGGGTCAACAGCGGTCGGATCAACTGGTCCTGACATGGTTAGTACACAAAAGCACAAATGTATATGCCTACAAACTACGGAATATGGTGGTTCACGCGCAATTCGTCAAGCAAAATACAAAGCTCTTACAAGTTCTTACCAAACAGGAGGAAGGTGATGTAACAACCAGCAAGGATCGGCGTCTCCAAAGATTGCCAAAGCGATTACCAGGTGTCGACACAGTGCACGTGGAGGCAATATGTAGAGCTGTAGGAAGGCTAATATGGTAGCAAAACAGCAATTGTCAAAACAACAATGCAATATTGAAAGTATGCTCAACAACGGTACTGTGCTGGTCCTAGGCTAGACCGTACTAGAGACGCGAGCCTAGAACACGAGCGAGGTCATGGCGCGGCACACAAGCAACTAGCAGCGATGAGGTGGCGATGAGGTGGCGACGCGAGGTGTGAAAAATCACTATGATGGCAAGTGTCTCAAACTGATCCCCAAGGTCTAAAAACAGTATAGCCTCAGAAAAAATTTTTGTCGAAATTTCGGAGGTGCTCCGGAAAGCGCGCAAGCGGCAAAAAAATGTCGCTATAACGGCCAGTGGCGAAAAGTGATCGCCAAAGTGAAAAACCAATGTAGCCAGAAAATTTGTATTTCAGTATTAAAAGAATGGACCGAGGTCCACAGTTCACTAGAGGTGTCTCTCCCATAAGATAAAAGCATGTTGGGTGAACAAATTACAGTCGGGCAATTGACAAATAGAGAGGCCATAACAATGCACATACATGTCATGATAAGTATAGTGAGATTTAATTGGGCATTACGACAAAGTACATAGACCGCCATCCAACTGCATCTATGCCTAAAAAGTCCACCTTCGGAGTTATCGTCCGAACCCCCTCCGGTATTAAGTTGCAAAGCAACGGACAATTGCATTAAGTATGGTGCGTAATGTAATCAATAACTACATCCTCGGACATAGCATCAATGTTTTATCCCTAGTGGCAACGACACAACACAACCTTAGAACTTTCACGTCACTTGTCCCGAGTGTCAATGCGAGGCATGAACCCACTATCGAGCATAAATACTCCCTCTTGGAGTTACTAGCATCAACTTGGCCGGAGCCTCTACTAATAACGGAGAGCATGCAAGATCATAAACAACACATATGTAATAACTTGATAATTAACATAACATGGTATTCTCTATCCATCGGATCCCGACAAACACAACATAGAGTATTACAGATAGATGATCTTGATCATGTTAGGGAGCTCACAAGATCCAACAATGAAGCACAATGAGGAGAAGACAACCATCTAGCTACTGCTATGGACCCATAGTCCAGGGGTGAACTACTCACTCATCACTCCGGAGGCGACCATGGCGGTGTAGAGTCCTCCGGGAGATGAATCCCCTCTCCGGCAGGGTGCCGGAGGAGATCTCCAGAATCCCCCGAGATGGGATCGGCGGCGGCGGCGTCTCAGTAAGGTTTTCCGTATCGTGGTTTTTTCGCATCAGGGGTTTCGCGACGGAGGCTTTAAGT
The DNA here is from genome assembly GCF_022539505.1 of Lolium rigidum. Lineage (NCBI taxonomy): Eukaryota > Viridiplantae > Streptophyta > Magnoliopsida > Poales > Poaceae > Lolium > Lolium rigidum. The sequence goes on along the minus strand of NC_061514.1, from coordinate 244,520,664 downwards.
AGGCGGAAGAGGCGAGTCGGGGGCGGACGAGGGGCCCACACTACGGGCGGCGCGGGCCCCCCTTGGCCGCGCCGCCTTGTGGTTTGGCCACCTCGTGGCCCCACTTCGTATGCTCTTCGGTCTTCTGGAAGGTTCGTGGCGAAATAGGCCCCTGGGTCTTGATTTCGTCCAATTCCGAGAATATTTCATTACTAGGATTTCTGAAACCAAAAACAGCAGAAAACAACAACTGGCACTTCGACATCTTGTTAATAGGTTAGTTCCAGAAAATGCACGAATATGACATAAAGTGATAGAGCAAAGGTGGCCGATCTTTCGATGAGAGTATGATAGCGTCGATTGTGTTGGTGGAGTTCGTGCTTGACGATCCGACTACACGTGCAAAGCTCATGCGCCAATGCAATCGCTAGGACAATCTCCGGGAGTTACCGATCTTGCGGATGCACGATCAGCCGACCGACGAGGGTCTTAATTCCTACCGAAATCGAGAACAAGTAAGAACTAATAATGCAATCGGAATTATTGCGGATATAGATGAAAGCTTTATTGAAAAGGTGGGATTCCGAATAGTCGGTCTTGTTACGGGCGTTGGCCTCAAAAGAAGTACACGAGAGTTGCGGCAATGGCTAACTTTTAATCTAATCAAAATCCGAGTCTAAACGTGACGGCTATGGGGGTATTTAAAGGAGGAAAAGGTGGGGTTTCGGCCAGCCATACATGTGGTGGCCGAACCAAACCCTAGAAGGCCTTTCCCCTTCAATACGGACTCTAAAAAGTGGCTGACTTAATTCCTGCGAAAATGACATGGGCCTGGCCCAAAACTAAAGGTGACGCAGCACCATATTATGCTATGGACGAAATTATGAAGTGGAGAACTCTATATTTCGTCCATGTCTTCATCTCTTCTTATGGTGGCTTCAAAGTCCTGAAATCTCCACTTGTGGCATCATCTTCAATCCTCAAGTGCTTGCTGCCATCTCCTCCATGTGTGATCATGCTCCAATGCTTGTCCTCCTCATCCATGCTTGGTCCATCATTCCTAAGAGTAACAAACATATCTGATTTAGGCAGCATCATATTCTCGTGTATGTGAGGAATAGTTCCAAGAAACGAAAGTACACGATAGTTCGGTTGTTTGGCACGAGCTCGAGTGATTGGTCCTTGTATTTGTGTCGCTGTAGGTACAGCGGTTGTATCAAGCGATGGGATGTCCTCATCATGCCCCCTTCTTGAATTGAAGTCGTCCTCGACGAAAACTCCTCTTCTTCACCAAAGTAAGGCTTCAAATCTGCAATGTTAAATGTAGGACTAACCGGACCCAATTCTGCAGGAAGCTCAAGTTTATATGCATTATCATTTATTTTCTCTAACACCTTAAAAGGACCAGCGGCGCGTGGCATTAGTTTCGACTTGCGCAATTCAGGAAAACGATCTTTGCGCAAATGCAACCAAACAAGATCACCAACATCAAACACAACATGTTTTCTTCCTCTATCCCCAGCAATTTTATACTTAGTATTCATGCGTGCTATGTTGTCTTTAGTAGTATCATGCAATTTTAGTATCAATTCAGCACGGTTTGTAGCATCCAAATTATTTTGCACAGAAGATGGTAAAGGCAACAAATCAATAGGTGCACGTGGTACAAAACCATAAACAATCTCAAATGGGCACATCTTAGTGGTAGAATGCAGCGAGCGATTGTAAGCAAATTCGTATGCAAAGATATGTGGTAAATTTCAGAGTTATCGAATAAATATAAAGGTGGAGATTTTCCCTGACTCTACGATTCAAGCAAAATCTCGGGGGCTACTGACATAGGCATCCCCAATGGGCCTGCCGAAGATGGTACCCGGAGTTTATTGAAGGCCCACTACCCGAAGGATAAGGAGAATTCGGAAGCCCAACTTGCTAGTTAAGGAAAGCTAGAGTTGTATTAGGAGAGAACACTTGTAATATTACGGGAGGAGTTAGAAACCTTCCCGGACTCTGTAACTTGTACATCACGAATCCCTTGGCTCCACCTCCTATATAAGGGGGAGTCGAGGGACAACGAAAGCATCGAATCATTGTCTCACAAACCTTAGCTTTTACATCGTCGAGTACTTTTTGGCTGAAACCTTCGAGATCTACTTGCGCTCTACATCCAACGAAACCCTAGTCTACAACTCGTAGGCATTGACAAGTTAATACCTTGTCACCACCAAACATGGGCCCCGCATGTCATCGATCCAAAGTTATGGCCTCACGATAGAGGACCCATGTCCCGAAATAATCTAGGTGACCAATATTCCAATCCCCACTTGGCTTATTGAGTAGATCAACTGGAATTAAGAGAAATGCCATTGAAATGGCATGGAAATCGTCTTTGTAGAATATTGAAAAAGAGGGATCTTAGAGCATCTTTAATAGAGTCTGTAAAAGGTTTAAAACAGAAAAATAACCGCTAGTTTACGGGTTCGGGCAGAAATACGATGTTGATCTATCACCGTAAACGAGGCAAAACCGAAAAAAAATAATTCAGGCCGAGACCGAAAACCCAATTTGGCATGTATTTGTTGGGGGACGAACGAGCGAACCGAACGGTGGATCCATATCTAGGGCGCAGTGCAAACGCAACCGCTCACTCTCTCCCACCTCCCGCGCGCCGCCAACACACTCCACCGCCGCCACCTCCGCACCGCCCGATTCGGCCGACTAGCAGCGGAGCTAGCGCAGGTCGCCCCGCATCCCGCCTGCGGTTCCTCTCCTAGCTCCAGATCCTGCCTCCGCCGCGCCGGCCGAATCGAGGATGAGCTCGGCCGACGATTTCATCGACGTCAATATGTCTGATTCGTCGAGCTCGGACGATTCCGACCTCGATGAGCTGCTCCACAATGACGAGGTGGAGGCCACCATCCTCCTTCTCCCCGTCAAGGAGCTGGAGGATCGCGCGTAGCTGCTGAATTGGAGGCGCGGCTCGGTGATTGGTCAGAACCACATCCAACGGAATCGCTTCCTCGGCCACGAGCAACTGATGGAGGACTACTTCACCAAGATACCTACCTATCCGCCCCATCTATTCCGTAGGAGGTATCACATTCCCCGTAGTTTGTTCATCATAATTGTGAAGACCTGCGAAGCCAACTCAAATTACTTCAAGCAACGTAGAAATGTTGCCGGCGTGATGGGTTTCAGCCTCTTCAAAAAATCTCGGCTGCCATGACGGTGATTACGTATGGCATCCTTGCGGATTACACCGACGATTATCTTAGAATTGGTGAAGATACAACCACGGAGTCCGTGCATAGGTTTGCTCGTATGATTATCAAATTGTTTGGGCCAACATATCTTCGATCTCCCAATGAAGATGACACAAAAAGATTGATGGAGATAAATTAGAAGAGGTTGGCCTGGAATGCTTGGTAGTCTTGATTGTATGCATTGGACATGGAAGAATTGTCCCAAGGCATGTCATGGACTATATTGTGGGAAGAGCAAAGATGCTACCATTGTACTTGAGACCGTCACATCACAAGATTTGTGGATTTGACATTTTTTTTGTTTACCGGGAACACTCAATGACATCAACATGCTGCAAAGATCCCCTTTATTTGTGAAACTAGCAAATGGGGAAGCACCCACTTGCAATTACAAGGTCATCAATAATGAATATACAATGGGATACTATCTAGCCGATGACCTCTATTCGGACTGGGCAACTTTTGTGAAGTCCGTGAAAGATCCCCAAGATAAAATAGAAGCTAAATTTGCTAACCTCAAGAAGCAACTCGCAAGGACATTGAGATAGCTTTTGGTGCTTTGCAAGCAAGGTTTGCCATTGTTCGGGGTCAAGCTCGGTTTTGGGACAAAAAAAACCCTTGTGAACATCATAACATGTTGTGTGATTCTTCACAACATGGTCATCAAGGATGAAAGAGGGTTAAACTTGTCCTGCTTCTATGACAACGTTGGCACCCGAGTGCAACCATGGGCGGAGCCAGGATTGGTTTTTAGTGGGGGCAAAGATGTGCTTAGTGGCGCAAATATTTTTATTAAGTGGGGGCAAATCAGTATTTAGCATGGCATATTACAAGGTGGTAGAAATTTGAGTGGGGGCAGCCGCCCCCATTGGCTAAAGGCTGGATCCGCCCCTGAGTGCAACCCCAATGGAATCCCGATCGCATTGAAGTTTTTTCTTGAAACGCATCGGCAGATTGAGAATGCCAATACCCATGCCCAGCTCGTTTATGATCTAAAAATACACCACTGGCAGCGACATGGCCATCGCCAATGGTCCTACCATTTCATTCATTTATGTGTGAGGTGTATCATTGTTGAGAAATTTGTTCATTTGTTTTATTATTTGAAAAATGTTATAATTTGGTTGAGACATTTGTTTATATGTTATAATAATGTGGGTGATCATTGTGTTCTGAAAACTATTATTTGATTAATTATGCTCGATTGTTGTATGTTTATGTTTATACCATGTTGCTTATGAATTCTATGAAAACCCTACTTTTACCGGTTCAGATGGTGCTGCCGCAGAACAGAGGCCAATTTTGGTTTACGGACTCTGTTTTGCGGCAACAATTTTCTAACCCGTAAAAACGAGGTCTGTTAGAGACGCTCTTAGTGTAGTATATTTTCTTGAGATGGTTAGTGTAGTATTTGTTAGAGACGCTCTTAGTGTACATTTTATGAGGACAGATACACTGATTGACGGTACAGTAGTTTTCCATTATGAACCCGGCTCGGCCCGGTCCATGTTTAGCCCATCCTTGACACCTTTCTCGCTTGTCTTGTTTCTTCCCCAGCGCAAGCGGTTCACCGTTTCCCCCAACGGTCCCAAGCTCCCCACTCCCCACTCCACTCCATCCCCACGCACGCACCAGCGGAGGAGGAGAACCCAACACAACAACGAGCCGCTACAATCCCAAGGTCCCCTATCCCCGAGCAGGAGCAGCCAGGCAATGTCAGTCCAGGACCCGTCCCCGGCGGCGCGCCCCAAGCGCACGTCGTCGGCGCCGATCCGGCCCCCCGACTACGCGCACAGCCCGGCGCATCACTGCGTCGCGATGCGGGACGCCGCCGGTCTGTCCGCCATCCTCGCCGGCCTCCCTCCCCTCGCCCACCCGTCGCGCATCCTCTCCGCCGCAGACGCCTCGCGCGAGGCCCGCCTCGCCGCCTCCGTCTCCGCGGCGCTCGACCGCCGCGACGTGCCAGGCGGGGACACCGCGCTCCACCTCGCCGTGCGTCTCCGGCTCCCCTCCCTCGCGTCCGCGCTCGCCGCCGCCGGCGCGGACCCCACGCTCCAGAACCACGCCGGCTGGACGCCGCTCCAGGAGGCGCTCTGCCTCGGCTGCAAGGAAATCTCTGCCTTCCTCCTCCGCGCGCACCGCCTCGCGGCCTGGGCCAAGCTCCGCCGCCGGGCGCCCGCGCTCTCCGCCGCGCTCCGCCGGGTCCAGGACTTCTACCTCGAGGTGGACTTCCACTTCGAGAGCTCCGTCGTGCCGCTGCTCTCGCGCGCCGCGCCCTCCGACACCTACCGCATATGGAAGCGCGGCGCCAACCTGCGCGCCGACACCACGCTCGCCGGGTTCGACGGCCTCCGCATCCGCCGCGCCGACCACTCCTTCCTCTTCTTCGGCGAGGAGACCGACGCCGGCGGCCGCCTCCTCCCGCCCGGCTCGCTCCTCGTGCTCCACCGCGGCAAGCGCGAGGTGCACGACGCCTTCGCGGCCGCCGCCGCCGCCGGCGACGAGGACGCGGCCACCTCCGACGCCGCCGCCTACCGGCCGGGCCTCAACATCACCTCCGCGAGGCTCGTGCCGAGGACCACGTGGCTGCGCAAGGAGAAGATGGAGAACGTCGGGGAGTGGAAGGCGCGGGTCTTCGACGTCCACAACGTCGTCTTCTCCTTCCGCACGCTCAAGGCTGCCAGCGCCGGCCGCAAGGACTTCACATTCGAGCTCGCAGGAGATGAGGACGACGAGTTCTTGCCGCTCGAGATCCGGGATGACGACGAGGACGGCGATTTCTTGGTCGCTGACATCCCCCCGCCCCCGTCGCGGCGCAGCTGCTACGTGCCCGGCCGGCGCAGCCTGGCAGGGCCGCCCTCGCACATGGGGACGCCGCAGAGGAGGAGGAACAGCGTGGACGTGCCGCGCCGGCTGCCGACCTGCGCGTCAGTCGGCCGCGGCGAGGACAGCGTGTTCGGCCGGCCCGCGGCCACCGGGGGAACCAAGTGGAAGGAGGAGGAGACGGTGAAGACGCTGCGGCCGACTGTCTGGCTCACCGAGGATTTTCCTCTGAGCGTCGACGAGTTCTTGCCGTTGCTGGACATCCTGGCGACCCGGGTGCGCGCCGTTCGCCGCCTCCGTGAGCTGCTCACCACCAAATTCCCACCGGGGACATTCCCTGTCAAGGTAACTTTCAGTCTGCTCCTCTGCCCTAGCGGCAACGCAAGTTCGTGTACTCTTTATTCTGAAACAAGGTCATCAGTTTCATTGGCTGTGCAAATTTGACTACTAGAATTTAGAATTAGTCTCTAGCGATTTTACAAAGTGAACGAGCTGCTGTCTTCCATTGACCCAAAAGTCATCTGAATCAAGCAAAGTAATTGATGAATCATCTGCTATTTACTCCACATGTGCATGAAAGTTCTTGTACTGCTACTGTATTTGATTTGGTAAATTTCCAGGTTCTATTCCTGTTACTTGCCACAATTGGGACTATCTAGCTGTTTATAGCATCAAAAATAGTAAGGGCACCAGCATGTAGTGAAAGCTCCACCTGTGTCAAGCTCGACTAATGTAAATGTGGAACAGCTTGTAGGCAAACAATTTATAAGTGAATTTACTCAGCTCACTTGCTCATCTGATGGTGCATTGCCCAGGAAGGAGGCAACTTCCAGATTTGATCAATGTTGGGGAGTTGAATAGTAAATGATGTCTAATAAATATGAAAATATCTTCCAAGGGTACAAACTGGTGTATACGGAGGGCAAATATGGTTCAAAAAAGTACTAATAGCCATTGAAGTACAGGCCTAGCACTTGGTGTAATGTCATTTTGCTTCATCATCATGTTCTGAAGACTACTGTGCATCATCCTTTTTTCTGAAGAGATTGTTGGAAGCATGGGATCAGCTCGCTGTCCATAGCCATAATTCATGTTTCTGCTTACTGATTTTACTGATGCAGGCATGCAGCTATGGAGTAGAGATGTTGTCTTTCAGTTCTGCTAACTGATGATTCTGTTGCTCATGCTTTGGTTGCGATTCGTTGTTATGTGTGAATTCAGCTAACTCATGAATCTGTTGTTCATGCAGGTTGCGATCCCTGTTGTTCCAACTGTCAGGGTAGTCATAACTTTCAACAAATTCGTCCCCCTTGTGGAGCCAGAGGAATTCTTCACGCCGATGTCGAGCCCCAGCCTGTTGGCGAGCCCAGGTCCAGGCTCCATCATGCCTAAGCCAGACGTCCACAAGAGCTCCTATCTGAGGTGGACGTCGAAGAACTCCAGAGCAAAACCAGTGAACCTGTCGCAGGTCGCGGACAACACCGACCCCTTCACCATCCCCAGCGACTACACCTGGGTAAACCTGGGTTCCAGCAAGAGCAAAGACAAGAAGTCATCCAAGACCAGTAAAAAAGGCAAGAGCAAAGAGACCTAACTGTCTAGCGGTGTCTCGAGTTAGTGTGGAGCTAATACACCATTGCCCAGAAGGCCAGAACCTGTAATTACTGAGCATCTGGGATGAGCCTCCTAAATACCTAGAGTTAGTGTGTACTGTATTTGCCAGGAAACAGCTGGTGTGGAACCAGGTCTGCTGATTTTCATTTCCTCTTTATGTTTGCCTCTTGTTCACTGACTGTTGTTCTTCAGCAATGTTGTTGTAAAAACTGGGCAGCACCAAATTGCAGAAGCTGCTATTTTAGATGCTACAAGGATTCCTTCAGTTCTTTTATATCATCTACTGCATATTTCGACCCCTTATGTACTAGTATCAGCTTATTTCAGCTCTTCAGTGTGCACCTGTGCTGGAGACCGATCTTCTTATTTGAGCACATTCTGATATTCTTTCCTGGAAAAAGGGAGGTGGTGGAAGAAGGGTTCGTCGATCGAGGAGTTTGATGGATCTTTTTTCTCTTGTGGGGATCATTATGATGGCTATTGCGGTGATGCTGCCTCTGCAAAAGATGTGTTAGCGTGTTGTGTGTCCGTGCTTTGTAGCGCAGAATCATTGGCCTACATGCAGCCTTTACAGGCGTTCCTTTCCTTGCCGGGCGGTGAATAGTTGGCACCGTGAGTTTCACTCGCAAACGCCTAGTATTCAGAGAAAAAAAGTATCCGGGAATGGTGTTTTGGCACATGGGAGCATATGCTCCCTTTATTTTGAAATGCATGTTACATACATTTTGTAATTTCAAAAAATTGAAACGAAAAATTCGAACGTACATCTTCACGTGCTACACGCTCACAAAGTTGTTTCATAAAAATCCGACTTGTCGTGTGACGTGTGTAAAAAAGACAAAATTCAATGCTAAAAATAAGGCTTTTCAGGAGATAAATTTTCTCTTTTTTACACAGACCACAAAACATATTGGTTCCTCGCGAAACTTGACGAACGTACGTATATTGTGGAGATGTACAAGTAGAATTTTTTATCAAAATTTTTCGACATTTCGAAATTTAATTTTTGATAGAGGGAGCATATGCACCCGGGAGCCGAATTGAATTTCACTATACTCTTCATAACTTCATTCGCCAACAGAGAACACCAAGTACCATGACAGAAGGTAAATTCTTTTTTCGTGAATTCTAGCCAACCAGTACTTAGATACATCCATACTAGTGCCAAATAATATGGATTGAAGGGAGTATATGAATCCTTACTGTCACATACAATACTTACAATCAAAATATACTCTTCATTCACTAACAGAGAACACCAAGTAGAAGAAAGTGAACAACCAGCGGAGGGGGTTAGGCGACCGCGCCGCCAGCCCCAAAGCGTTCCTCTCCCATCCACCCCTGCCTCTCGCGCCACTGGAGGATCCGCCCCGGGCGAAGCCATCGTGGCGGCGGCGGCGCGGACCTTTCCCTCGGACGGCGGCTCTCCTTCCTCGCAGCGGCGGCGTTCTTCGGTAGCAATTCAGCGGCGGTGTGGTGTCGCGGCCCTTCCCACCGATCTCTACGCCTTGACAATGACGAGGGGTTTGGCCCCCTCCGGTGGGTTGGCCCTGCGGTGGCACCGACAACCTTGGGTCCGTTGGTGGCCATGGGCCAGGGTGGGGCTGAGGCGTTTGCTGCAGCGGCGTGGAGGCGCTAACTACTGTTGCCGGGCGCCATGGTGGTGTCGTGGTTGTGGGCTAGTTGGCCGGGGCCCTGCGTCGGATGTGGCTTTAATCCTCATCTCCCATCTGTTTCGGCTGCATCAGGGTTGTGGTGTATGGTCAGGCGAAATTCCTGCTTGGCGGTGGCCGATGCTGAGCACGACGATGGCTGCGAGCGCAGGCATGGTCATGGCCTTCATCATGCCTTTCTTATCCTTTGATGCCCGGGGGAAACCCTAGGTTTGGTTCACCGGACTAGGCGGCGGCACCAAGGTGTCGTTATCTTCTTAAAGACGTTGTCTAGGCCATCGAGGAGGGACCGATGCGGAATTCGGAGTCTCGGGATGGTGATGTGCTGTAGGTGGTGGCTGCGGCCCAAGGCTTGCGCTTCTGGGGCGCAATGTACGATGCAGCGATGTCTTCCCAAGTCTGTTTAGACCCTGCCTTTTTCTCTCTGATTCCTCTAGGCGCATGAGGGAATTTACGTTGGTCCGGGTTGCCTTGGAGTCTAGGTCGAGCTTCGGTGTTGTCTTGCTTGGTTCGTGACGCCGCCCTAAAGCCATGTGTTCCTCTTCTCGTCATTCGTGGTAGAATATTAGACAAGCAGAGTCTTTTATCATCGAATGCGTAGAGCGTGTGTTGTTTACCGCTTAGCGTTGTATTGTGAAGTGGAGTTGTGACCTCCTTCGCGTTATACCGGCCGTTTTAGCCTCTCTTCTATACTTGATACACCTTCAATGATGTATTCTCGAAAAAAAGAACACCAAGTACTATGATAGTACGGAGTAGGTCAATCCATTTTCTCGTTAATTCCAGCCAATCGTAGGACTATCTCGTTGTCAAGCTCAAGATAGTTATTCACCGCCCCGCCAAAACGCCCTAGATATTTAGCCATTCCATCCAGCGTTGAGCCCTGGCAGTTCAACATCCTGCCTTGTGGCGTTGATCGTAGAATCTGTTAACGTAACAGTGATTAGCCGGGGAGGGAAATGATTGTACCAGGCGAAATTTGTCAATTGTCAAGACAAAATCCTCTAAAAAGTAACCATCCTCCCCATGCATTGTGGGACCTGATAGGAGCTTCTCACCTCTAAAGTAAAGAAAAACAAGCATGTCGAGCCGTTTACACTAGACTGCTATGGTCAACTAGACAAATCTTGCAGGGAGGTACAAGAATCTAGTGAGATTTTACCCCTCTTTTGCACTTCCACGCAAATAAAGAAGACTAAAGCAAGGTGATGTGATACTTCTGCAGGCACCGTACAAAATACAAGAACCTGGGGCTTTGTGGAGTACTGGTAGTCTGGTAGTCCCTTCATTTACCTTGATGGCTTCTCTCCGGTGCTTGGCTGCTGCTGGCTGAGTGTAATGGGGTTTGCTTCCATGAACTCCCTCCTCGAGATCCCTTCTTTAATTGATTCGTAAACGAGATTTGATCTCAGCAGTTCGACGCATTTTAGAGCATCATTAGCAGTGCCCTTAAAAATCTGACTCTTAAAACACAAATACAAGTTAAGAAAAACGAGTTTTAAGGGTCGAAAACAACCCCATATGGGAATATTCCAGGAATATGTTGAAAACGAGTTTGTTTTCTTACACTTCATCTTCACTTGCCCTGGCCTCCCACGCGCTGCCCCCGGCCATCCACCGGCCCTTGCCTCGCCCCCGCCTCGTCCACGCCCGTGCCTCATTTGCGTCATCCCTCGCCGTGTATGGCTTTATGCCGGTCATTGGCGTCAAAGGCTGGATCTCTCTGGTCAGATCCAGATCTTGTTGGTATTGTTCTTCCTTGCTGCGGAGCTCCATCGAGCGGAGCCAGATGCGGCGGTGAGGACCTCCACCCGTAGCTCCAAAAATAAGGTATGTGATTGCTGCAAGCTTCGTTCTTTTGAGCTGCATGCACCTTCTTCTCTGGCTGGCCATGGAGACGAGGGGAGAAGTGATGGTGCGGAAGCTCGAAGGATTCGAGGCTCGCGGTGGTGGGAAATTTCTGCTGCGTTTTCGAGCTCAACTACAGCGACTGGGAGCAGGCTGTTGATCTCTGATGTCAAAAATGGGCATCTTGTGACGCCATGGATGCGTCCACTCAATCTCCAACGGAGGAGGCCCTTCTTCAATGGAGCTGCGGTGGCACCTTCCACCTTGTTCATCCCAAGTGGTCTCGTCCCCGGTGATGAAGACGGTGGCCGCCAGTGGTCTCCATCTCCCGAGTTCAGCAGTGACGCAGATGGACTGGATCGCGTTTTCACAAAAGTTTCTGAGATCCTCTATGTGTGTTTGCAGGACCAGCTTGTAATTTTGTTTTCTCCTAAGGTCCTATGTGTAATTTGTACCACCGCTTGGAATGAAATGAAGCAGCTCTAGGTCCTTCGGGACCTTTCCCTTTCAAAATAAAAAAAGACTCTCGCTAGAGTAAGTCGTCCATGTTCGCAAACAGGGTCGCCTTTCTAGGCCATCTTCAACGGGCCAACGTCGCTTGCGTCGTCTCGCGGACATGAAAATGATAGTTTTTTACCGCGCGTCCGTTTACGTCAGGGGTGCCTCCAGTGGTCCGATGCATAAATATTTTTACCTAATTTTTTTTATTTTCATATAACCATAGATAGAAACATTACACGAACTACTACATAGTTTGAAACATGGTTTCAAAATTACAAAATGAAAAAACCTAACTAGTGTTGGACTCGATGATTTCGTTCTTTCGCTGCCAAGAAAGAACACTTTCAGACACCTAGTCGCCCAAACAAGAAAATTCAATTGGGAGTTGTGTGCCCATATTATAGGTAAGGATGTAAACGGCATGAAGCTTTTGAGTTCTCATTTCGAACGAGCACGGTGAATGCGGTGACCCAGCATACCACTGCATGTTGTAGTATACAAGTCGTTGATATGATCTTCATGAAGTGACTTCTTCACAAATATCACATCCCTCGGAGTGGTACAACAGAAACATTGCAGGTCATAACACTCGATATATTATTACAATCATAGACTTAACAAGTTGGTATTCTCACAGGTCCGATGAGAACACCCTAAGATCCTACTAAAGCTATTACAAAACCAGCATAACTAACAAACTGAGCTCAGCAACTTATTTAGGTAAGTTCTATGCTGCTCGGCTCTATGATACTAATGTATGTCACTACTCCTCCGTCTCATTGTTGTCGGGCCCGTAGACTATCCCATAGTCTACGCCTTCCACTCCTCCGGACAGATCAGGTTCTTCATAGACCAGCTCGTAGTCTCCTTCCGGCGCTCCGTCGTTGGCCTCCACTTCCATATCACAGTCTAGCAAGGGTGTCGAAACGAAGTGAGTATAGAGGTACTCAGCAAGTTCAAAAGAGAAAAAGGTGTTTGATGCACTAGCTACGACCATTGATCAGGAAATCTCAGGTCAATGCATGTTTCGAAAACATTTCTTCAAAAGATTGATTTTATTCTGAAAACTATGCCCGCCAGTCTTCATAGGTTGACCAGAACTTCACGGAGTTCCTTTCCTGCCGCGTTCGTAGTTCCCTTCCCAGAACTGGGAGTGACAGCCACAATTTTATACACTCTGCAGAGGTGCGTTACTTTTCCCATAAGAGATCTTATCCTTTTTGCCAGCCGCAGGAACTTGTCCCCGTCCACACTTCCTTGGTGTGAGGCCAGGAAATAAGATCCAAGCCCACACCGCCTTCTCCGCGACCCTGCAGACCCACCCTTTTGTAAGTCTGCCCTGCCCTTTATCTATGGAGAGACCGACCCAGACATTTGTTCTCACCTTTACCATTAAGGTAGACCGTTCCGAACAATTCATATGCCCTGTCCTATACACCATAGATAGACCGACCCGGACAACCCTTACAATCCTATAGACCTTTAATAAGTCTGCCCTCTCCTGTATCTAATGGTAGGCCGTGACGGACCACATGTCCCCACCTTTTCCAAAGATAGACCGATACAGGCAACCCTTATCACTAGTCCGTTGGCATGCGAGAGGGAAAAGATACAGTTGGCTTCCCAGAGCCATTATAGATCTTATGGTTAACGCGAAATGTACGGCGCTAGAATCACTAGACGGCATTGGTGATTAGTCCTAAATAAATAGAACCCTTGCAATGGAACCTCCACCATGTCAACACATACCATGGTTCCATTGCGAACCACATAGTCATATTCATAATTGGAAAAGTAACATTTCATTTTTAATGCAGGAATGATAAGTATATAGATTTGCGGTAAATTGATAGAAAATAATCAAGTTGACATGAGCAAGGGTGAACTTGCCTGTGGACTGCGAGATAGTGCAGTTCAATGTAGTGGATGGAACCTGGACCTCGGGTTCTGTAAAGAAGCATCATTGTCTGGTAAGGACAATGTTATAAAATCCAAATAATGCATGCATGGATGTATTATTTTATGTTGAATCCCTTACCCCAACATATTTATTAAGATTTAGGGTTAAGTTAAGAATTCATGCCTTTGGCAGTAATTTGTAATTACTTTGAAGTTATTAATATCATTTTCTTTTATAAAGAAAAGAATTCACAGTAATAGAATTTTCCTTTAGAGAAATATTTATTTCAAAAATAATTTGAAATAATAAAGTTTTTCTTTTATTTAAGGAATAAAAGAAATTGGAATATTAGAATATTTTCCTTTCGAAAAATATTTTTCTTAAAAGAAATGACTTGGAATAATAGAATTCCTTTTAAACATATTTGAACTCATTTGAAATTTTCCTTGATTTTTAAATACAAGGAAAATTGCAAATTTAAAAATTCCAAGTTTAAATTTCAATTCAAAAATTCAAAATTTTGAATTTGTTTTCAAAATTCTATTTCTTATTTTATTCTTGTTAAGAATAATTTTTCATTCACTAATTCAATTTTTATTGGATTTTTAGAGGTTTTTATTTAAAATTTGGTTAAATTCCAGGGTTATTTTAAAAATGGAAAAGACTAAAATACCCCCTGGCCCAATTGGGCCAACCCACTTACTTGGCCCATTTGGACAGCCCGTTAAGGCCAGTCCAAATCGGTTCGGTGGTAACCGATTCGGCCCACCTCACTCTCACACGCTCGCTCACCTCTCTCTCTCTCGAACCCTAATCGCTTGTGGCGATTCGTGTGGCGACCTCGCCGCCACCATGGTCGCCACCGTGCTCCGGCCAGCTCCGGCCGAATCAGGGCATGCCAGGGTGCTCGAACGACTCAGCGCGATGGCGCGTCTGCTCGTCCGCGTAGATCCGTCGATTTCGTCCTCGTCTGTTCGCGCATGTGCGATGCTCGCAGACGCCGACGGATTCGTGGCGATCTCCGTCGATTTGCGCTTCCTCGCCACTCCTGGGTGCTCGCCGCCTACTCTGGTGTCGTGTGTGGCCTAGCACGGGTTCGGCCGCGGTTTGGCGCCGCCGTGGCTGGCCTGTGCCGCCATTGCTGCCGCCTCCTACGCCACCAGGTACACCCCTGCTTCTCCTTCCTGCTCTAATCTCCCTATCTCCTCTCGATCTGTGCCTGGAGCTCTACTGCGTATGCTGCTGTGCTGCTGTTGTGTTGCTCTGCTGCTGTTCTAGCTTGCTTGTGCTGTGCTGTTACGCATGCTATGCTCTATCCTATGCCTACTGATGCCATTCCTATGCCTACTGGCTCTCTGTGCTGTGCTCAATCCATGGATCCATGCCTATATGTTGTGCAATTGGTCACTGGTCCTTGTGTATATGCCTAATGGTCTTGCTCATATGCTTGCTGACTTGTTCATAGACTTACTGGTTGATTCATATGCTCAATGAATTGTTACTTGGCCTAGGTTTTCTTCACTGGCACTTGTGGTGTCAGTGATGCTCACCCATGCTCTGTGTAGGCTTCAGGTTATCCATTTCTTGGATCCCTGCTTGTCTCTGATGCTATCCTATGCCTTGTGCTTGCTCTAATTGATCCATTTGATCAATTAAATGCTAGTGGCTGGTTACTGATGGATTTCTTTGCTAAATGGATGGTTTGCTTGCTGATGCTGCTACTCATGCATGCCTATGCCCCTGTATGTGTGTGTGCTGCTGCCATCCATAACTACCTGGACTTGTTCCAGTGACTAGGATGCCATGGTGTATGTTTTTGTTGCCTCTCAGTGATGCCACTGTATGCTTAGTGCATGGATTGGTTATGTATTCATGCCTAGATGGATTAATTATTGATGAACTGCTTATGCAGTGTTGATTAAAAGACTTGCTAAGCATGAATTGATATTTCCATGATCATTTGGAAATAAATAAAGTCTGAAACCATTACTGGATCATGATGACTTATTGTTTTGGTTCAATTGGATGGATTTGTGTTTGATGTGACCTCAGTATATCTGGTTGGCTACTCATCTTTGCTTGCATAATTGGGAATCATAATAAATATGAAAGCCATTATGCTAACCTGTGAAGAAATTCTAGGGTTTCCTGATGGTCATTTGCTTAGGTTTCACTGGGTGGTTCTTAGTAATTGCTATTCCTAGTAATTCATCTATTGGTGCTATATGTGCATGTGCGCTTGCTTGTGTGCACATCTGTGCATGTATTCTAGTTTATTTGCACAGAAATTGTGTCTGGATGATTCTAGTTCTAGTGGTTTCCTCTTCTGCCAGTGATCCTTGGTAAAGCCAAGTGATGATCACCCCTTGAGCATCTGCTCAATCCCATGACATGTGTCATGCATAAATAATGGATTGGATCCATTGGATCCACTCCAGGAACTTGGTATACCTTGTTCCAGCTCCTAGAAAGAAATATTGTGTTGTTGCAGTGCTTCTGGTTGGTTTATGTTCACAGCCCTTCATCTACTAGCTCCTGGTTGATCTCCTCCTTAGGTCACCATGCTATCTGGTTGATTGGTTGGTGGTTTTGGATGATTGGTTGGGTTCTGTGATGGTTGGTGCTGTTCTTGAGCAAGAATAGGATGAACTCTATCCTATTTCACTCTCTGGTTGCCTGGTGAATGTTTATATGTCGACTGTGCACCATTTCTAGGGTTTTTGCTCTTTTTATACCCCTTATACTTCTTCTCTGTCCATGCCACACAAGCCTGGCTTGGCCTTGCCTTGCTGTTGCTTGCACAGCAACCCATGAGCTGTGTGCTCAAATGGTGAAACTTGAGCCCCTGTACATGCTCAGGTTTGGTCTGCTTCATCTTATCCTTGTGTTGTCCAGGATTTTGGACAAGCACAAGTGTATGTGACACTTGGTTCATTCCAAAACTGAATACTGACTTTCTATTTACCCTTGTATAGTATTTCTCTTTGTTCTTGCAGGTTTTGAAGGTGAATATGACTATAGAAGCATTTCTTCCAAGTCATAAATTTAGTATTTTAGTTTAGGATCAAATAATGTAATCTTCTTTTTATTTCTATTTATTTTTTTCATTAAGTTCTTGTATCAAGAATATTTTAAAGACAATGTATGTGTGTAAGTCTATCAATAAAGCTCAAGGTTTAACTATGAGCTCATTTGTATTTGTATAATTCAATTTTAAATGTTTGTTATATTTATATTTCAATTTGCAATCAAAGTCATTTGAATTATGAGTTGTATTTGAATGATGAATTCATATTTCATTTTCAATAATGCTTATTGTTTATTCTTTGAGTTATAAATTCAATTTAACTTGTTAAATGAAATCAATTCCAAAATCAACAAGATACAAAAGAGTTCATGTCAAAATTCATAACTCAACTTGCCTAACCCTAATTGCAATTGAGAGAGAACCTCGATCCCTCTTAGGTTTAGTTGCAATAAGGCGTGAAAACTTCCCTCGTTTTGCGATGAAATGTACATCCCATTCCTAAATCTACCCTTCGATGTTCCTATGTTCTGGGTTATTACAGCCTCTCCCCCTTAACAGAAACTTCATCATGAAGTTAAGATTGGTACCTGAATAGCTCGGGATAAGACTTCCTAAGCTCTTCTTCCGTCTCCCAGGTTGCTTCTCGCTCAGGGTGATGTTTCCATTGAATCTTGCAGTATTTGGTCGCCCTATTTCTTAACTTCTTCCATTGTACCTCCAATATCTTTTCAGGCTTTTCCACGTAGGTTAGGTCTGATTGCAACTCTAATTCCTCATGTGAGACTAGATCGTCTGGTGCCTTTAAACACTTTCTGAGTGGTGATACATGAAACACATTGTGAATCAAACTTAGTTGCTTAGGTAATTCCAATTCAAAAGTTGTTCCTCAATTCTGACTGAGTATCTTGAATTGTCCTATGTATCGAGGACTTAACTTTCCTTTCACTCCGAACCTCTTGAGTCCTTTCATTGGGCTAACTTTCAAGTATACCATGTCTCCCACCTTGGGTTCCCATGATCTTCTCTTCTGGTCGGCATAACTCTTTTGTCGACTCTGTGCTATCTTAAGTCTATTCCTGGTAAGTTCGATGACTCCTTGTCTCTCCTTGATGTAATCTGGTGTAAACTCCTTGTCCTCTCCTGTTTCAAACTAACAAATTGGAGATCTACATTTCCTTTCGTACAATGCTTCATACGGTGCCATTTGTATACTACTCTGATAACTTTTGTTGTATGATAATTCTGCCAATGGTAGATGGTCTTCCCATGAGCCTCCAAAGTCTAGAGCACAAGCTCTAAGCATGTCTTCAAGTATCTGATTGGTTCTTTCAGTTTGTCCTCCGGTTTGTGGATGATATGGCGTACTGAAATCCAACTTGGATCCCAAAGCTTCTGGGAGTTGTTTCCAAAATGTTGATGTGAAGATAGAACCTCT
Source organism: Lolium rigidum (assembly GCF_022539505.1). Taxonomy (NCBI): domain Eukaryota; kingdom Viridiplantae; phylum Streptophyta; class Magnoliopsida; order Poales; family Poaceae; genus Lolium; species Lolium rigidum. Next base: position 244,502,600 of record NC_061514.1, on the reverse strand, counting down.
ATCTGAGACTATCTTCTTCGGTACTCCATGTTTGCTAACTATTTCTTTGACATATATATCTACAAGCTTCTTCGAAGTATCCTTTTGGTTTACGGCTATGAAATGAGCACTCTTGGTAAGTCTATCCATTATTACCCATAGCATATCCTTTCTTTTACTAGTCATTGGTAGACCAGTAACAAAATCCATTCCGATTTCATCCCATTTCCATTCCGGTATCTCCAAAGGTTTAAGTAATCCAGCAGGACTCTGATGTTCTGCTTTCACTCGTTGAAATGTATGACATTCCGAAACATATTTGGCTATCTCTCTCTTCATGTTGTTCCACCAGAACATCTCCTTCAAATCCATAAACATCTTAGTACTTCCCGGATGTATTGAGTAAGGGGTTTCATGTGCTTCCTTCAATATGATTGCCTTCACTTCAGGATTATCCGGTACACATATCCTCTTTTGAAAGTATAGAGAATCAAACTCTCCGAGATTGAATTCTGATGGTTTTCCTTCTCCAATCCTTTTGATTTCCTCCTGGATGAATGGATCATCCACTTGCTTACGAATGATCTCATACTTCAAATCTGAATACATCTCGTCTATGATTCTCAAGGTTGCTATGCTCCCCACTGCATCACCTTGAATAAGCAAGATCTGGGCTTCTTCTAGTTCTTTCCGAAGTTCCTTTGGAATTTCCCATTCCGTAGGTTGATTCTCGGTACTCTTTCTACTTAACGCATCTGCTACTACATTAGCTTTGCCTGGTGTATAGTTGATTGTCAGTTCATAATCCTTAATCAACTCTAACCATCTCTTCTGTCTCATGTTCAATTCCTTTTGAGTAAATAAATACTTCAAACTTTTATGGTCTGTGTATAGCTCACATTTGGATCCATAAAGAAATTGCCTCCAACTCTTCAGAGCATACACAACTGCCGCCAACTCTAAGTCATGTACTGGGTAGTTATGTTCATGTGGCTTTAGTTTTCTTGATCCATAAGCTATTAATTTACGGTCTTGCATTAGAACACATCCAAGTCCATTCTTGGAAGCATCACAATACACCGTGTAATCCTTTCCTGGTTCAGGAACTGCTAACACCGGTGTTGTGGTTAACTTCACCTTGAGTTTCTGAAAACTCGCTTCACATTCCTCAGTCCATACAAATGGAGTGTTTTTCTTGAGTAACTTGGTCATTGGTCCTGCAATCTTCGAAAATCCCTCAATGAATCTTATTTCCTTAGCATTTTTTGGTGACTTCCATTCCAATACTGACTGAACCTTGCTTGGGTTTACAGCTATCCCTTCTTTGGTTATTACATGTCCAAGAAATTCAACACTATCCAACCAAAATTTGCACTTGCTAAACTTTGCATATAGTTGATGTTCCCTTAATATCTGCAAAACTATCTTCAAATGCTTTGCATGTTCTTATTTATCTTTGGAATAGATTAGAATGTCATCAATGAACACTGTCACGAACTTGTCCAAGTACTTCATGAATATCTTGTTCATCAAATTCATGAAAATAGCTGGTGCATTTGTTAGTCCGAATGGTACAACCAAGTATTCATGGTGTCCATACCTTGATACAAACGTTGTTTTTGGAACATCTTCCTTTTTTATCTTGATTTGATGGTATCCTGACCTTAAATCTATCTTCGAGAAGACTCCATCTCCTTGAACTTGATCAAAAAGATCTTGAATTCTAGGTAAAGGGTACTTGTTCTTGAATGTTACTTTGTTAAGATTCCTATAATATCCACACATTCTTTTACCTCCATCTCTTTTATCGACAAAAATAACTGGTGTACCCCATGGTGAAACACTTTCTTGGATAAATCCCTTCTGTTCCAGCTCATCGATCTGAGCTTTCAGTTCTACAAGCTCCTTTGGTCCCATCTTATACGGTGGTTGAGCTATTGGTGCCGTGCCTGGGATTAGATCTATTGTAAACTCCATCTCTCTATCGGGTGGCATTCCCGGTAGTTCCTTGGGAAATACATCTTGGAACTCATTTACTACAGGTATATCTTGAATCTTCACCTCCTTCAAACTATTAAGCTCCAATCCTATCTCCAACTGAGTATATTTATCTCCTTGGAACACTATCTGACCTCCCATGGAATTGCAAAGTGACACTGTTTTGTCTCCATAGTTAATCACTGCTCCATTCTCCGTCAACCAGTCCATCCCTAGGATGACTGATATATCCTTCATGGGAATGATGAATAGGTCCGCGAAATACACACAGTCACATATGGTTATGACATGTGCTTCTTTCACATGGGTTACTAAGATCGTTCCCCCCGCAGATAAGACAGTTATGGGGGTTTCTAACTTAGAACATCTAAGCCTGAACTTTTCCACATACTCTCGTGCAATAAATGATGTGGTTGTCCCAGTATCAAATAAGACTTTGCCAGGGTGAGTAAGAATGCTGAGCTAGGACTGCTTGATCCGATTCTCCCGCTTGTTCCAAGGTGTGCAATTCAGATTTCCATACGGTTTGCCCCTCTTGTTGTTGTTGTTGCGGTTGTTGTTGTTGTTGTTGTTGTTGTTACCGCCTCCACCTCGTCCTCCCGAGTTCTGTCCACTCCATGACGCCTTATTTGGACAATCTGGCTTCATGTGTCCTTCCTTCCCACAACCATAGCATATGATCCTGGGTTTCGGACACTCCTTTTTCATGTGTCCCCTCTGCCCATAGTTGTTACAGATTATCTGAGACTTGGGGTTCTGATTTGGACCTCCACAATTGTTTTGATTTCCGGTAGGCCGGTATCGTGGTTTGAAACTTCTATCGGGTGTTGGTTTAGTGATTGGGTACTTCCTTGGCTCAATTCGAGCCCTCTCCCTCCTATCCTCTTGGACCTGCCTGTAGTCATCCTCGAAAGTGATTGCCGAGTCAATCAGTTCCTGGAATTCTACGGTCTTTGTCAGCCTCAGTTGCATCTTCATGTATGGATTCATACCTTTCATGAACCTCTTCTTTCTTTTCCCATCTGTGTCGACCTCTTCGGGTGCATACCTAGCCAAACGATTAAAATCCCAAACATACTGCATTATAGGTGCAGTGTTCTGATGAAGCTCTTCAAACTCCCTCTTCTTTAATTCCACCACGCTATCCTGAACATGAGCATCCCGGAACTTCTTCTTGAATTCCTCCAGGTGAACACCTTTTATGGAGGGTGTACTGCTACAAGATTCTCCCACCATGATGCCGCTGGTCCTGACAACAGATAAGTGGCATACCGAATCTTCTCCTCATCGTTGCATCCAACGGTCTTCAACTTCCTTTCTGTATCCATGAGCCAGTCCTCTGCATCCATTGGTTCTGGAGCTGATGCAAAAGGTAGTGGTCTTGCATTTTGAAAGTTTGATAGGGTTACTCCTTTGCCTTCATTACCCCTGTCGTTAATGACATGAGTAAAGAAATCCTGCATATTCTTGTTTTGGCTTTCCTGATACCTCCTCCTATCTTCCTCCATTCCTCTCATGTATTGCTGGAAATTTGGATGCATCATTGGGTGTGGTGGTGGTGGTGCATTCTCCTCTCTAGCTACTGCATCTGCTTCCTCCTTTTCTCTCGCCTCCCGCTCTCTTCGAGCATCTTCAGTTTCGACTAACGCCATGTTCCCCCTAGTCCTGTAACAAAGAGCGATTACTCATAATTACACCATGCAAATGTTTTCTCAGCTCAACTCATTGCCCAGAACTAGTCACACAATGAAATCAAGAAGCAAATCCAAAGCAAACATTTATTATGTATATACACTGTATATAACATAACATTACACATATATATTACATGTGGTCCATATAACCACTTATTTTGCTCAAAGCCCAAGCCAACGGAATTTAAAAATACGTTCTAGTACAATACCACCTATACTACATTATTCTTCTCCAGAGCTCTACTCCTCATCGTCTTCGTTCGCCTCCGTGTACATGCCTAGAGTCATCCGGTACAGCGGTTGGTCTTCCGAACACCGTCCGGAACTTAGGTCCTTCCAGTAGGGATGTAGTCTGAATCGGATGAAGTACCAAGACAGAGATCTGTCATACCAAAGTAACTAGACAATGACTCGTATGTATCCCCAGTAGGATACACACCTCCCTCATTCGCCATCCATGAAGGGTTTCTATCAACCTGCCCCCTCATCTTCTTCTTTTTCTTCTTCTTCACTCCAGAACTCTCACCTACCTCGTACTTAGATGTTTTGGATACCCCCATCTCCAAGTCTAAAGAAATGGAGTCAGTACCTTTCTCTTCCTGTCCATAGTTTTGGTTAATATTCTGGTTAACCTCGCCCCCGTCATCATCAGTATCACAAGTGATGGGTTCTCCTTCATCCACAAATGGTTCCCCGAAACGCCAGCCAGTCGAGTTCTCGATTGGTGACTCAGAGCAGTTTAGATTTCTGGAATCGTCTCCCCTATATACTAAGCCATATGATGCTGACACTTGTGGATAATGTGGAACGAAGTTGGGTGTGAGTGGTTCTCTTTTCGGCTCTTGGTCACTCAAATCTACAAAAATGTTTAGCTTAAAGAAAGGTGTGGTGTGTTGTGGTTGTGCCCTAAGTTCATGCATTCCAGCCTGGACTTTGTCAGGGTCCGTGAACTCATCTAGCATGTGGGTGACCTCCTCCACCATCTTCATGTGTAGTAGATACATAGAAGTCAATAAATACTTACAGCTATCCATGTGTTGGGCTGCTACCTCAGGATGTTTGTGTGCCATAGTCAGGTGGTTCAAGGAAGGATCCTCATCTTCCTCGGCATGAGGCACATGTGAATATGGTGAACACAACAGCTCCACAGATTTGTGTTGCCTGATTTCGAGTATTGCTTTGAAAATACCCATATGGTATGTCGTGGTAAGTGTTTTGTATTCTCCATACGACATAATTCGACTCATCAGCAATGTGTCAGGAAGTTGTACAGAGACTCTGGATTTGACCATGATCTCTCCATCATAAAAGACGTATTTGAGAACAGGTATCCTGGTCTCACAATGGAGTTCCTTTAGCATCTCACGCAGGAGATCTGTAAGACATCCATCGTAATCACCAAGCCAGCCTTCAACTTTCCTTAAAGTCCTCTTGGGAAATGTGTACGCCATTATGGTTGTATACAAGAATAGAATATTAGTAGTGAGAATGTAACTATGATGTGATGATAACATAACCATAATGTGGTGATGAGGTAGTGATGATGTGACAATCATGTATCATAATAGTTATAATAAAGAATTATCGCACTAGAAGATATGATTATGCGATTCTCAAGTGAATAAGCACCATATTTCTAGATAATTCTTTACTATTTCTACCTGACTCCTACAGGTTTTTCCCTTTACTAGGTTTTTCCAACCTAAGGTCGCAACATTTGCTCTGATACCAGCTGCGGTGACCCAGCATACCACTACATGTTGTAGTATACAAGTCGTTGATATGATCTTCATGAAGGGACTTCTTCACACATATCACATCCCTCAGAGTGGTACAACAGAAACATTGCAGGTCATAACACTCGATATATTATTACAATCACAGACTTAACAAGTTGGTATTCTCACAGGTCCGACGAGAACACCCTAAGATCCTACTAAAGCTATTACAAAACCAGCATAACCAACAAACTGAGCTCAGCAACTTATTTAGGTAAGTTCTACGCTGCTCGGCTCTATGATACTAAGGTATGTCACTACTCCTCCGTCTCATTGTTGTCGGGCCCGTAGACTATCCCATAGTCTACGCCTTCCACTCCTCCGGACATATCAGGTTCTTCATAGACCAGCTCGTAGCCTCCTTCCGGCGCTCCGTCGTTGGCCTCCACTTCCATATCACAGTCTAGCACGGGTGTCGAAAGAAAGTGAGTATAGAGGTACTCAGCAAGTTCAAAAGATAAAAAGGTGTTTGATGCACTAGCTACGACCATTGATCAGGAAATCTCAGGTCAATGCATGTTTCGAAAACATTTCTTCAAAAGATTGATTTTATTCTGAAAACTATGCCCGCCAGTCTTCACAGGTTGACCAAAACTTCACGGAGTTCCTTTCCTGCCGCGTTCGTAGTTCCCTTCCCGGAACTAGGAGTGACAAGCCACAATTTTATACACTCTGTAGAGGTGCGTTACTTTTCCCATAAGAGACCTTATCATTTTTGCCAGCCGCAGGAACTTGTCCCCGTCCACACTTCCTTGGTGTGAGGCCAGGAAATAAGATCCAAGCCCACACCGCCTTCTCCGCGACCCTGCAGACCCACCCTTTTGTAAGTCTGCCCTGCCCTTTATCTATGGAGAGATCGACCCAGACATTTGTTCTCACCTTTACCATTAAGGTAGACCGTTCCGAACAATTCATATGCCCTGTCCTATACACAATAGATAGACCGACCCGGACAACCCTTACAGTCCTTCATAGGCCTTTAATATGTCTGCCATCTCCTCTATCTAATGGTAGGCCGTGACGGACCACATGTCCCCACCTTTACCAAAGATAGACCGATACAGGCAACCCTTATCACTAGTCCGTTGGCATGCGAGAGGGAAAAGATACAGTTGGCTTCCCCAGAGCCATTATAGATCTTATGGTTAACGTGAATGTACGACGCTAGAATCACTAGACGGCATTGGTGATTAGTCCTAAATAAATAGAACCCTTGCAATGGAACCTCCACCATGTCAACACATACCATGGTTCCATTGCCAACCACATAGTCATATTCATAATTGGAAAAGTAACATTTCATTTTCAATGCAGGAATGATAAGTATATAGATTTGCGGTAAATTGATAGAAAATAATCAAGTTTTCATGAGTAAGGGTCAACTTGCCTGTGGACTGCGAGATAGTGCAGTTCAATGCAGTGGATGGAACCTGGACCTCGGGTTCTGTAAAGAAACATCATTGTCCGGTAAGGACAATGTTATAAAATCCAAATAATGCATGCATGGATGTATTATTTTATGTTGAATCCCTTACCCCAACATATTTATTAAGATTTATGGTTAAGTTAAGAATTCATGCCTTTGGCAGTAATTTGTAATTACTTTGAAGTCATTAATATCATTTTCTTTTATAAAGAAAAGAATTCAGCGTAATAGAATTTTCCTTTAGAGAAATATTTATTTCAAAAATTATTTGAAATAATAAAATTTTCCTTTTATTTAAGGAATAAAAGAAATAGGTATATTAGAATATTTTCCTTTTGGAAAATATTTTCTTAAAAGAAATGACTTGGAATAATAAAAATCCTTTTCAACATGTTTGAAAATAAATATTTGAACTCATTTGAAATTTTCCTTGATTTTTAAATACAAGGAAAATTACAAATTTAAAAATTCCAAGTTTAAATTTCAATTCAAAAATTCCAAGATTTGAATTTGCTTTCAAAATTCTATTTCTTATTTTATTCTTGTTAAGAATAATATTTCATTCACTAATTCAATTTTTATTGGATTTTTAGAGGTCTATTTTATTATTTAAAATTTGTTTAAATTCCAGGGTTATTTTAAATTTGGAAAAGACTAAATTACCCCCCTTGCCCAATTGGGCCAGCCCACTTACTTGGCCCATTTGGACAGCCCATTACGGCCAATCCAAATCGGTTCGGTGGGAACCGATTCGGCCCACCTCACTCTCACACGCTCGCTCACCTCTCTCTCGCCCGAACCCTAATCGCCTGTGGCGATTCGTGTGGCGACCTCGCCGCCACCATGGTCACCGCCGTGCTCCGGCCAGCTCCGGCCGAATCAGGGAATGCCAGGGTGCTCGAACGACTCAGCGCGCGACGGCACGTCTGCTTGTCCGCGTAGATCCGTCGATTTCGTCCTCGTCTGTTCGTGCGCGTGTGCGATTCTCGCAGACGTCGACGGATTCGTGGCGATCTCCGTCGATTTGTGCTTCCTCGCCACTCCTGGGTGCTCGCCGCCTACTTTAGTGCCATGTGTGCCCTGGCACGGGCTAGGCCGTGGTTTGGCACCGCCGTGGCCGGCCTGTGCCACCGTGCCGCCATTGCTGCCGCCTCCTACGCCACCAGGTACACCCCTGCTTCTCCTTCCTTCTCTAATCTCCCTATCTCTGCTCGATCTGTACATGGAGCTCTACTGCGTATGCTGCTACGCTGTTGCTGTGTTGCTCTGCTGCTATTCTTGCTTGCCTGTGATGTGTTGTTACGCATGATATGCTCTATCACATGCCTACTGATGCCATTCCTATGCCTACTGGCTCTCTGTGATGTGCTCAATCCATGGATTCATGCCTATATGCTGTGCAATTGGTCACTGGTCCTTGTGTATATGCCTAATGGTCTTGCTCATATGCTTGCTGACTTGTTCATAGACTTACTGGTTGATTCATATGCTCAATGAATTGTTACTTGGCCTAGGTGTAAGGGTATATTGCCCCTATGTGTGGTTTTGGTAATTAATGACAACCCCTATGGACTAATGTTTTCATTGAGTTTATATGAAGGAATATTCCATAGGTACTACTTGTATTCCATGTGTTGGATTCAAGTATGGATGCCATGAAGATAAATGTATACCTTGTGTATTGGCATCAAGATCATCGCTTTAAGATATATATGTGATATGATCAAGAAGAAGAAATGAAGATGGAGTTCTTATGTGGAACTCAATATTAGCCATGCTCTATCTTACTACCTCCGTTTCAAGGAATAAGGCACCCTTGTTTTACGAGCTTTTTGTTTGACTAAGAATTACTTCAAATAGATAAAGATTGTTTGTATGAAATTAGTATCATTAAAAATTACTTTTCAATACGAATCCAACGATACTATATACATATAATATAACCAAGATTTTGTTGCTCAATTTTTATGGTCAAAGTTCGTCTTGAAATACGTGTGCGCCTTATTCCTTGAAACGGAGGTAGTATGTGATAAGCAATGGATAATCAAGATCTTGAGAGCTTGATTCCAAGTGAAGAATTCTTTATATACACCTCAAGATATTATGATAGAGTATGAGAAGATACAAGGTTGAGTTGGGCAAGTTCAAGATGAGCATCTCAAGTGGATCACATGCTTGAAGCTTGCCATCCATTTGGTGATAATGGACATGTGAAGATGTGCATCAATGGAGCTTTTCCATCATGGTGTATGGGGGAGCATTTGTGAGTCTTCACGAAGCAACGATGATCAAGTGGGGCATTCCGGCTTGAGTGGAGCTTGAAGAGCTATCATCAAGATCAAGTGGGATGCGCAAGGCAAAGGTATGGCCTTGCTAGGTTTTCCTTTTACCGGTCTCAAGGTGGTTGATGGGAGACCGGATTATAGGATAGATAGCCGCACTATTAAGAGGGGCTTTCGGTTGGGTAACTTGATCACATCGTCTTAGGGAGCTCAATCCTTTGCATACTTTGCATATCCCTATTGCTTCTTGGTGTTTCTCTGTGTGAGGTTCTTGAACTTGTTGCTAGATTTACAACAAGCCCAAGTTCATCGAAAACGGAATCCGCATGCATCTTCTATTGTGTTTTCGAGGTTGGGTGATTTTACTGGTAATTCATGATATAAGGTTCTACCTTTTATATTCATGATAAAATCCCCTCCTACAGATTCGTGTGTTTTCACTTTCTATTGGATAGCCTTTGTTGTTATCTTCCAAACAAAATTGGGTTCATTCGAATCGGAGTTCGGGAGCATTCGTTATTAAAGAAAAAGGAAAAAGGAGAAAAGAATAAAATAAAAAGAAAAGGGGAGGGGCAGCCGGCAGGCCGACCGGCCTGCCGGCCCACACACCGGCCCACCCGGCCGAGACCGGCCCGGGCGCTCATGCCAGCCGGGCGGCGTCCCGTGGGCCGACCAGCTCCATCCGGCCCAGGAGCCGGCAGGCAACCGGCCTGCCCGGCGTCCGCCCCGGCCCGGCCGGGCGCAACACCTGCTAGGCCTCACTTCCCCCCGCGCGGCCCACTCTCCTGCGCTGCCCTGGCCTATCTGTCGCCCAGTGCGGCGCGCCGCCCCGCCCGGCTGCTGGGCCGGCCCGACCGGACCCCCAGCCTGCTCCTCAGCACCAGATCCGGTCGGCCGGCTGGGCCGCCGACTGGGCCGAATTTCTGCCCGTTTTTCCTGCAGTTTTTTCTGTCTCCCCCCCCCCCCAACGGTTATATTTGCTCTTGGGCTATAAATATCCCTTCTTCCACCTTGGGCTGGGCTAGTTCTTCTATTCTCTCTCCTCCATTGTTGCTTTTGAAGAACTTGCTCTCTCTCTCTCTTGTCCCCCCCCCCCATGATTCTTGCTCATTCTTGAGGGATCTAAGAGAGGAGATCTAGATCTACACATCCACCAATCCATTTCTCCTCTAAGTGAGGGGAACTCTTGGGATCTAGATCTTGGAGTCTTTTGTTGACTTTCCCCATTGTTCTTCCTCTCCAATCTCATCCTAGCATTTGTTGTTTGGGTGGGATTTGAGTATGAAGGACTTGAACACATCTAGTGTTCTTGCTTTGCATCATTGCATAGTGTTGAGCTCTCCACCACGATTAGTTCGAGTGAGAGACCGTGAGCTTGTTACTCTTGGAGGGAGACCTCCTAGTTGGCTTGGCGGTTGGTGCTCCGGTGATCTCTTCAAGAAGATTGTGAAGAGGCCCGGGCTTCTCCTTCGTGGAGCTTGTGAAGTGGTTGTGGAGCTTGCCATCTCCGGAGCGGAGGAAAAGCTAACCATAAGGAAAGGGCCATTATCCTTCGTGGGTGTGGTTCGGAAAATAGGGTGAGCCTTCGTGGCGCGGGAATCCTTCGTGGACCTCCACTCCTCCAAACGTGACGTACCTTCTTGCAAAGGAAGGGAACACGGGAATACATCCTCGTCTCCGCGTGCCTCGGTTATTTCTATACCCGAGCTCTCTTTCCTTGTGATAGCCATCGTGCTTGAAGTACATATATCTTGCTATCACTTGTGCTACATATATCTTGTGCCTATCTTGCTTAGCTCTAGTTGTTATTGTTACACTTAGTTGAGCTTAGCATATTTAGGGTTTGTGCTTGTAAACTAAACGTTAGTTTAATTCCGCATTCTTACAAGACAAATCCGTAAGAGTTTTTAAACGCCTATTCACCCCCCCTCTAGGCAACATCTCTATCTTTCAATTGGTATCAAAGCAAGGTCTCTCCTGGTTTAAGGTTTCACCGCCTTGAGAGTAAAGATGTCGGCTAATAATATAATGCACAATGACACAATTATCTTTGATGGCACAGATTATCTTTTATGGAGAAATTGCTTGCTTTATAACCTTCAGACCTTGTGTCCAAATATAGAGCAATTTCTAGATGTAGGTTTTTCTCCTCCGATGGATCCTCAAAATCTATCTTTAGAGGATGAGAAAAACTTACATCTTGTAGCTCAAGTATCTAATGAGCTTGTATTCTCCCTGAGACCAGATTTTCATAGGTTCTTGATATATATAAAGCGAAAATCGTCTCATGAGATGTGGATAAAGCTTAAGGAAATGTTTGGTGGATCCACTTCTCATTTGGTCGGTGGTGACTCCGAGGAGCTCTCTTCCCCTTCACATCATGAAGAGCTCCAAGTTGCTTCCACCTCCGGTCGTGATGAGTTCTCATCTTCTTCCACTTCACCAACGTGTAGCAAGACACGAGGTAATGATATGGTGAGTGGTGAGGAAAATTGCAATGTTGATATTGTGCTCAATAGTGATGATTCTTCATCTCTATCCCATTGCAATGCTTCCTCTTTGGACTTAAACACATCTAGCATTGAAAATAATCTACATGCTTGTGTTGATAGTCCTTGCATATCATGTGTAAATTGCTTACATAGATCTCATGATGATATGCTTACCTTGTCTTGTTCCCATAATCAAAATGCTTGTATTCCCTCTAGTTGGTTGTTGACTAACAATGTAGAGGAAACCAAACACTCTATGGATCAAGACACGATTTCAAATGAGGATTCAAGAATAGCTTCATTCTACGGTATGAACATGTGCCTTATGGCAAATGGATCAAAGGTATCTCCTACTTTGACTCCTAAGACATCCTCTAATGATGATGATGATAATGATGAAGAATATAATACCTTGTTGCATGATATGGGAATGGTATATGCTTCTGTTATCACCAGAATTTAACCAAGTCTGGAGATGGGCCGTGATTAAATGGGCTTAGAAGATATACATGGAAGATATTCCCGAACCGGCCTTGTACAAGAAGTTTGGGCAAGATTGCCCGTGTATCTCGTAAATATAGTAGGATACGTGTCGGTTAGAATTAAGAGATAGAGTTTAGCTCGTACACGGTTGGGTTTATTCCCAAGTTAGAAAGTCTACGGACTATAAATATGTATCTAGGGTTATTGAGAAAGAGGACGATCACGTTCACAACAAATCAATCTAGGCGCATCGCCACCCCTTGTTTCGAGGGTTTCTCCCGGGTAAGCAACATGCCGCCTAGATCGCATCTTGCGATGTAGGCAGATATCGCTTATTCGTTTTTGGTGTTGCTCGTGCTCGAAGCCTTTTTGATGGCGAGCAACACCCTTATCTTAGGTGTTTTGGGGTTGATCACAATGCTTTCACGATGCACTTGTTTAGCTACGCTACCCCTCGATATCTAGCTGCCCTTACACCTATTTTAGGTGTAGGGGCAGCATCTTGCTTGTTCATTATTGAGTAGATCTAATCAGCTTATAGTTGCTCCTTGTTCTTCAAGGATTGGTTTGATATCCGTATGGTTAGGCCTTATAAACGAGTTGAAGGATCCGGTAGCGCGTAAGGTGTGGTTTACTAAGCTCTAGAGGGATTGTTCCGGGGATCAACTTCATGTTGGTTTTTAGGCCTCTTTAGGGTTGGTTTTCCATCATCTTACGTATCTCGCTAGGCTCAATTACGCATAGGATGTTCCGATTATACGGTGAAAACCCTAGACTATCGTAGATTAGCTTAGCTTGATATTGATAAAGCATGATCCCCATGTCCTTATAAATCTAACATGAACCATGGGGTAATCGGCTCTTTGAGCCGATCCACATAACAACTTAAGAGTCGATAGGGGCTCGTATTTAATGTTTACGTGTTTGCCATGCAGGAAACTAGTCGAAGCAATCCATCACCTTCCTGACCAGGTATAGGTCAGGTGGCACGCCCTCGTAAGCACCAGGACGCGTGTGCCAGAAGGCATTGCGGGCCATCGCCCGAGGGACCAGGGTCGCCCGCAATCCCGGGAGCCTCCCGGCTCTACTCGTGTTGCCCGTCGTTGCTCGCCGGTGGGTTTCGACCGCAACACATTCCGGCACGCCCGGTGGGACACTCGCAATAACAACATCGACGTCCGCAGCAACCATGTCAAAAGCCGTGGATGAGGTGGTTGGCGAACCGACCACGTACGCAGATCCGCCCGAAGAGCGAAGAAGAAGTATGATGAGATGAAAGCCATCTTGGAAGCCGATCTCATCGGCTCTTTCGTAAGGACCCGTTCACATGGCGTAAGGTGGAAAGGGTTCTCCCCGAAGGTGTTCTTGACGGAGTGGACCTGTCTACCCCTTCGGAGGAACGTACTAGAGCTCGCGCCGAGAAATCACTTACATGGCGGCTCATTCTCTACACCGCTATTCTGAGAGCCTGGTGAATACTCTCGAGCGCGTCGCGGTCCGTGTGGTGCAGGAAATTATGAAGCATCAGTACTCCCCGTCAGGACCTACCCTAGGGACTCACCAGGGAGAAGTACCGCTCCAGATCAGACCGCCGCTACCATTCGCGCTTGCAGCGCCAGAGCCGCCGGGTTCACCGGCGTACGTCGTCTACAAGGTTGGAGGCGATCCTAGCAATTGCCAGTTCCTATATGAGCCGCCTAAGGAGATCCCGCATGGGTACGTGTGCACATACGTGCCGGACTGCAATGCCTTGGCGCGTACAGGCCAGATCGCACCAACAGGGATGTCTGGAGTAGATGCTGATAAACAAGCATGGCTGGCTAAATATGCTACTGGAACGAGTCATGAAGGCTCGGTCCCTACAGCCAATGCCATGGAGCAGATCGGCACTATCTTGAGAGACCAATTCGGCATCCTGCCGAAGAGGAAGACAATCGGCTATTCCAAGCCGTACCCTGACGAGTATGACCTGATCCCGCTGCCACCCAAGTATCGGCTCCCTGAATTCTCAAAATTCAATGGAGCAGAAGGATCTAGCTCAATAGAGCATGTAAGCCGATATTTGGCGCAGCTGGGCATGATTTCAGCGTCAGACCAGTTACGTGTGAGGTTTTTCGCACAATCTCTGACGGGATCAGCCTTTGGATGGTACACGTCGTTGCCACCAAACTCAGTCCGGACGTGGAAGCAAATGGAGGAGCAGTTTCACGTGCAATATCACTCGAAGCTACCGAGGCCGGCATTGCCGATCCGACACGAGTGCGGCGAAGCGGGGAGAAACGATGATCTCGAATACATCCAACGTTTCATGATCGCTCGGGAACCGATGTTATTCGGTTCGTTTATCCGAGAAGGAAGCGATCGATCCGCGCGATCGGGCCTCGCAACGCCGATCAAGGATCTAACTTCCCAAGCGAGTAGCAGTTCCACTGTCACACATGGTACAGAAACTCACATCGTATGAGCAGCGGCACCCTGAATTGTACCAGGACAAGTTCAAGCGTCCGGTAGGCCTCGTTGAGAGAGAAGAAGCTGAAGATCCGGCGCCAGATCTAGAGGTGGCTGTAGCTGAGTGGACTCGGGGGGCAAACCCCGTGTCCTGCAAGTGGGTAAAACCACAAGGGCCTCCAAGAGGGTTTGACTTCGATTTGAGCAAGGCTGAGCAGATTTTTGATCTTTTGCTTAAGGAGAAGCAGCTGAAGTTACCCGAAGGCCATAAAATCCCTACAGCACAAGAAATGAACGGGAGGCCGTACTGCAAATGGCATCACTCGTTCACCCATACCACCAATGACTGCAAGGTGTTTCGTCGCGCAGATCCAAGTGGCGATAGAACAAGGCCGATTGCTCTTCGGACGGCTTTGCCATGAAAGTGGACACACATCCGTTCCCTCGGCGTCAACATGGTGGAACCTAACCACTCCGCGAGGCGTCGACTGGATTTCTCATTCGATGTTAACATGGCAGGGGCCTGAGCGCCACCATGGCAAGGATAAAGAGGAAAGCAGTCACTCCCGCAACAAGGAAAAGGAGGAGGCCGATCCACGCGACCGGCCCCGATATGATGACAAGCGGTACCTCACCAAGGAACAAGTGAGAAGCGTGCGATACCAAAAGCCACTTTCCACGCATCTCCTCAACAAGTATGAGTATCAGTATGACCGACGTCGGCAGTACGACAGAAACGACGAGAGATACAATCGGTCCGATGAAGACAAAGGAAGGTACCGTTGGCATGACAGAGGCGACGAAGGACGTGAGCACCGCGCTAAGGAGAGGTTAAGGGAGCAGGAGGACATGGATAGACAATGGGACTGTCCCTTCTTTAAACACTGCTGGGACTCGGGGATGAGCCGATTGCCTACGATCGACAACTGCCCAGAGTGTAGACGTCGGAAGAAGGATGCAGGAGACGTTTCAGTTTTCAAGCGTCTAGGACCTCTCCCGCCATAGAACAAACGTGCTGAGTCCTCTCAAGATGAAGACTTTGAGGAGTCAGAAGATGAAGAAGAGGATAGGTACCACCGGCCAAGGTGGTGCCCCGATGGACTCAGTCACTCCCAAAAGCATAGGGTTCAGCGGCTGCGCAGCTTGGAGCAAGCCAAAGCGCGATACTTGCACACGTTGAGGAAAGCGCGGCCTGATCTGGCCGTGAAAATTCAACAGACTTTGGACGAAGAGACACATCCACCAAAGAAAGCTTGGCGTCCCAAGCAAGAAAAAGCCGATGTGGGTACATCGGCTGGCACAAACATGGTGTTCTTCCTTCCATCAGAGTTTCGTGCCCCAGGAACTGAAGAAGTGCCGATAGCACAGTTTGACTGTGGTCTACGGCCTGTCATCTTCGAAAAGCCACGGGAGAAGGGCTACAAACACATGAAGGCCCTGTACCTAAAGGGTTATATCAAGGGGCAGCCCGTCGGCAGGATGTTGGTTGACACGGGAGCAGCGGTCAATATAATGCCTTATTCCATGCTACGGCGTTTGGGCCGCTCCAGTGCAGATCTGATCAAGACCAACGTCACACTAAATGATTTCAACGGCCAAGCGTCAGGGACGCAAGGTGTCCTGAACGTGGATTTAACCATAGGCCGAAAGACGATCCCAACGACATTCTTCATTGTCGACAGCAAGAGCACCTACGCTGCCCTGTTAGGAAGGGATTGGATTCACGCCAACTGATGCATTCCATCTACAATGCACCAATGCACGATACGATGGGATGGAGACGACGTAGAAGTCGTGCATGCGGATGACTCGATCGACGTCTCGATAGCCGGCATGAACATTTGGGACTCGGAAGACCAAGAACCGCTCTCTGGAATCAGTTTGGACGGCTGTGATCGCATCGAGGTGACAAAAAACGGGGTGAGGCTGGTCTTATCCACCGGCCTGATAGAGTAACAAGAGCAACACCCATCGACATACGTGGCAAGGCCGATCCCTGCGATCGGCCCCAAAAAATGAAAAAGCAAGGATCTCACTTCAAACATGTCACGTAGTCGTGGTAGGAAGGCTTCCTCCTGTAAGGGAGCACGTACAAGTTGTAAACCTTCATTGAGCAACTCAATCAACATGGAGGCCGATTCCAGCAATCGGCCAAAATTATCCTCGCCATACGTTCTGCCTGTGTTCAACGTCGATCTAACATGCGATGGAAAGCTAGGGTATGGGTTTACGCCAGCTGATGAGCTAGAAGAGATCGACATTGGTCCTGGGGATAAGCCACGACCAACATTTATCAGCAAAAAGTTAGATTCACATCTGAGGGGCCTCATGATAGCTTTGTTGAAAGAATACCCAGATTGTTTTGCCTGGGATTATACAGAGATGCCCGGGCTAGACAGGAGCATCATTGAGCATCGGCTACCTCTCAAGAAAGGATTTCGGCCGTTCCAGCAACGAGCACGACAGATGAAGGCCGAAATTCTAGAAGAAGTCAAGAAGGAGATTGAGAAGATGTTGAGCGCCGGGTTCATCAGGCCATGCAGGTACGCTGAGTGGATATCTAGTATCGTACCTGTGGAGAAGAAGGACGGCCGATGGCGCGTCGCCATAGATTTTCGCGATCTCAACAGAGCCACTCCAAAGGATGAGTACCCTATGCCAGTAGCTGAGACGTTGATCAATGCAGTGGCTGGTCATAAGGTTTTAAGCTTCATGGATGGCAACGCCGGTTACTGATACGTCTCCGACGTATCGATAATTTCTTATGTTCCATGCCACATTATTGATGATATCTACATGTTTTATGCACACTTTATGTCATATTTATGCATTTTCTGGAACTAACCTATTAACAAGATGCCGAAGTGCCGATTCTCTGTTTTCTGCTGTTTTTGGTTTCGAAATCCTAGTAACGAAATATTCTCGGAATTGGACGAAATCAACGCCCAGGTTCCTATTATGCCCGGAAGCATCCAGAACACCCGAGAGCCGCCAGAGGGGGGCCACAGGGCCCCCAGATGATAGGGTGGCGCGGCCCACCCCCTGGCCGCGCGGCCCTATGGTGTTGTCGCCCCTTCGACCTTCTGAGGCCGCCTCTTCGCCTGTATAAAGGTCCCAGACCTAAAACCTCGATACGAAAAAGCCACGGTACGAGAAACCTTCCAGAGCCGCCGCCATCGCGAAGCCAAGATCTGGGGGACAGGAGTCTCTGTTCCGGCACGCCGCGGGACGGGGAAGTGCCCCGGAAGGCTTCTCCATCGACACCACCGCCATCTCCATCAACGCTGCTTTGTCTCCCATGAGGAGGGAGTAGTTCTCCATCGAGGCTCGGGGCTGTACCGGTAGCTATGTGGTTAATCTCTCTCCTATGTACTTCAATACAATAATCTCATGAGCTGCCTTACATGATTGAGATTCATATGATGATGCTTGTAATCTAGATGTCATTATGCTAGTCAAGTGGGTTTTACTTATGTGATCTGCGGAGACTCCTTGTTCCACGTGTGTAAAGGTGACAGTGTGTGCACCGTGTGGGTCTCTTAGGCTATATTTCACAGAATACTTATTCACTGTTATGAATGGCGTAGTGAAGTGCTTATTTATATCTCTTTATGATTGCAATGTGTTTTGTATCACAATTTATCTATGTGCTACTCTAGTGATGTTATTAAAGTAGTTTTATTCCTCCCGCACGGTGTAATAGTGACGGTGTGTGCATCCGTGTTAGTACTTGGCGTAGGCTATGATTATGATCTCTTGTAGATTATGAAGTTAACTATTGCTATGATGGTATTGATGTGATCTATTCCTCCTACATGGTGTGAAGGTGACGAGTGTGCATGCTATGTTAGTACTTGGTTTAGTTATGTTGATCTGTTATGCACTCTAAGGTTATTTAAATATGAACATTGAATTGTGGAGCTTGTTAACTCCGGCATTGAGGGTTCGTGTAATCCTACGCAATGTGTTCATCATCCAACAAGAGAGTGTAGAGTATGCATTTATCTATTCTATTATGTGATCAATGTTGAGAGTGTCCACTAGTGAAAGTGTAATCCCTAGGCCTTGTTCCTAAATATCGCTATCGCTGCTTGTTTACTCGTTTCTATCGTGTTACTATCGCTGCGTTACTACTCTGCTGCGTTACTCATCTGCTGCGTTACTACTCGCTCATACTTATTCATACCACCTATATTTCACTATCTCTTCGCCGAACTAGTGCACCTATTAGGTGTGTTGGGGACACAAGAGACTTCTTGCTTTGTGGTTGCGGGGTTGCATGAGAGAGATATCTTTGACCTCTTCCTCCCTGAGTTCGATAAACCTTGGGTGATCCACTTAAGGGAAACTTGCTGCTCGTTCTACAAACCTCTCGCTCTTGGAGGCCCAACACTGTCTACAAGAATAGAAGCACCCGTAGACATCAAGCACTTTTCTGGCGCCGTTGCCGGGGAGGAAAGGTAAAAGGTACTCACACTCCGGATCTCGGCTACTAAGCTATTTTCACCGTTGTAAGTACTCGAAGCTATTTCCTTTAGATCCTGCAATTGCATCTTTTTGTTTCTTGTTTACACTAGTTTGGCATAATGAACAACAATGAGCTTCTTATTCTATTTCCTGATTTAAGACATGGATGGTTTGATGCGAAGAAAAACCTATGGAATCTTATTTGCATGCTGGTAGTAATATTAGTATGAATGCTTTGAACACCATTGTTGATAATGATATGGGAAATTCTAAGCTTGGGGAAGCTGGCTTTGATGAGCATGATATTTTTAGTCCCCCAAGCATTGAGGAGAAAATTTTCTTTCATGATACTTTGCCTCCCATATATGATGATTATAATGATAGTAGTCTTTTGTTACCGCCTGTTATGGAGGATAAATTTGATTATGTTTACAATATGCCTCCTATATTTGATAGCTATTTTGTTGAATTTGCTCCCACTACAACTAATAAAATTGATTATGCTTATGTTGGGAGTAGTACTAATTTTATGCATGAGACTCATGATAAGAATGCTTTATGTGATAGTTATATTGTTGAGTTTGCTCATGATGCTACTGAAAGTTATTATGAGAGAGGAAAATATGGTTGTAGAAATTTTCATGTTACTAAAATGCCTCTCTATGTGCTGAAATTTTTGAAGCTACACTTGTTTTATCTTCCTATGCTTGTTACTTTGCTCTTCATGAACTTGTTTATTTACAAGATTCCTTTTCATAGGAAGCATGTTAGGCTTAAATTTGTTTTGAATTTGCCTCTTGATGCTCTCTTTTGCTTCCAATACTATTTCTTGCGAGTGCATCATTAAAACTGTTGAGCCCATCTTAATGGCTATAAAGAAAGAACTTCTTGGGAGATAACCCATGTGTTATTTTGCTACAGTACTTTGTTTTATATTTGTGTCTTGGAAGTTGTTTACTACTGTAGCAACCTCTCCTTATCTTAGTTTTGTGTTTTGTTGTGCCAAGTAAAGTCGTTGATAGAAAGGTTGATACTAGATTTGGATTACTGCGCAGAAACAGATTTCTTTGCTGTCACGAATCTGGGTCTAATTCTCTGTAGGTAACTCAGAAAATTAAGCCAATTTACGTGAGTGATCCTCAGATATGTACGCAACTTTCATTCAATTTGGGCATTTTCATTTGAGCAAGTCTGGTGCCCTAATAAAATCCATATTTACGGACTGTTCTGTTTTGACAGATTCTGCCTTTTATTTCGCATTGCCTCTTTTGCTATGTTGGATGAATTTCTTTGATCCATTAATGTCCAGTAGCTTTATGCAATGTCCAGAAGTGTTAAGAATGATTGTGTCACCTCTGAACATGTTAATTTTTATTGTGCACTAACCCTCTAATGAGTTGTTTCGAGTTTGGTGTGGAGGAAGTTTTCAAGGATCAAGAGAGGAGTATGATACAATATGATCAAGGAGAGTGAAAGCTCTAAGCTTGGGGATGCCCCGGTGGTTCACCCCTGCATATTCTAAGAAGACTCAAGCGTCTAAGCTTGGGGATGCCCAAGGCATCCCCTTCTTCATCGACAAATTATCAGGTTCCTTCTCTTGAAACTATATTTTTATTCGGTCACATCTTATGTACTTTGCTTGGAGCGTCGGTTTGTTTTTGTTTTTGTTTTTGTTTGAATAAATGCTTGTGTGGGAGAGAGACACGCTCCGCTGGTTCATATGAACACATGTGTTCTTAGCTTTTATTTTTCATGGCGAGGGTTGAAACTGCTTCGTTAATTGTTATATGGTTGAAATTGGAAAATGCTACATGTAGTAATTCTAAAATGTCTTGAATAATTTGATACTTGGAAATTGTCGTGCTCATGTTTAAGCTCTTGCATCATATAATTTGCACCTATTAGTGAAGAAATACATAGAGCTTGTTAAAATTTGGTTTGCATGAGTGGTTTCTCTAGAGTCTAGATATTTTCTAGTGAGGTGTTTGAACAACAGGGAAGACAATGTATAGTCTTATAATGCTTGTAATATGTTTTTTATGTAAGTTTTGATGTACTAGTTTATGCTTGTGTTTGCTTCAAACAACCTTGCTAGCCTAAGCCTTGTATCGAGATGGAGTACTTCTCATGCATCCAAAATCCTTGAGCCAACCACTATGCCATTTGTGTCCACCATACCTACCTACTACATGGTATTTCTCCGCCATTCCAAAGTAAATTGCTTGAGTGCTACCTTTAAATAATTCAAAATTTATCACCTCTGATTTGTGTCAATGTTTTATAGCTCATGAGGAAGTATGTGGTGTTTTATCTTTCGATCTTGTCATTTACTTCGGACAGACTTTCACCAATGGACTAGTGGCTCATCCGCTTATCCAATAATTTTGCAAAAAGAGTCGGCAATGGGGTTCCCACTCCGATTAATTAACTTGCATTAATAATTCACTTCACATGTTTTGCTCGATTCATCGGTAAGCAACTTAATTTTGCAAATAGACACTCCTTCATGGTATGTGATTGTTGGAAGGCACCCGAGGATTCGGTTAGCCATGGCTTGTGTAAGCAAAAGGTTGGGAGGAGTGTCATCCATAAATAATGAAACTAAAATACATGTGTAAACAAAAGAGAAGAGGGATGATCTACCTTGTCTGGTAGAGATAACGTCCTTCATGGGAGCCGCTCTTGAAAGTCTGGTTGATAAGGTAGTTAGAGTACCCATTACCATTCGTTGACAACAACAAACACCTCTCAAAATTTTACTTTTATGCTCTCTATATGTTTTCAAAACCAAAGCTCTAGCACAAATATAGCAATCGATGCTTTCCTCTTTGAAGGACCTTTCTTTTACTTTTATGTTGAGTCGAGTTCACCTATTTCTCTCCACCTCAAGAAGCAAACACTTGTGTGAACTGTGCATTGATTCCTACATACTTGCATATTGCACTTGTTATATTACTCTATGTTGACAATTATCCATGAGATACACATGTTATAAGTTGAAAGCAACCGCTGAAACTTAATCTTCCTTTGTGTTGCTTCAATACCTTTACTTTGATTTATTGCTTTATGAGTTAACTCTTATGCAAGACTTATTGATGCTTGTCTTGAAGTACTATTCATGAAAAGTCTTTGCTTTATGATTCAGTTGTTTACTCATGTCATTACCATTGTTTTGATCGCTGCATTCATTACATATGTTTACAATATGATCAAGTTTATGATGGCATGTCACTCCAGAAATTATCTTTGTTTATCGTTTACCTGCTCGGGACGAGCAGAAACTAAGCTTGGGGATGCTGATACGTCTCCGACGTATCGATAATTTCTTATGTTCCATGCCACATTATTGATGATATCTACATGTTTTATGCACACTTTATGTCATATTTATGCATTTTCTGGAACTAACCTATTAACAAGATGCCGAAGTGCCAGTTCTGTTTTCTGCTGTTTTTGGTTTCAGAAATCCTAGTAACGAAATATTCTCGGAATTGGACGAAATCAACGCCCAGGTTCCTATTTTGCCCGGAAGCATCCAGAACACCCGAGAGCCGCCAGAGGGGGCCACAGGGCCCCCAGATGATAGGGTGGCGCGGCCCACCCCCTGGCCGCGCGGCCCTATGGTGTCGTCGCCCCTTCGACCTTCTGAGGCCGCCTCTTCGCCTATATAAAGGTCCCATACCTAAAACCTCGATACAAAAAAGCCACGGTACGAGAAACCTTCCAGAGCCGCCGCCATCGCGAAGCCAAGATCTGGGGGACAGGAGTCTCTGTTCCGGCACGCCGCCGGGACGGGGAAGTGCCCCCGGAAGGCTTCTCCATCGACACCACCGCCATCTCCATCAACGCTCGCTGTCTCCCATGAGGAGGAGTAGTTCTCCATCGAGGCTCGGGGCTGTACCGGTAGCTATGTGGTTAATCTCTCTCCTATGTACTTCAATACAATAATCTCATGAGCTGCCTTAC
Organism: Lolium rigidum; assembly: GCF_022539505.1. Taxonomy (NCBI): domain Eukaryota; kingdom Viridiplantae; phylum Streptophyta; class Magnoliopsida; order Poales; family Poaceae; genus Lolium; species Lolium rigidum. Next base: position 244,479,587 of record NC_061514.1, on the reverse strand, counting down.
ATGATTGAGATTCATATGATGATGCTTGTAATCTAGATGTCATTATGCTAGTCAAGTGGGTTTTACTTATGTGATCTCCGGAGACTCCTTGTCCCACGTGTGTAAAGGTGACAGTGTGTGCACCGTGTGGGTCTCTTAGGCTATATTTCACAGAATACTTATTCACTGTTATGAATGGCGTAGTGAAGTGCTTATTTATATCTCTTTATGATTGCAATGTGTTTTGTATCACAATTTATCTATGTGCTACTATAGTGATGTTATTAAAGTAGTTTTATTCCTCCTGCACGGTGTAATAGTGACAGTGTGTGCATCCGTGTTAGTACTTGGCGTAGGCTATGATTATGATCTCTTGTAGATTATGAAGTTAACTATTGCTATGATGGTATTGATGTGATCTATTCCTCCTACATGGTGTGAAGGTGACGGTGTGCATGCTATGTTAGTACTTGGTTTAGTTATGTTGATCTGTTATGCACTCTAAGGTTATTTAAATATGAACATTGAATTGTGGAGCTTGTTAACTCCGGCATTGAGGGTTCGTGTAATCCTACGCAATGTGTTCATCATCCAACAAGAGAGTGTAGAGTATGCATTTATCTATTCCGTTATGTGATCAATGTTGAGAGTGTCCACTAGTGAAAGTGTAATCCCTAGGCCTTGTTCCTAAATATCGCTATCGCTGCTTGTTTACTTGTTTTACCGTGTTACTACCGCTGCGTTACTATCGCTGCAAGTTACTATCTGCTCATACTTATTCATACCACCTGTATTTCACTATCTCTTCGCCGAACTAGTGCACCTATTAGGTGTGTTGGGGACACAAGAGACTTCTTGCTTTGTGGTTGCGGGGTTGCATGAGAGGGATATCTTTGACCTCTTCCTCCCTGAGTTCGATAAACCTTGGGTGATCCACTTAAGGGAAACTTGCTGCTGTTCTACAAACCTCTGCTCTTGGAGGCCCAACACTGTCTACAAGAATAGAAGCACCCGTAGACATCAGTTACAACCAGATTTTCATGGCTCCAGAAGATATACATAAGACGGCCTTCAGAGTACCGGGTTCGGTGGGCTTGTTCGAGTATGTGGTCATGACATTTGGTTTGAAGAATGCCGGTGCAACGTACCAACGAGCCATGAATTACATCTTTCATGATCTGATCGGCAAGTTGGTGGAGATCTACATCGATGACGTGGTGGTCAAGTCTGTCTCAGTGGAAGGACACCTGGAGGATTTGCGACGCATATTGGACCGAACCAGAAAGTTCGGACTTAGAATGAATCCAAAGAAGTGTGCTTTTGGTGTGACGGCCGGTCAATTCCTGGGCTTCCTAGTTCATGAACGTGGAATTGAGATCGGCCTGAAAAGTCAAGAGGCAGTACGAACAATGAAGCCACCGACGACCAAGAAGGAACTCCAAAGTCTCATCGGCAAAATCAATTTCGTCGAAGGTTCATCTCTAATCTGTCGGGACGAATTGAGCCGTTCATGGGATTGGTAAAAATCAAACCTGATGAGGAGTTTCACCGGGGGCGAGCAACAGCGAGCGTTTGATGAGATCAAAGAGTATCTTACGAAGCCACCCGTGTTGGTTCCGCCTCGACAAGACAGGCCATTCTATATTTACTCGTCGCAGCCGATACTTCTATCGCCTCAGTGGTAGTGCAAATCTATGATGGCATGGAAAGAGTTGCTTTCTACCTCAGCAGAAGGATGTTGGATGCAGAGACGAGGTACCCGGAGGTCGAAAAGTTGTGCCTCTGCCTATTTTTTACCTGCACCAAGCTTCGTCACATTTTCCTGACGGCAGAAATCATCATCATCTGCAAATCAGACGTCATCAAGCACATGCTGTCGGCTCCTGTTTTGAAAGGCCGACTCGGTAAATGGATGTTTGCATTATCGGAATTTGATCTCCGGTATCAACCTGCGAAAGCAGTCAAAGGACAGGCCTTGGCCGATCTAATCGCTGAGCGGATCAACACTAATATAGCAGCACTGTCTATACGTGCATGGGCCATGTTCTTCGATGGGTCAGTTTGCGATGATGGTTGCGGCATCGGCATCCTACTAGTGTCGCCCCGGGGGGCAACCTACACCTTCTCCATCAAGCTATCTACCCCTTGCACCAATAATGTTGCTGAGTATGAAGCAGTACGTAAGGGGATGGAGTTGCTAATTGAAGCCGGGGCAGAAGCACTGGAACTCTTTGGAGACTCAAAGTTGGTGATCTCCCAGCTCACGGAAGAATACAAGTGTGAGAGCGAGTCGCTCTTCCCGTTATGGACGCATTGCCACGAGTTGATGACACAGTTCAGGTACATAAACTTCAACTGGGTCCCGAGGTCGCAGAATACGGAGGCGAACAATCTCGCACAGATGGCGTCAGGCTATAAGGAGACAGTAGAAGAAGCCGACGTCCAGATACATTTCATGGAGCCAGATGATTGGAGAGCCGATATCTTCAATTACTTGAAAGATCCGGCTCGGGGGGCACCTAAACGGATAAGGTACAAAGCCATGAAGTATGTCCTTATTGGGGATGACATGTTCTATAGAACCTTGGAAGGATTACTTCTCAAATGTTTGGGAACAGCCGAGGCAAATCGGCTCTTACACGAGGTACATGAAGGCGCCTGTGGAACTCATCAATCGGCTCACAAGATGAAGTGGTTGATCGAGCGATCGGGGTTTTATTGGCCCACCATGCTCGAGGACTCGTTTCAATTACTATAAAGGGTGTCAAGCATGTCGAAGTTTGGGAGCATTCGAGATGGTACCCGCATCGGCAATGAATCCCATCATCAAGCCTTGGCCATTTCGAGGATGGGGCATGGATATGATCGGCAAAATCCATCCTGCATCGAGCAAAGGCCACGAGTGGATCTTGGCCATTACAGATTATTTCACTAAATGGGTGGAGGCTGTCCCTATGAAGTCTGTGGCATCGAAGGACGTCATCAGTTTCGTGAAAGAGCATGTCATCCACAGATTTGGGATTCCCCAGACCATCACGACCGATGGAGGTTCGGTTTTCATCTCACGCGAGTTCAGAGATTTCTGCGAGAGCATGGGAATTAAGTTGATCCGATCATCCCCATACTATGCTCAGGCAAATGGGCAGGCTGAAGCGTCCAACAAAAGCCTTATCAAGCTGATGAAGAGAAAAATCGACGAGTACCCTAGGCGTTGGCATGAGGTATTATCGGAGGCTTTGTGGGCTTATCGCATGTCATGTCATGGAGCAGTGAAAACCTCGCCATACCATTTGGTCTATGGACAAGAAGCCGTGTTACCCTGGGAGATCACGGCTGGGTCCAGACGTGTCACGTTTCAGAATGACTTGACAACTGAAGAATATGCAGCCCTGATGAGTGATAGCGTTGAGGATCTGACGGAACTCAGGCTTTGGTCACTTGAGAAAATTAAGGAGAACAAGGCCAAGGTAGCTCGTGCATATAATAAAAAAGGTGAAGCCAAAGGAGTTCCATGTTGGCGATCTGGTATGGGAAGCTGTGTTGCCGTTGGGGACTAAGGACAAAGCATATGGTAAATGGTCTCCAAATTGGCACGGGCCGTACAGAGTTGACCAAGTCCTAAAGGGCAATGCATACATGCTCGAGCAGTTGGATGGTGTGAAGTTCCCAGTGGCTGTCAACGGACAGCATCTCAAGAAGTATTTCCCAAGTATGTGGGATGATGGGCAGTGAAATACGGGGGCCAATTTTAAATCGGCCAGTAATTTTTTTTTTCATCAACTTGATCAGTGGAATATGGGGGCCGATGTATGGAATCGGCCGGTAAAAGGAAATATATGTATAAAGCAACAGGATGCTGAGTACAGCCGATGCACGGACATCGACTTGAGAACAAAACAGCCGATGCACAGCCATCGACTTTAGGGGTACAAAGTATCATGATCAGGTATCAAGTTACCGTCTGAATTTGAGGAATGTTTGCTTGAACCTGTCTAATTTGGCAATTGAGTTTGGCCTTATGGGCGTTTGATAGTGAAAGACCGATACGCTGCTATCGGTTCTTTGCGTGTTGACTTGCGTTGACAATCGGCAAAATTGGTATGAAAGCAAGATCGGCTGAGAAATATTTTCTTCATTAATAAAAGGGCTTTTACAGAGAAGAGCCGATTGCTCAAGGAAGAAAGAACAAAAGACGATTACTACTACTACTAGTCCTATACTAGTAGTCCCTAATCTAAGGGCCGTTCGTTGCCCTCGTCGTCGTCATCGCTGCCGCCGGCGCAGCTGCTGGTGGGCTCCTCGTCGCTGCTCCCGTAGCCCTCTACGGGAGCCTCGTCCTCGTCGTCGTCGTCGTCGCTGTCGTCGTCCGACCCGGCGCGGAAGCGCTTCACCGGGGGATATTCGTCGGAGGACTCATCGTCCTCCTCTTCGTCCTCCTCGTCGGAGGAGCTGTAGCCATCCCACGAGAAGCGATCGTCTTCGCTCCCCGCCTCCAGCTCCCCGTCGACGAGGAACTGGAAGTCGTCCTCTCCGTCGGTCAAGGACTTGTCGTCCTCGGACCGCGACGGAGGAATCATGGGACTCGATGTCCCACTCCTCCGGGGCGCGGCGGTTGTACGCCGCCACCGGGTCCCACTCCGGCGTGGGCTCACGCAGGGGAGAAGATACGTAGGAGAGGCCTGAGGAGGCAGAAGAGGAGGAGGAGGAAGAAGACATGGCTACAGAGGAAGGGGGTTTTTTGCCGATGGCTAGTACGGAGCAAGAGGATGAAGAGGCGAACTGCCCGGCGCGGTTAAATAAAGGGATATGAGGAGAGCTAATGTTACAGCAGTTTCCGAGGAAGTGGTGCCAAAGAACTCGTCAAATCGTGCGAGAGAAGTTGAGAAGGCAAGGCATCATGATGAAGGATACTGCGACGGTTCTGCTCTGCCACGACGTGACCCTACGAAGAAAAACAAAGTGGTTTTGAAATTATCATTGCCAAAACCAGGGGGGCATGTGTTATCACCAGAATTTAACCAAGTCTGGAGATGGGCCGTGATTAAATGGGCTTAGAAGATATACATGGAAGATATTCCCGAACCGGCCTTGTACAAGAGGTTTGGGCAAGATTGCCCGTGTATCTGTAAATATAGTAGGATACGTGTCGGTTAGAATTAAGAGATAGAGTTTAGCTCGTACACGGTTGGGTTTATTCCCAAGTTAGAAAGTCTACGGACTATAAATATGTATCTAGGGTTATTGAGAAAGAGGACGATCACGTTCACAACAAATCAATCTAGGCGCATCGCCACCCCTTGTTTCGAGGGTTTCTCCCGGGTAAGCAACATGCTGCCTAGATCGCATCTTGCGATCTAGGCAGTATCAGTTTATTCGTTTTTGTTGTTGCTCGTGCTGAAGCCTTTTTGATGGCGAGCAACACCCTTATCTTAGGTGTTTTGGGGTTGATCACAATGCTTTCACGATGCACTTGTTTAGCTACGCTACCCCTCGATATCTAGCTGCCCTTACACCTATTTTAGGTGTAGGGGCAGCATCTTGCTTGTTCATTATTGAGTAGATCTAATCCGTTATAGTTGCTCCTTGTTCTTCAAGGATTGGTTTGATATCCGTATGGTTAGGCCTTATAAACGAGTTGAAGGATCCGGTAGCGCGTAAGGTGTGGTTTACTAAGCTCTAGAGGGATTGTTCCGGGGATCTGATAACCCACAAGTATAGGGGATCGCAGCAGTCTTCGCGGGTAGTAAAACCCAATTTATTGATTCGACACAAGGGGAGACAAAGAATACTTATAAGCCTTAACAACTAAGTTGTCAATTCAGCTGCACCTGGAAAAGCACTAGCAACAGGGGTGATGTGAAAGTAGCAGTGATATGAGAGCAATAGTAACAGTAACACAGCAGTAGTGATTATAGTAAACAGCAGGATTAAAATACTGTAGGCACGGGGACGGATAACGGGCGTTGCATGGATGAGAGAAACTCATGTAACAATCAAGCAGGGCATTTGCGAGATAATAATAAAACGGTGTCTAAGTACAAAGCAATCAATAGGCATGTGTTCCAATTATAGTCGTACGTTCTCGCAATGAGAAACTTGCACAGCATCTTTTGTCCTACCAGCCGGTGGCAGCCGGGCCTCAAGGGAATCTACTGGATATTAAGGTACTCTTTTTAATAGAGTACCGGAGCAAAGCATTAACACTCCTGAACACATGTGATCCTCACATCGCTACCATCCCCTCCGGTTGTCCCGATTTCTGTCACTTCGGGGCCATTGGTTCCGGACAACGACATGTGTATACAACTTGCAGGTAAGACCATAAACAATGAATATCATGATGAAGTAATAACATGTTCAGATCTGAGATCATGGCACTCGGGCCCTAGTGACAAGCATTAAGCATAACAAGTTGCAACAATATCATCAAAGTACCAATTACGGACACTAGGCACTATGCCCTAACAATCTTACACTATTACATGACCAATCTCATCCAATCCCTACCATCCCCTTCAGCCTACAGCGGGGGAATTACTCACACATGGATGGGGGAAACATGGCTGGTTGATGGAGAGGCGTCGGTGGTGATGATGGCGATGATCTCCTCCAATTCCCTGTCCCGGCGGAGTGCCAGAACGGAGACTTCTGGCTCCCGAGACGGAGTTTCGCGATGTGGCGGTGTTCTAGAGGGTTTCTCGCGACTTCGACTTCTCCCCGTGAGTTTTTAGGTCGAGGGCGATAAGTAGTCCGAAGGAGGGCGTCGGAGGCCTGCCGAGGGGGCCACATGCTAGGGCCGCGCGCCCCCCTCCTGGGCCGCGCCGCCCTAGGGTGTGGGGCCCTCGGGCCTCCACCGACTTGCCCTTCTGGCTCCGTGAGTTTTCTGGGAAAATAGGGCCTTCTGTCAAATCCCGGGGTTTTTCCTGAAAGTTGGATTTCTGCACAAAAACGAGACACCAGAACAGTTCTGCTGAAAACAGCGTTAGTCCGTGTTAGTTGCATCCAAAGTACACAAATTAGAGGCAAAACAATAGCAAAAGTGTTCGGGAAAGTAGATACGTTTTGGACGTATCAACTCCCCCAAGCTTAGCTTATTGCTTGTCCTCAAGCAATTCAGTTAACAACTGTGCGATAAAAGAACTTTCACGAACACATTTGTTCATATGATGTAAATATTCTCATGCTATGGCTAACACTTAGGCAGTTCATAATAAGATACATGCAAATAAGATCATCCAATAGCTATGTCAATCATGGAAAGGTACCAACAATTAATAATAAGCATCATGAATCATGTATATAAGCAGGATTGCAATGTTCATAAATGAGTATGATAGAGTGGTATCTCGCTTGCCCATATTTGATCAGCAAAACATAAATGCTCAGGCACCTCTGAAGTTCATAGAAAGACTAGAAATAGTGATTGTCAAAGATAAAAGCATCAAAGTTATACCACAATCAATCATATTTTGAGACAAGCATATTACACTAAGAATGACAGTTGTTCTCTCAAGAAAGTGCTCAAAGAAAGGATGGAGACACAACATAAAAGTAAAAGATTGACCCTTCGCAGAGGGAAGCAGGGATTAACATGCGCTAGAGCTTTTCATTTGTAAAGCGAGGAGTAAAATTATTTTGAGAGGTGTTTGTTTTTGTCAACGAATGGTAATGGGTACACCAACTACCTCGCCAACCGGACTTCCAAGAGCGGCTCCCATGAAGGACGTTATCTCTACCAGGCAAGGTAGATCATCCCTCTTCTCTTTTGTTTACACACGTATTTTAGTTTTATTATGGGTGACACTCCCCCAACCTTTGCTTACACAAGCCATGGCTAACCGAATCCTCGGGTGCCTTCCATCAATCACATACCATGGAGGAGTGTCTATTTGCAAAATTAAGTTGCTTATCGATGAATCAGAGCAAAACATGTGAAGAGAATTATTAGTAAAGTTTGATTAATCGGGGCTGGGAACCCCATTGCCAGCTCGTTTTGCAAAATTATTGGATAAGCGGATGTGCCACTAGTCCATATGAAAGTCCGTCAAGAGTAAATGACAAGGTTGAAAGTTAAACACCACATACTTCCTCATGAGCTATAAAACATTGACACAAATAAGAGATAATAAATTTTGAATTGTTTAAAGGTAGCACATGAAGTATTTACTTGGAATGGCAGAAAATACCACATAGTAGGTAGGTATGGTGGACACAAATGGCATAGGTTTTGGCTCAAGGTTTTGGATGCACGAGAAGCATTTCCTCTCAGTACAAGGCTTTGGCTAGCAAGGTTGTTTGAAGCAAACACAAGTATGAACCGGTACAGCAAAACTTACATCAGAACATATTGCAAGCATTATAATACTCTACGCTGTCTTCCTTGTTGCTCAAACACTTTTACCAGAAAATATCTAGACCTTAAGAGAGACCAATCATGCAAACCAATTTCAACAAGCTCTACAGTAGTTCTCCACTAATAGGTTTAAACTACATGAAAAAACTTAATCATGATCTACTTGAGAGCTCAAAACAATTGCCAAGTGTCAAATTATTCAAGACAATATGAGGCATTTTCTGTTTCCAACCAAATAACCATAAGTGATGTAGCTTCCAACTTTTATCATTGAACATTAAAAGTAAAACGAAGGACAAGTGTTCATATGAAAAAGCGGAGTGTGTCTCTCTCCCAAACAAGGATTGCTAGGATCCAATCTTATTCAAACATAAACAAAAATAAAACACACAGACGCTCCAAGTGAATAACATAAGATGTGACCGAATAAAAATATAGTTTCAATAGAAGAAACCTGATAAGTTGATGAAGAAGGGGATGCCTTGGGCATCCCCAAGCTTAGACGCTTGAGTCTTCTTGAAATATGCAGGGATGAACCACGGGGGCATCCCCAAGCTTAGACTTTTCACTCTTCTTGATCATATATCATCCTCCTCTCTTGACCCTTGAAAACTTCCTTCACACCAAATTTCTCATAAACTTCATTAGAGGGGTTAGTACTCAAAAAACTTGAATCCACCTTGGCCCTGTAGTGACACATTGCAAGAACTCAATAAAATATTAGCTACAGCTCTCCACGTGTAGAAAGCCTTGCTTAAAGTCCGCAAGAGACAATGCAAAAAACAGAGACAGAATCTGCCAAAACAGAACAGCCAGTAAAGACAAATTTAAAAGAGGTACTTCCGTTGCTCAAATCAGAAAACTCAAAACTAAAGAAAGTTGCGTACATATCTGAGGAAAACGCACGTAAATTGGCATAATTTGCTGAGTTACCTACAGAGAAAACAGCCCAGATTCGTGACAGATAGAAATCTGTTTCTGCGCAGAAATCCAAATCTAGTATCAACCTTCGATTAGAGGCTTCAGTTGGCACAATATTGCAATAAAATAAAGATAAGGAGATGTTGCTACAGTAGTAACAACTTCCAAGACACAACAAAACAGTAGCAAAATAAACACATGGGTTATCTCCCAAGAAGTGCTTTCTTTATAGCCATTAAGATGGGCTCAGCAATTTTGATGATGCACTCGCAAGAAATAGTATTTGAAGCAAAAGAGAGCATCAAGAGGCAAATTCAAAACAAATTTAAGCCTAACATGCTTCCTATGAAAAGGAATCTTGTACACAAATGAATTCATGAAGAACAAAGTGACAAGCATAAGAAGATAAAACAAGAGTAACTTCAAAATTTTAAGCATATAGAGAGGTGTTTTAGTACCATGCAAATTTCTACAACCATATTTTCCTCTCTCATAATAATTTTCAGTAGCTTCATGAACAAACTCAACAACATAACTATCACATAAAACATGTCTTTCATGATCCATAAACACATAATTTTTATCAAGCTCAAAAATAGTGCGATTAAAACTTTCAAACACACTTTTATCAATAATATAACAAGATGGTTGATCAATCTCAAGAGATATGGGACTCATAGATAATGTCAAGACCTCTCCAATCCCATTTTCATTAGTAGTACAATTAATATTATCAAGTAACATAGGACCATCATCAAGAGCTTTATCATAAACATTTGCTAGGCAAAATTCTTTAGTACCATGCATTTCGACATCAGGCACAAACAAAGCATTATCATAAAATTTATCAAAGTAGCATGGATTATCATAAATAACAGTAGCATAATTATTCTCACAAGTTTTACTCATAGGGAATATTTCAAGAGAATCCACAGGAACATAACATTCAACCTCTTTCGGTAAGCATGGAGGACAATCAAATAGTGTAAGAGATAAAGAGTTACTCTCATTAGAAGGTTGGCATGGGTAGCTAATCCATTCTTCCTCCTTTTGTTCATCACTCTCCTCTTCTTTTTCATCCAATGAGCTTTCAGGTTCATCAATTTCTTCTTCCACGAGTCCCTGCAAATTGTGAGTGCATTCTTGTGCATTAATGAGTCTCTCTTTATAATCAATGATATAAGGATTATCAGGTGTAACTTTCATTGCAAAAATTAAGGATAGAAGAGACATAATCTTTAAGGTCCTTACAAACAACACAAGTTTCATAATTTTTAACCATGAAGGATTCTATCTCGAGGCTCCCATAAATATGGCAAATTGTTCTACCTCTTCAAACCCAAAATGAATATAGCTATTCCGATTATAGTTCTTAATTAAAAATTCCTCACTAAAGCCACATTGAAATTTAAGATGTTTAGTGTCCTGTTGAGAGCAACATTTTATATCATGGCGTTTAAGCAAGATTTTAGCAATTGTATTCAGTTTTTCTATCACAGCACTCATAACTTTTCCCGCTCTTGATTCTCTATAATTATTATAATTTTCTATAAGCTCCAAGTAGGTTATGGGTTCTCCCATAACAGCAGTTTTTAATTTTTAGGTTTTTCAAATTTTTATGGATTTTTGGGTATATGAGAAAAGTAAAACAAGACAAAAAGAAACTAGATAAAAGTAAACTAAGAAAAATAAAACAAGACAGAAATAAACTAAGCACAAATAAACTAGGCAAAAGTAAACTAAGCAAAACAAAGTAAAACAAAATAAAAACAGAGAGAGAGGTAGAGTGTACTCCCCAGGTGAACTTATGAGTAGAGCTATGCCTCCCCGGCAACAGCGCCAGAAAACAGTCTTGATAACCCACAAGTATAGGGGATCGCAGCAGTCTTCGCGGGTAGTAAAACCCAATTTATTGATTCGACACAAGGGGAGACAAAGAATACTTATAAGCCTTAACAACTAAGTTGTCAATTCAGCTGCACCTGGAAAAGCACTAGCAACAGGGGGTGATGTGAAAGTAAGCAATGATATGAGAGCAATAGTAACAGAGTAACAACAGCAGTAGTGATTATAGTAAACAAGCAGGATTAAAATACCGTAGGCACGGGGACGGATAACGGGCGTTGCATGGATGAGAGAAACTCATGTAACAATCAAGCAGGGCATTTGCGAGATAATAATAAAACGGTGTCTAAGTACAAAGCAATCAATAGGCATGTGTTCCAATTATAGTCGTACGTGCTCGCAATGAGAAATTTGCACAACATCTTTTGTCCTACCAGTCCGGTGGCAGCCGGGCCTCAAGGGAATCTACTCGGATATTAAGGTACTCCTTTTAATAGAGTACCGGAGCAAAGCATTAACACTCCGTGAACACATGTGATCCTCACATCGCTACCATCCCCTCCGGTTGTCCCGATTGCGTCACTTCGGGGCCATTGGTTCCGGACAGCGACATGTGTATACAACTTGCAGGTAAGACCATAAACAATGAATATCATGATGAAGTAATAACATGTTCAGATCTGAGATCATGGCACTCGGGCCCTAGTGACAAGCATTAAGCATAACAAGTTGCAACAATATTATCAAAGTACCAATTACAGACACTAGGCACTATGCCCTAACAATCTTACACTATTACATGACCAATCTCATCCAATCCCTACCATCCCCTTCAGCCTACAGCGGGGGAATTACTCACACATGGATGGGGGAAACATGGCTGGTTGATGGAGAGGCGTCGGTGGTGATGATGGCGATGATCTCCTCCAATTCCCCGTCCCGGCGGAGTGCCGAACGGAGACTTCGGCTCCCGAGACGGAGTTTCGCGATGTGGCGGCGTTCTGGAGGGTTTCTCGCGACTTCGACTTCTCCCCGTGCGTTTTTAGGTCGAGGGCGATAAGTAGTCCGAAGGAGGGCGTCGGAGGCCTGCCGAGGGGGCCACATGCTAGGGCCGCGCGCCCCCCTCCTGGGCCGCGCCGCCCTAGGGTGTGGGGCCCTCGGGCTTCCACCTGACTTGCCCTTCTGGCTCCGTGAGTTTTCTGGGAAAATAGGGCCTTCTGTCAAAATCCCGAGGTTTTTCCTGAAAGTTGGATTTCTGCACAAAAACGAGACACTAGAACAGTTCTGCTGAAAACAGCGTTAGTTCGTGTTAGTTGCATCCAAAGTACACAAATTAGAGGCAAAACAATAGCAAAAGTGTTCGGGAAAGTAGATACGTTTTGGACATATCAGGATCAATTTCATGTTGGTTTTTAGGCCTCTTTAGGGTTGGTTTTCCATCATCTTACGTATCTGCTAGGCTCAATTACGCATAGGATGTTCCGATTATACAGTGAAAACCCTAGACTATCGTAGATTAGCTTAGCTTGATATTGATAAAGCATGATCCCCATGTCCTTATAAATCTAACATGAACCATGGGGTAATCGGCTCTTTGAGCCGATCCACAGAACAACTTAAGAGCCGATTGGGGCTCGTATTTAATGTTTACGTGTTTGCCATGCAGGAAACTAGTCGAAGCAATCCATCACCTTCCTGACCAGGTATAGGTCGGGTGGCACGCCCTCGTAAGCACCAGGACGCGTGTGCCAGAAGGCATTGCGGGCCGTCGCCCGAGGGACCAGGGTCAGCCGCAATCCTGGGAGCCTCCCGGCTCTACTGTGTTGCCCGTCGTTGCTCGCCGGTGGGTTTCTGACCGCAACATTCATGGTAATAAAGAAGCTCGTGCTAATCTCGAACACTCTATGGAAACCTTGAATAAATACAAGGAAAACATAGTGGAGTTGGAGTCCCATGTTGAAAATAGGAGACTAAGAATAGATCTCCTCAAGCAAGAGCTAAAAGATGAGAAGCATACTAACTTTATGCTTACACAAAAAATTGTATTTTATGAGCTTGAAAATGAAAAATCTATTGTTGATGCTTGTGCTACTAACTCTACTTCTTGTGAAGCATCTATCTTAAAGGAGAATGTTGAGCTAAGGGCTCAACTTGATTGGCTAACTAGCAATTGTAGGGAATTGGAAGAAAGCAATAAAACACTCTCACACTCTCTTGAGGATCTCCTAACTTCCTACGATGAGCTAAAGTTAGCTCATGAGGCTAGTATCACTAAGGTAACATCTTGTGAGCCTCATGTGGACATTAGCACAATCTCTACTACAAATGCTATATTGCCATGTTCTAGTCCTTGTAATCCATCTAGTCAAACTAGTGACACACCTTGTGTTAGATTACTTGCTTTGCCTTGTTGCTCTAACAATGAAGCTTCTACTTCCTCTAGTACTTGTATTTCTACTAACCATGTAGAGGAAATCAAAGAGCTCGAGGCCCAAGTCCTTTCTTTGAAGAAAGACTTGGAAAAACGTCATGAAGGGAAATCCGCACTCGACAAGATGCTAAGTGTGCAACAATCCCCCAATGACAAGAGTGGACTTGGATTCAACTCCAATAACAAGAACAAGTCCAAGAGCAAGAGCAACGAGAAGAAGGGCCAAGACAAAGTCAAGGATCCGGCCAAGTTGGTTTGCTTCAAGTGCAAGGTTGAAGGGCATCATGTTAGATCATGCCCATTGAAGAAGAAGAAGCACTTGAGTGAGAAACGACAAGGGAAACGGCCACAAGGTCAAGGTCAAGCTCATGCTCGAACTCAAGTTGAAGATGGGCCACTTCCCAAGAAGAATCAAGATATTGTTCCCCAAGAGAAGAAATCAATAAAGAAGAGAAAGGGGAACACTTGCTACTTATTCTGTGAGAAGGGGCACTTTGCTTCTTCATGTTTAAGTGGTACCTTATCCAACCCTATCATTGTTGATGATGATTATTCTCTTAGTAAGGATAAGGATGGCAATGTGTTTGCCAAGTTTGTTGGAACTCAAAGTGGTTTCAAGAAAAGAACCATTTGGGTTGCCAAGCCTATTGTGACTAACCTCTTAGGACCCAACTTGGTTGGGGACCAACAAGCTCAAAGTTGATCTGTAGGTGCATGTGGAGGTCATTGGAGACTTGGCTACTTCATGAAGAATTAAGGGATCTTCATATATTATATTTTGACCAAGTCAAGTCGTATGGATCACAATCTATATCTCATATCCAATGTTCCTCCTTGCGGTAGCTTATACTTCAACTCTTCAAATTTATTGTAAGTTACTTGCCCCTTTGCATGTTTGGTTTTGTATCAAATATGTGTTTGTATTTGTTGAGTCTTACTTGCCTATCTTGTGTATTCAAGTATGTTTGTTTGACTCATCATATACTTGTGTATTGTTGTGAGCCAATTGCATCTTGATGACATCTTATTTAGCTCTCTTTGAATGATTAATGGAACATCCCATTTTGGGGGAGTGATATGCATTGTGCATCTCTCTTTCTCTAAAATGTGTGTACATGAGTATCACCACTTAGTATTGATATTGCAAGATTATCTAGTCACTATGTGGTGTGTCATACTCATGAGAAATTCAAATTCTAATGTCCATTTAATCATCTCTAATCGATTTTGATTGCCTCTTGATTAGAAGAAATGATTTATCACATTATGGGGGAGTAATATATTTTGTACATATCACAAGCCTAGAAAATGTGAACATATGAGGTTATGCCACTTAGAGTTGATACACGTAATTATCTTGATCCTAGGTGGCATGTTTGCTCAAACAAGCTCCACTTGTATTAAAAAGCTTTTATTGCGCATCTTATGGTTCTTGTTTGAGTAAGAAATTCTTGGTACGGTTTTTCCTCAAATACATATCTCTATATCTTATTTGAGATACCGTTTGCTTCAAGTTATTTGCCGTGCGTGATTGTTTGACTAATTGAAACTATCAAGAATCTTCATCCGTGCATAGTGCTTAATTCTATATACTTATCCTATGCCTTTTATTGTGAAGTTGATCCTTACTATTATTGTTGATATACCACCGGAAGTTAATTCCAATATTCTCATTGTCTTTGACAATTGATAACCTTGTATGTGGTTGAATTTATGGATCGCCTTCACCTTGGATTGCTTCTTATTGCCTTATTTTATTTCCAAGAAATCTTTGTTGCTCCCATGTGTCTTCCTTGTCCCTTTTAAAAAAATCTTTTGATAAATTCTCTTAATTCATATCAAGTGTTTGTTTTGGAAGACAAACCTTTTCTTTACGGTACATTGTGCCATTGTGAAAAGTGTAGAGGGTTTGGTTTATTTGTTCGAACCTTGCTCTTTTGGGAGTTAGCTATATCATTCCTTCTTACATATTTTATTTGCTTGAATGAGATAAATCTTTGAGCATGTTTGCTTTATTTCATCCTTTATGCTCAATGGTTTCTTCTTAGTTCATTTGTTGAACTTTGTTGAACAAATCTTTTGTGATTTGCGTCTTTGATATAATTTGGACAACAAATTTGTTTGGTCACATCTTTATGCCTTTTTCAATTCATTTGATGTTTTGTCCAAATTATATCTTTCTTGGATCTTTAAAATCTTTATGTGTTCTTATATGTAATTTGTTTATATTTGTAGCATGTTTGCTTTCTTTGATCCATTATATAGGGTATACTCCTTCAAATCCTAAATGGCTAAGATGTGCATGAAATTCAAATTTCATCTAAATATGCACATATTTATATGGAGTGTGTCTTATATATTGTGGTTAATTAGTCTAACCATGTTGGACCCAATGAGTTTGGGGACCAAGATGTACTTGAATGTTGTTTTAGGTACATTGGAGATGCAATGGAGGCTTGTCTCATCTATAAGGAAGATGTGGTCACCATATGATAATTGGAGTCAAGCTAGGATGATCGATGAAATCTTATCTACTACATCATGCCATTGCTATCTCGGTAACAAAGTATCTTATTCATGCATTCTCATATAGCATCCAACCTCTTGTAGGTTGTATCTTGGCATGAAATTATTTATTTCAAAAATATTGCGGTTCTTGAAAAATCCTTTTTAAAGTAAAACTTCTTATTGTACATTTGAGTAATTTGAGAAGATGCATATGTTGGGAATATATAAAAATCATGTTTATGATTCACCTACCCAAATATGCCCTCTAGCAATTTATTGCATATCAATTCCTCAAAGAACTCTTATGTGCAATTTTGATAAAAATTGCGAAATAAATCCCTATTTGCAATACTTGTTGCCTCTCTCAAAACATTCCAACTAGCTTTACTTCCCTTATTGTTAGTTGTGATGTTTTTGAGATTTTCTTGGTTGAAGCTCATTCATATACCATAAGTGAAAATTGGAGCCATAGGCTATATATGCTTCTTAAGCAAACCTCCTTTGGTATATTTTATGACTTCATCTTGGCTATCTTGTCTTACTTATTTTGTTAACCTCTTGTGTATCCATGTTTCTTTATGGATCACTTTGTCCACTTTAGAAACTTATATACATAAGAGCGTTAATCCATCACCTTGATATCCTTGTTCTTTGCCAACCATCTTTTACCCTTTTGTTTTTAGTGGTGTTGGTAAAGAAGATTTATGAGTGCTTGGTTTATTTGTTTTTCTTCATACACTCATATCTCGTATTTGTTGGACTCAAGCTGTTCTTGATAAGCATATTATCTTTATCTTGTTTGTGGTCTAAATGATATAGAGGGAGTGAAGATTCCATGTTTATGCATATTGTATTCAAATGCAAACATTATAAATTATGCACGAACCTTGGGGATCTTCCTTATTTTATTTAGAGCACTATATGTCTCTTATCATGATATCTTTGTTTGTCCAATTGGATCTTTGATTGCTTGCTTTATTTGTTAAAGCTTCCTACACCATGTTATCCTTGTGCAATCTTTGATCCTCAATATAGTTTGACTTCCTTCAAGTATTCATCATTGGATATGTGCATTTGATTCCACTCAAATTATGAGAAGTGAACACCTTGGGGAGGAACTCACATTATATTAGCTTTCTAAATTTTTCACCCATTTTGGCACTCGATGCCAATGGGGGAGAAGTTTAGAGGGTTTAAGGGAATGGTTTTATACTTAAGTTTGGTTTGTGCTTAAGTGTTTTGCCTCTCATGCATTCCATATTTATATGTCTTGCATGGTTGTATATATATAGTGGAAACTGTCCCGAAGGTTAATCTTGACAGTGTATGCAATGAATTCATGTTCATCACATGTGCATACATTGTGGGGGACTTTGCTCTATATATGTTGGTTCTACTCACATCTCTTGCATTAGGTGTAGTTGTGTGAGTAGAGTTGGTTTTTGATATGGGATAGTAGCTTTGTGTTACTTGACCATATCAAATACAACCTCTTGTATACAACTTATTCTCGGATAAGTTGCGTACTTGTCTCTAATATTCATTATATAAACCCTCTTATTGTGGTTGTCATCAATTACCAAAATGGGGGAGATTGTAAGGGTATATTGCCCCTATGTGTGGTTTTGGTAATTAATGACAACCCCTATGGACTAATATTTTCATTGAGTTTATATGAAGGAATATTCCATAGGTACTACTTGTATTCCATGTGTTGGATTCAAGTATGGATGCCATGAAGATAAAGGTATACCTTGTGTATTGGCATCAAGATCATCGTTTTGAAGATATATATGTGATATGATCAAGAAGAAGAAATGAAGATGGAGTTCTTATGTGGAACTCAATATTAGCCATGCTCTATCTTATGTGATAAGCAATGGATAATCAAGATCTTGAGAGCTTGATTCCAAGTGAAGAATTCTTTATATACACCTCAAGATATTATGATAGAGTATGAGAAGATACAAGGTTGAGTTGGGCAAGTTCAAGATGATCATCTCAAGTGGATCACATGCTTGAAGCTTGCCATCCATTTGGTGATAATGGACATGTGAAGATGTGCATCAATGGAGCTTTCCCATCATGGTGTATGGGGGAGCATTTGTGAGTCTTCATGAAGCAACGATGATCAAGTGAGGCATTCCGGCTTGAGTGGAGCTTGAAGAGCTATCATCAAGATCAAGTGGGATGCGCAAGGCAAAGGTATGACCTTGCTAGGTTTTCCTTTTACCGGTCTCAAGGTGGTTGATGGGAGACTGGATTATAGGATAGATAGCCGCACTATTAAGAGGGGCTTTCGGTTGGGTAACTTGATCACATCGTCTTAGGGAGCTCAATCCTTTGCATACTTTGCATATCCCTATTGTTTCTTGGTGTTTCTCTGTGTGAGGTTCTTGAGCTTGTTTCTAGCTTTACAACAAGCCCAAGTTCATCGAAAACGGAATCCCCATGCATCTTCTATTGCGTTTTCGAGCTTGGGTGATTTTACCGGTTATTCATGATATAAGGTTCTACCTTTTATATTCATGATAAAATCCCCTCCTACAGATTCGTGTGTTTTCACTTTCTATTGGATAGCCTTTGCGGAAATGGTGAATGGAACCTGGGTGCGCGCGCACCCATTTACGAAAAGTTCAAAAAAATGCTATTTAAAAGTTTCAAAAAAATGTGAAGTAAATTTGCATGTATATATTATGTTGATACTTACTCGTGTGTGTTTTCACGGAAAAATACCATTGTGTGTGACCTACACAAAAATGACAAAATGCAAATTCCTATTCCTGTGAATAGTAAAATTCCTATTCACTATTCTCATTTGGATATTTGTCATTTTTATGCAGGCCACACACAATGGTATTTTTTCGTGAAAACTCACACGAGTAAGTATCAACATAATATGTACATGCAAAATTTTACTTCACATTTTTTTGAAACTTTTAAATAACATTTTTTTGAACTTTTCGTAAATGGGTGTGCGCGCACCCAGGTTCCAAACGTCCGGGTCGATAGCCTTTGTTGTTATCTTCCAAACAAAATTTGTTTCATTCGAATCGGAGTTCGGGAATATTCGTTATTAAAGAAAAAGGAAAAAAGAGAAAAGAATAAAAAGAAAAAGAAAAGGGGAGGGGCAGCCGGCCGGCCGACCGGCCTGCCGGCCCACACGCCGGCCCACCCGGCCGACACCGGCCCGGGCGCTCATGCCAGCCGGGCGGCGTCCCGTGGGCCGACCAGCTCCATCCGGCCCAGGAGCCGGCAGGCAACCGTCCTGCCCGGCGTCCGCCCCGGCCCGGCCGGGTGCAGCACCTTCTGGGCCTCACTTCCCCCCCCCCCCACGCGGCCCACTCTCCTGCGCCGCCCTGGCCTATCTGCCGCCCAGTGCGGCGCGCCGCCCCGCCCGGCTGCTGGGCCGGCCCGACCGGACCCCGGCCCCGCCTCCTCGGCACTGGGATCCGGTCGGCCGGGCCGGGCCGACTTCTCGCCCGTTTTTCCTGCAGTTTTTTCTGTCTTTCCCCCCAACGGTTATATTTGCTCTTGGGCTATAAATAGCCCTTCTTCCACCTTGGGCTGGGCTAGTTCTTCTATTCTCTCTCCTCCATTGTTGCTTTTGAAGAACTTGCTCTCTCTCTTGTCTCCCCCCATGATTCTTGCTCATTCTTGAGGGATCTAAGATAGGAGATCTAGATCTACACATCCACCGATCCATTTCTCCTCTAAATGAGGGGAAATCTTGGGATCTAGATCTTGGAGTCTTTTGTTGACTTTCCTCATTGTTCTTCCTCTCCAATCTCATCCTAGCATTTGTTGTTTGGGTGGGATTTGAGTGTCAAGGACTTGAACACCTCTAGTGTTCTTGCTTTGCATCATTGCATAGTGTTGAGCTCTCCACCACGATTAGTTCGAGTGAGAGACCGTGAGCTTGTTACTATTGGAGGGAGACCTCCTAGTTGGCTTGGCGGTTGGTGCTCCGGTGATCTCTTCAAGAAGATTGTGAAGAGGCCCGGGCTTCTCCTCCGTGGAGCTTGTGAAGTGGTTGTGGAGCTTGCCATCTCCGGAGCGGAGGAAAAGCTAACCATAAGGAAAGGTCCATTATCCTTCGTGAGTGTGGTTCGGAGAATAGGGTGAGCCTTCGTGGCGCGGGGAATCCTTCGTGGACCTCCACTCCTCCAAACGTGACGTACCTTCTTGCAAAGGAAGGGAACACGGGAATACATCCTCGTCTCCGCGTGCCTCGGTTATTTCTATACCCGAGCTCTCTTTCCTTGTGATAGCCATCGTGCTTGAAGTACATATATCTTGCTATCAATTGTGCCACATATATCTTGTGCCTATCTTGCTTAGCTCTAGTTGTTATTGTTACACTTAGTTGATCTTAGCATATTTAGGGTTTGTGCTTGTAAACTAAACGTTAGTTTAATTCCGCATTCTTACAAGACAAATCCGTAAGAGTTTTTAAACGCCTATTCACCCCCCCTCTAGGCGACATCTCGATCTTTCACTAGGTTTGCTTCACTGACACTCATGCTCTGTGTAGGCTTCAGTTGATCTATTTCTTGGATCCCTTCTTGTCTCTGATGCTATGCTTTGCCTTGTGCTTGCTCTAATTGATCCATTTGATCAATTAAATGCTAGTGGCTGGTTACTGATGGATTCCTTTGCTAAATAGATGGTTTGCTTGCTGATGCTGGTACTCATGCATGCCTATGCCCCTGTGTGTGTGTGCTGCTGCCATCCATAACTCCCTGGACTTGTTCCAGTGACTAGGATGACATGGTGTATGTTTTTGTTGCCTCTCAGTGATGCCACTGTATGCTTAGTGCATGGATTGGTTATGTATTCATGCCTAGATGGATTAATTATTGATGAACTGCTTATGCAGTGTTGCTTATGCAGTGTTGATTAAATGACTTGCTAAGCATGAATTGATATTTCCATGATCATTTGGAAATAAATAAAGTCGGAATCCATTACTGGATCATGATGACTTATTGTTTTGATTCGATTGGATGGATTTGTGTTTGATGTGACCTCAGTAGCATGGCTACTGAATGGTTGCTCACACAGTTGGCTATATCTGGTTGGCTACTCATCTTTGCTTGCATAATTGGGAATCATAATAAATATGAAAGCCATTATGCTAACCTGTGAAGAAATTCTAGGGTTTCCTGATGGTCACTTGCTTAGGTTTCACTGGGTGGTTCTTTGTAATTGCTATTCCTAGTAATTCATCTACTGGTGCTATCTGTGCATGTGTGCTTGCTTGTGTGCACATCTATGCATGTATTCTAGTTTATTTGAACAGAAATTGTGTCTGGATGATCTAGTTCTAGTGGTTTCCTCTTCTGCCAGTGATCCTTGGTAAAGCCAAGTGATGATCACCCCTTGAGCATCTGCTCAATCCCATGACCTGTGTCATGCATAAATAATGGATTGGATCCATTGGATGCACTCCAGGAACTTGGTATACCTTGTTCCAGCTCCTAGAAAGAAATATTGTATTGTTGCAGTGCTTCTGGTTGGTTTATGTTCACAGCCCTTCACCTCCTAGCTCCTGGTTGATCTCCTCCTTAGTTCACCATGCTATCTGGTTGATTGGTTGGTGGTTTTGGATGTTTGGTTGGGTTCTGTGATGGTTGGTGCTGTTCTTGAGCAAGAACAAGGATGAACTCTATCCTATTTCACTCTCTGGTTGCCTGGTGAATATTTATATGTCGACTGTGCACCATTTCTAGGGTTTGTGCTCTTTTTATACCCCTGATACTTCTTCTCTGTCCATGCCACACAAGCCTGGCTTGGCCTGGTGACTAGGCTTTGCCTTGCCTTGCCTTGCTGTTGCTTGCACAGCAACCCATGAGTTGTGTGCTCAAATGGTGAAACTTGAGCCCCTGTACATGCTCAGGTTTGGTCTGCTTCATCTTATCCTTCTGCTGTCCAGGATTTTGGACAAGCACAAGTGTCTGTGACACTTGGTTCATTCCAAAACTGAATACTGACTTTCTATTTACCCCTGTATAGTATTTCTCTTTGTTCTTGCAAGTTTTGAAGGTGAATATGACCACAGAAGCATTTCTTCCAAGTCATAAATTTAGTATTTTAGTTTAGGATCAAATAATGTATTTTTATTTTTATTTTTGTTTATTTTTTTCATTAAGTTCTTGTATTAAGAATATTGTAAAGACAATGTATGTGTGTAAGTCTATCAATAAAACTCAAGGTTTAACTATGAGCTCATTTGTATTTGTATAATTCAATTTTAAATGTTTGTTATATTTATATTTCAATTTGCAATTCAAATTCATTTGAATTATGAGTTGTATTTGAATGATGAATTCATATTTCATTTTCAATAATGCTTATTGTTTATTCTTTGAGTTATAAATTCAATTTAACTTGTTAAATGAAATCAATTCCAAAATCAACAAGATACAAAAGAGTTCATGTCAAAATTCATAACTCAACTTGCCTAACCCTAATTGCAATTGAGAGAGAACCTCGACCCCTCTTAGGTTTAGTTGCAATAAGGCGCGAAAATTTCCCTTGTTTTGCGATGAAATGCACATCCCATTCCTAAATCTACCCTTCGATGTTCCTATGTTCTGGATTATTACAGTGAACTTGAGGGAATATTTCACAACCAAAATACTCACAAATAATAGATTCAATGTTTTTTATACATATCAGAAACCATGTGTAATACTTATCATCGCATACGTTTTCCATATACGAAAGCATGTGCAATCTTCGTCGTCCTTCCTTTCGCCTTTGTCGGAGGAGGAGGACAAGTCGGAGTAAGAGGGGGAGGAGCCGGCTGGTGGTCAGTCAGTGGGAGGGACTGCTCCTCCTGGCAATCGTTCTGACTTCTTGGCAAGGCCGTATGCGTATTTCCGATTACGGTCCCGAAAGCATTTCCGTACGCGCGTTGTATCCGTGTCAGGACTCACACGGTTCAAATTATTGAGCGTTAACGGGCGTCTAGTCATTGCTACTATGAGTAAACGGGACAGAGATACAATACATATTCTAAGAGGCTACTTTTTTTTTTTGCGAGGAAGGACTTGATTGCAATTAACCAAGTATCTTACAGATAAGCCCAGAAAAAAGAAAAATTACATTGTAACCCATCCGAGCCCTGTCGTCGTCTCCGCCGAGCAAGACGCTACGCCGGCGAATCCTGTCGCTTCTCCTCCATACGCTTGGACTGGGAGGAACCCCCATGCGAGCAAGAAGTCAACGCTCCTCGGTGCCTGAGCACCTCCACCTTGCGCAGCAAACGACGACGCCAGCTTGGTCACCTGCAACCGCACCTTCGAGATCTTCAAAAGCCGTTGCCGCCACCACTCGGCCACCGGCGCAGGGGCACCGCGCACCGCAGCTCCGACGAGCCGCAGCCGCGCAAGGGGCAGCAGGACCGCCACGGCGCTCCACCGGAGCAACCAGAGCGGCGGAGATGGAAACTGCCCACCAAAAGCACACCGACGACGCTGCCATCTCCTCAGCACCGCCAGCTGCCGAACCACTACTCCCTACGCTATATACACGGCACGATCCGTCGATCCCCCATACTCCCGCCGCCGGAGCGTCTGCCGGAGGGTGAGGAATCGGCCGGATCGACGCCGGCGAGGTGGAAGCAACGGTGGTTTTCAGAAATCGCTCGATCTACTGTAGATGGGGAACGAGAGGCGACTTGATCCATCTCTTGACATAAAACAAGAATTTAGACTTGACCCATTTGGCATACATGTAGACCAGATCACGAGAAGAAACTCGCACCTTGTCCTTGGCGGTGGTCTCCTTTTTTTCGATAAAAAAAAATCCTCTCAACATAGTAAGATTGATTACATAAGCTAGTATTGATGCGCAGCAGTAATGAACTTCTACAAACAGAACGAACATAAAACTGGAGAAACAACAGGGCATATCAAAATCCACTCTCTATCAACAAACACTCAAGTTCAGATGGGAATTCAACATGAAGCTTATTTTTCTTCATTTCCAATAAATCAATAAAGCGTGCCTAGTGGCTTAAGAAAAACGTTAAAACGATGGACCTACACGCTGAAATAGCGTGTACTGCTCCCCTCAAGATCAAGCACGTCATGAGGTCTGAATTTATAGTCCACATCACGGTGTTGGTTCCTCCCAAGCAAGCTCCTGTCCTCCTCCTCCGAATCACCACCAGCAGCCTGGCCCCAAGGATGCCGCTGGTATCTTCTCAGTGCCTCCAGCCTCTCCGCAATCTCCTTCATCCCCGGACGTTCCTCGCCGTTCATGCTAACGCATCGCATGAGGAGGTGTGATACCTCTTGGAGAGCCTCCTGCCCCATCTCCTTCCTCACACTGTCATCCATGAGCTCTTCATGCCGGCCGGCTTTCACGGCCATTATGAAACGTGACACAAGGCTCCTATTTTCTTCCGGGCCGTCAAAACAGAGAACCTTCTTCCTGGTCAGCAGCTCCAGTAGAACGACAGCAAAGCTATACACATCGCTCTTGTCAGTCAACCTGCATGTCATAAGGTACTCGGGGTCCAGGTAACCGCAGGTGCCTTGCACTAGCGTGGCGATCTCGGCCTCATCATTTGGAGCCAGCTTTGATGCCCCAAAGTCTGTTACTTTTGCGGTGAGGCTGCTGTTGAGCAGGATGTTAGCCGTCTTGACGTCACCGTGGAGGATCGGTGGCGAGGCCGATGAGTGCATGTAGGCCAGCGCCTCGGCCGACTCGGCCGCTATCCGGAGACGGGTATCCAAGGGCGTGTTGGCATCAAGGCCCTTGCCTCCATGGATGTACTGGTATAGGGTGCCATTTGAGACGTACTCATATACCAGCATCGGCACCTCCACCTCAAGACAGCAGCCGAGCAGCTTGACGACGTTCCGGTGGTTAATTTGGGAGAGAATGAACATCTCCCTTGTGAACTCCTTGGTCTCGGTCTCCTCCATCAACTTGGACTTCTTGATGGCCACCACCGAATCGTCTGCGAGGACACCTCTATAGACGATGCCGTGGCCGCCACGACCGAGGATCTGGTCGGCGGCGAAGTTGTTGGTTGCCTTCTTGAGCTCTTCAGCGGAGAAAATCTTGAACCCGCCGGTGGTGCTACCGTATGACTGCATTTGTTGCTGCAGGATGACGCCTCCGTTGTGCTCGAAGAATTTCTGCTTTGTTCTGACGAGCTTGCTCTTCTGCCGCGCCAGGCAGAGGCAGCAGCACATGGACCCTAACAAGATCACTCCCACGCTGACTCCTGAATATTGCACATTGCATTGCATACTCGATCATTAGCACATGGAGTATATAACTGACACCGAGAAGAATTTGAATGAATAACCAATGTGATACTCCCAAAATATGTTGATCAATGAATTGATCAGTGTGTACCTGTAACAATTTTGAGAGCTAAGGTGAACTTGTCTTGTGGTGAATCTGGTCGGCAACCATCCTTCACTCTGGGATTTCCACTTGTCCCCCGAGGGCATTGACAAGTGTAGTTTCCCGGCGTGTTTTTGCAGATTCCGTAGCACAAGTCTTTACGTTCACACTCGTCGATGTCTATGGGTTTGCAGAGCAATGAATCACCATTTGGTTAGACAAATTCATGTCAGCTTGCAGGAGAATTTAGTACTTCCAAGACTGAAGAATTCTGAATTCTGAAGGCCTTTCCTCGGACGTACCTCTGCATCCATCGTCGAGGTAGGGGTTGCCGTCGTAGCCCGTAGAGCAGTTACACCCGTACCCGCCATCGTTGGCGACGTCGAAGCAGGTGCTGTGCGCGCTCCGGCACGCGAAGTCCCTCGCGTTCCGGGCGGCGCTGCAGTCGCCGACATCCCGGACGGCCCAGTCGAGCACGACGGGCACGTCAATATCGCCTTCGCTGGACAAGCGGTACACGCTGGTGTCGACGGACGTGTACGCACCGGCGTCCCCGCCGATGAGCCCGCCCGTGAAGTCGAAGCACGCCGTGGTCGCCTTGACGTAGACCGTGACCTGGCTGGTGGCGAGGGAGAAGTCGGCGAGGCTGTAGTTGTAGCTGAAGAAGGTGAGCCGCGGAGCGGAGGGGCCGGTGTCATTGCACACAAGCTCGAAACCCCGGCTCCCGAGGCCGTCGACGCGGTAGCAGCCGCTGCCGATGCCGAAGGGGTAGGGGACGGTGATGTTGCCGCAGCTCTCGCGGCACCCCTCTCGCGCCAATGCCGGCTGCAGCTGAGCCGACGCCACGGCCACCAGCGAATGCAACACGATCAGCAGCAGGACGGTGGTCGGCATTCTCGACATGCTGTTGCTTGCTTGGTCTGCTTCGATTGGATCATAATATGTAGGAAAAGCTACGAGTGAGCACGGTAGACGACTTGACTTGACGCGAATATTCGGGAACGATGGAAGGAACGCGAGGACCTGGTCGTCCATGCCGTGTTCATTGTAACAGATTGTTAAATTTCCTGGAATTTCCGCGCAAGTTCCATAATCGTATAGCTAGAATAAAACAAATTAGCAACCAACGTCCACTCAGTTTAATTAGTTTAATTATAATAATATGACTAGTTCTCTGAGAACTAACAGTCCGACCCAAATCGGCCATCCAAACGGACCGTTTTTTACCGTTTTGGTCGGCCCGGGGAGAGAATGTGTCTTGCGGTCCGGCCGGTCCAGACACCGCGCAGCGGGGCGACCCATTCGATCCGGAGCTGGCAAATCATCTTGCATTTCATTTCTCAAATGTTGCATATATATTAGCAGATTTGCTTGATGCAAATAAAACTTAAGTAGAAACATAATTAAAACGTAATAGAAAACTACATCGTCTTCGTCTTGGCGTCTCCTAGTCGTCCTCATCGGAGTGGTAGTGGCGGCGGCATATGGTCTCGTTGAAGACCTTGACGCCGAACTCGTCGTGGCCGTCGTACATGAAGACGACGAAGTAACAGACGTCGATGGCGTGCGAGTGGGCGAAGCGCCTCCAGCCGTAATGGAGTAACATTTGCCCCTCGCTGTCGAACATCACCTCCGCGGACCACATGCCGGTCGCATCGCCGGACACGCGCATGAGGACATGGTGGGGCACTTGCCCATCGACGATCGAGGCGAACCTCGAAGGCAGGCGCAGCCTGTCCTAGCCCATGCCATGGTAGATGGTCACGCCGAACTCGAAGCCGGAGAGGTCGATGGCGAAGCGGTCGGGCGACGATGGTGGCAATGGGGACGGGGACGTTGGTGGCGGACTCTGGCCTCTCCCGCTGCTCCTTCCTCGTCGGCCTCGGCTGCGGCCTCTCTGATGACCCACAAGTATAGGGGGTGTATCGTAGTACTTTCGATAAATAAGAGTGTCGAACCCAACGAGGAGCAGAAGGTGTTGACAAGTGCTTGTTGGCGTGCAAGACACACGTCCGTTGGGAATCCCAACAGGAAGGTGTGATGCGTACAACAGCAAGTTTTCCCTCAGTAAGAAACCAAGGTTATCGAACCAGTAGGAGTCAAGGAACACGTGAAGGTCGTTGGTGACGGAGTGTAG
Source organism: Lolium rigidum (assembly GCF_022539505.1). Classification (NCBI taxonomy): domain Eukaryota; kingdom Viridiplantae; phylum Streptophyta; class Magnoliopsida; order Poales; family Poaceae; genus Lolium; species Lolium rigidum. The sequence goes on along the minus strand of NC_061514.1, from coordinate 244,452,044 downwards.
TGCCGTGCAACGCCAGGGATTCCGGTGCCAACGTGAAACCTGCACAACACAATCAAAGTACTTTGCCCCAACGTAACAGTGAGGTTGTCAATCTCACCGGCTTGCTGTAAACAAAGAATTAAATGTATAGTGTGGAAGATGATGTTTGTTTGCGAAGAACAGTAAAGAACAAGTATTGCAGTAGATTGTATTTCAGATGTAAAGAATGGACCGGGGTCCACAGTTCACTAGTGGTGTCTCTCCCATAAGATAAATAGCATGTTGGGTGAACAAATTACAATTGGGCAATTGACAAATAGAGAAGGCATAACAATGCACATACATATATCACGATGACTACTATGAGATTTAATCAGGGCATTACGACAAAGTACATAGACCGCTATCCGAGTATGCATCTATGCCTAAAAAGTCCACCTTCAGGTTATCATCCGAACCCCTTCCGAGTATTAAGTTGCAAACAACAGACAATTGCATTAAGTATGGTGCGTAATGTAATTAACACAAATATCCTTAGACAAAGCATTGATGTTTTATCCCTAGTGGCAACAGCACATCCACAACCTTAGAACTTTCTGTTACTGTCCCAGATTCAATGGAGGCATGAACCCACTATCGAGCATAAATACTCCCTCTAGGAGTCACAAGTATCAACTTGGCCAGAGCCTCTACTAGCAACGGAGAGCATGCAAGAACATAAACAACATATATGATAGAGTGATAATCAACTTGACATAGTATTCCATATTCATCGGATCCCAACAAACACAACATGTAGCATTACAAATAGATGATCTTGATCATGATAGGCAGCTCACAAGATCTAACATGGTAGCACAATGAGGAGAAGACAATCATCTAGCTACTGCTATGGACCCATAATCCAAGGGTGAACTACTCACACATCAATCCGGAGGCGATCTTGGTGATGAAGAGTCCTCCCGGCGATGATTCCCCTCTCCGGCAGGGTGCCGGAGGCGATCTCCTGAATCCCCGAGATGGGATTGGCGGCGGCGGCGTCTCAGTATGTTTTCTCGTATCGTGGCTCTCGGTACTGGGGTTTTCGCGACGAAGGCTATAAGTAGGCGGAAGGGTAGGGTTGGAGGCGGCGCGAGGGGCCCACACCATAGGGCGGCGCGGGCCCCACCCAGGCCGCGCGGCCCTGTGGTGTCGGCGCCTCGTCGCCCCACTTCGTAACCCTTTCGGTCTTCTGGAAGCTTCGTGGAAAAATAAGACCCTGAGCGTTGATTTCGTCCAATTCCGAGAATATTTCCTTTGTAGGATTTCGAAACCAAAAACAGCGAGAAAACGACAAGCGGCTCTTCGGCATCTCGTCAATAGGTTAGTGCCGGAAAATGCATAATAATGACATAAAGTGTGTATAAAACATGTGAGTATCATCATAAAAGTAGCATGGAACATAAGAAATTATAGATACGTTTGAGACGTATCAAGCATCCCCAAGCTTAGTTCCTACTCGCCCTCGAGTAGGTAAACGATAACAAGGATAATTTCTGAAGTGACATGCTATCATAATCTTGATCAATACTATTGTAAAGCATATGAGATGAATGCAGCGATTCGAAGCAATGGTAAAGACAATGAATAAACATCTGAATCATAAAAGCAAATACTTTTCATGAATAGTACTTTCAAGACAAGCATCAATAAGACTTGCATAAGAGTTAACTCATAAAGCAATAAATTCTTAGTAGAAAGCTTTGAAACAACACAAAGGAAGATATAAGTTTCAGCGGTTGCTTTCAACTTCAACATGTTTATCTCATGGATAATTGTCAACACAAAGTAATATAACAAGTGCAATAGGTAATCATGTAAGAATCAATGCACACAGTTCACACAAGTGTTTGCTTCTAAGATAGAAAGAAGTAGGTAAACTGACTCAACAATAAAGTAGAAGACAGGCCCTTCGCAGAGGGAAGCATGGATTACTATTTTTGTGCTAGAGCTTTTCATTTTGAAACATAGAAACAATTTTGTCAACGGTAGTAATAAATCATATGTGTTATGCATAATACATCTTATAAGTTGCAAGCCTCATGCATAGATTACCAATAGTGCTCGCACCTTGTCCTAATTAGCTTGGATTAACACGGATTATAATTACATAACATATGTTTCAACCAAGTGTCACAAAGGGGTACCTCTATGCCGCCTGTACAAAGGTCCAAGGAGATAGATCGCATTTGATTTCTCGTTTTTGATAGATCTCACTTAGGACATCCATACCGGGACAACATAGACAACAAATAATGGACTCCACTTTAATGCATAAGCATTCAACAACAGATAATATTCTCATAAGAGATTGAGGATTAATTGTCCAAACTGAAACTTACATCATGATTCATGGCTTTAGTTAGCGGCCCAATGTTCTTCTCTAACAATATGCATACTCAAACCATTTGATCATAAAAATCGCCCTTACTTCAGACAAGACGAACATGCATAGCAACTCACATGATATTCAACAAGGGTGTAATAGTTGATGGCGTCCCCAGAAGCATGGTTACCGCTCAACAAGCAACTTATAAGAAATAAGATACATAGCTACATAT
>NC_061514.1:244405708-244449365 GCF_022539505.1 Lolium rigidum | reverse complement strand
ACGGCGGCACACGCCGGGGCACGGCAGTCGATACGTCTCCAACGTATCGATAATTTCTTGTGTTCCATGCCACATTATTGATGTTATCTACATGTTATATGCACACTTTATGTCATATTCGTGCATTTTCCGGAACTAACCTATTAACAAGATGCCGAAGTGCCGCTCTCGTTTTCTGCTGTTTTTGGTTTCGTAAATCCTAGTAACGAAATATTCTCTGAATCGGACGAAATCAACGCCAAAGATCTTAGAATCCCCGAAGCATCCGTAACACACGAGAGGGACCGAGGGGGGCACAGGCCCACCACAACGATACCTCGGCGCGGCCTAGGGGGCCCGCGCCCCCTAGGGTTTGGCCAGCCCTTCGACCCTCTGGCGCCGCCTCTTCGCCTATATAAAGCCCCTGGATCAGAAAACCCCGACGCGTTCGACGAAACCCACGAAAACCTTCCAGAGCCGCCGCCATCGCGAAGCCAAGATCTGGGGGACAGGAGTCTCTGTTCCGGCACCCTGCCGGAGCGGGGAAGTGCCCCCGGAAGGCTTCTCCATCGACACCGCTGCCATCTCCACCACCATCTTCATCACCGCTCGCCGCTCCCATGAGGAGGGAGTAGTTCTCCATCGAGGCTCGGGGCTGTACCGTAGCTATGTGGTTCATCTCTCTCCTATGTGCTTCAATACAATAATCTCATGAGCTGCCTTACATGATTGAGATTCATATGATGATGCTTGTAATCTAGATGTCATTATGCTAGTCAAGTGAGTTTTACTTATGTGATCTCCTGGAGACTCCTAGTCCCACGTGTGTAAAGGTGACAAGTGTGTGCACCGTGTGGGTCTCTTAGGCCATATTTCACGTAATACTTACTCAATGTTGAAAGGCATAGTGAGGTGCTTATTTATATCTCTTTAAGATTGCAACATGTTTTGTATCACAATTTATGTATGTGCTACTCTAGTGATTTGTTATTAAAGTAGTTTATTCCTCCTGCATGTGTGCAAAGGTGACAGTGTGTGCACCGTGTTAGTACTTGGTTTATGCTATGATCATGATCTCTTGTAGATTGCGAAGTTAACTATTGCTATGATAATATTGATGTGATCTATTCCTCCTACATATGCATGAAGGTGACAAGTGTGCATGCTATGCTAGTACTTGGTTTAGTCTCGTTGATCTATCTTACACTATAAGGTTACTTAAACATGAGCATTATTGTGGAGCTTGTTAACTCCGGCATTGATGGTTCGTGTAATCCTACGCAATGTGTTCATCATCCAACAAAAGTGTAGAGTATGCATTTATCTCGTTCGTTATGTGATCAATGTTGAGAGTGTCCACTAGTGAAAGTGTAATCCCTAGGCCTTGTTCCTAAATACCGCCGAGTTACTACTGCTTGTTTAATGTTTTACTGCGTTACTCATCGCTGCGTTACTACTCGCTACATTACTACTGCTTGTTTACTCGTCCCGGGCAAAGCACTTTTCTCGGTGTCATTGCCGTTGCTACTGCTTATTCATACCACCTGTATTTCACTATCTCTTCGCCGAACTAGTGCACATATTAGGTGTGTTGGGGACACAAGAGACTTCTTGCTTTGTGGTTGCAGGGTTGCATGAGAGGGATATCTTTGACCTCTTCCTCCCTGAGTTCGATAAACCTTGGGTAATCCACTTAAGGGAAACTTGCCGCCGTTCTACAAACCTCTCGCTCTTGGAGGCCCAACACTGTCTACAAGAATAGAAGCTCCCGTAGACATCAAGCACTTTTCCGGCGCCGTTGCCGGGGAGGAAAGGTAAAAGGCACTCATACTACGGTCTCGGGTAAAGTATTTTTCTCGGCGCCGTTGTGTGTGTGCTCGAAGCTATTTCCTTTAGATCCTGCAATTGCATCTTGTTGTTTCTTGTTTACACTAGTTTGGCATAATGTACAAGAGTGAGCTTCTTATTCTATTTCCTGATTTAAAACATGGATTGTTTGATGCGAAAATTAAAAAACCTATGGAACCTTATTTGCATGCTGGTAGTAATATTAGTATGAACGCTTTGAACACCATTGTTGATAATGATATAGAAAGTTCTAAGCTTGGGGAAGCTGGTTTTCATGATCTTTTTAGTCCCCCAAGCATTGAGGAGAAAATTTTCTTTGATGATACTTTGCCTCCTATTTGTGATGATTATAATAGTGGTCTTTTGGTACAACCTACTATGGAGAGTGAATTTTGTTGTGATTATACTATGCCTCCTACACTTGATGAGAATAATAATGATAGCTACTTTGTTGAATTTGCTCCCACTATAACTAATAAAATTGACTATGCCTATGTGGAGAGTAATAATTTTATGCATGAGACTCATGATAAGAATGCTTTATGTGATAGTTATATTGTTGAGTTTGCTCATGATGCTACTGAAAGTTATTATGAGAGAGGAAAATATGGTTGTAGAAATTTTCATGTTACTAAAATGCCTCTCTATGTGCCGAAATTTTTGAAGCTATACTTGTTTTATCTTCCTATGCTTGTTACTTTGCTCTTCATGAACTTGTTTATTTACAAGATTCCTATGCATAGGAAGCATGTTAGACTTAAATGTGTTTTGAATTTGCCTCTTGATGCTCTCTTTTGCTTCAAATACTATTTCTTGCGAGTGCATCATTAAAACTGCTGAGCCCATCTTAATGGCTAAAAAGAAAGAACTTCTTGGGAGATAACCCATGTGTTATTTTGCTACAGTACTTTGTTTTATATTTGTGTCTTGGAAGTTGTTTACTACTGTAGCAACCTCTCCTTATCTTAGTTTTGTGTTTTGTTGTGCCAAGTAAAGTCTTTGATAGTAAAGTAAGTACTAGATTTGGATTACTGCGCAGAAACAGATTTCTTTGCTGTCACGAATCTGGGTCTAATTCTCCGTAGGTAACTCAGAAAATTATGCCAATTTACGTGAGTGATCCTCAGATATGTACGCAACTTTCATTCAATTTGAGCATTTTCATTTGAGCAAGTCTGGTGGCCTAATAAAATCCATCTTTACGGACTGTTCTGTTTTGACAGATTCTGCCTTTTATTTCGCATTGCCTCTTTTGCTATGTTGGATGAATTTCTTTGATCCATTAATGTCCAAGTAGCTTTATGCAATGTCCAGAAGTGTTAAGAATGATTGTGTCACCTCTGAACATGTTAATTTTTATTGTCCACTAACCCTCTAATGAGTTGTTTCGAGTTTGGTGTGGAGGAAGTTTTCAAGGGTCAAGAGAGGAGGATGATATACTACGATCAAGAAGAGTGAAAAGTCTAAGCTTGGGGATGCCCCGGTGGTTCATCCCTGCATATATCAAGAAGACTCAAGCGTCTAAGCTTGGGGATGCCCAAGGCATCCCCTTCTTCATCGATAAATTATCAGGTTCCTTCTCTTGAAACTATATTTTTATTCGGTCACATCTTATGTGCTTTACTTGGAGCGTCTGTGTGCTTTTGTTTTTGTTTTTGTTTGAATAAATTGGATCACATCATGCTTGTGTGGGAGAGAGACACGCTCCGCTGGTTCATATGAACACATGTGTTCTTAGCTCATAATATTCATGGCTAAGTTTCCTCTTCGTTAAATTGTTATATGGTTGGAATTGGAAAATGATACATGTAGTAATTGCTATAAATGTCTTGGGTAATGTGATACTTGGCAATTGTTGTGCTCATGTTTAAGCTCTTGCATCATATACTTTGCACCTATTAGTGGAGAATACATAGAGCATGCTAAAATTTGGTTTGCATATTTGGTTTCTCTAAGGTCTAGATAATTTCTAGTATTGAGTTTGAACAACAAGGAAGACGGTGTAGAGTCTTATAATGTTTACAATATGTCTTTTATGTGAGTTTTGTCTGTACCGTTCATCCTTGTGTTTGTTTCAAATAACCTTGCTAGCCTAAACCTTGTATCGAGAGGGAATACTTCTCATGCATCCAAAATACTTGAGCCATCCACTATGCCATTTGTGTCCACCATACCTACCTATACTACATGGTATTTTCCCGCCATTCCAAAGTAAATTGCTTGAGTGCTACCTTTAAAATTCCATCATTTACCTTTGCAATATATAGCTCATGGGACAAATAGCTTAAAAACTATTGTGGTATTGAATATGTAATTATGCACTTTATCTCTTATTAAGTTGCTTGTTGTGCGATAACCATGTTTACCTGGGGAACGCCATCAACTCATTGTTGAATTTCATGTGAGTTGCTATGCATGTTCGTCTTGTCCGAAGTAAGGGCGATCTACACTGAGTTGAATGGTTTGAGCATGCATATTGTGAGAGAAGAACATTGGGCCGCTAACTAAAGCCATGATTCATGGTGGAAGTTTCAGTTTTGGACAAACATCCTCAAATCTCTAATGAGAAAAGAATTAATTGTTGTCAAATGCTTAAAGCATTAAAAGAGGAGTCCATTATCTCGTTGTCTATGTTGTCCCGGTATGGATGTCTAAGTTGAGAATAATCAAAAGCGAGAAATCCAAATGCGAGCTTTCTCCTTAGACCTTTGTACAGGGCGGCATAGAGGTACCCCTTTGTGAAACTTGGTTAAAGCATATGTATTGCGGTGATAATCCAGGTAGTCCAAGCTAATTAGGACAAGGTGCGGGCACTATTGGTACACTATGCATGAGGCTTGCAACTTATAAGATATAATTTATATGATGCATATGCTTTATTACTACCGTTGACAAAATTGTTTCATGTTTTCAAAATCAAAGCTCTAGCACAAATATAGCAATCGATGCTTTTCCTCTATGAGGACCATTCTTTTACTTTCAATGTTGAGTCAGTTCACCTATTTCTCTCCATCTCAAGAAGCAAACACTTGTGTTAACTGTGCATTGATTCTTACATATTTGCATATTGCATTTGTTATATTGCTTTGCATTGACAATTATCCATGAGATATACATGTTATAAGTTGAAAGAAACCGCTGAAACTTCATCTTCCTTTGTGTTGCTTCAATACCTTTACTTTGAATTATTACTTTATGAGTTAACTCTTATGCAAGACTTATTGATGCTTGTCTTGAAGTGCTATTCATGAAAAGTCTTTGCTTTATGATTCAGTTGTTTACCCATGTCATATACATTGTTTTGATCGCTGCATTCACTACATATGCTTTACAAATAGTATGATCAAGTTTATGATGGCATGTCACTCCGCAAATTATCTTTGTTATCGTTTTACCTCGCTCGGGACGAGCGGAACTAAGCTTGGGGATGCTGATACGTCTCCAACGTATCGATAATTTCTTGTGTTCCATGCCACATTATTGATGTTATCTACATGTTATATGCACACTTTATGTCATATTCGTGCATTTTCTCGGAACTAACCTATTAACAAGATGCCGAAGTGCCGGTTCTGTTTTTCGCTGTTTTTGGTTTCGAAATCCTAGTAACGAAATATTCTCGGAATCGGACGAAATCAACGCCAAAGATCTTAGAATCCCCGGAAGCATCCAGAACACACGAGAGGGACCAGAGGGGGGGCACAGGCCCACCACACCATACCCTGGCGCGGCCTAGGGGGGGCCCGCGCCCCCCTAGGGTTTGGCCAGCCCTTCGACCCTCTGGCGCCGCCTCTTCGCCTATATAAAGCCCCTGGATCGAAAACCCTGACGCGTTCGACGAAACCCACGAAAACCTTCCAGAGCCGCCGCCATCGCGAAGCCAAGATCTGGGGGACAGGAGTCTCTGTTCCGGCACCCTGCCGGAGCGGGGAAGTGCCCCCGGAAGGCTTCTCCATCGACACCGCTGCCATCTCCACCACCATCTTCATCACCGCTGCTGCTCCCATGAGGAGGGAGTAGTTCTCCATCGAGGCTCGGGGCTGTACCGGTAGCTATGTGGTTCATCTCTCTCCTATGTGCTTCAATACAATAATCTCATGAGCTGCCTTACATGATTGAGATTCATATGATGATGCTTGTAATCTAGATGTCATTATGCTAGTCAAGTGAGTTTTACTTATGTGATCTCCGGAGACTCCTAGTCCCACGTGTGTAAAGGTGACAATGTGTGCACCGTGTGGGTCTCTTAGGCCATATTTCACAGAATACTTACTCAATGTTGAAAGGCATAGTGAGGTGCTTATTTATATCTCTTTAAGATTGCAACATGTTTTGTATCACAATTTATCTATGTGCTACTCTAGTGATTTGTTATTAAAGTAGTTTATTCCTCCTGCATGTGTGCAAAGGTGACAGTGTGTGCACCGTGTTAGTACTTGGTTTATGCTATGATCATGATCTCTTGTAGATTGCGAAGTTAACTATTGCTATGATAATATTGATGTGATCTATTCCTCCTACATATGCATGAAGGTTACGATGTGCATGCTATGCTAGTACTTGGTTTAGTCCGTTGATCTATCTTACACTATAAGGTTACTTAAACATGAGCATTATTGTGGAGCTTGTTAACTCCGGCATTGAGGGTTCGTGTAATCCTACGCAATGTGTTCATCATCCAACAAAAGTGTAGAGTATGCATTTATCCGTTTACGTTATGTGATCAATGTTGAGAGTGTCCACTAGTGAAAGTGTAATCCCTAGGCCTTGTTCCTAAATACTGCTGAGTTACTACTTGCTTGTTTAATGTTTTACTTGCGTTACTACTTGCTGCGTTACTACTCGCTACATTACTACTACTTGTTTACTGTCTCTGGGCAAAGCACTTTTACGGTGTCATTGCTCGTTGCTACTTGCTTATTCATACCACCTGTATTTCACTATCTCTTCGCCGAACTAGTGCACCTATTAGGTGTGTTGGGGACACAAGAGACTTCTTGCTTTGTGGTTGCAGGGTTGCATGAGAGGGATATCTTTGACCTCTTCCTCCCTGAGTTCGATAAACCTTGGGTAATCCACTTAAGGGAAACTTGCTGCTGTTCTACAAACCTCTGCTCTTGGAGGCCCAACACTGTCTACAAGAATAGAAGCTCCCGTAGACATCAGCAGCGCCAGGCCAAGCCAAGCCACAGCAGCGCCGCAGCTACCAGCAACCACGGCGTGGCACACGGCCGCACCACGGCGCCTGGGACGTCGGCGAACGGCGGATCTTCGCGGATCCGTGCGGCCGAGGCGCAAATGCGTTGGGGAAGAGTCGAGGTGGACGCGAGCGTCAAAACAACGCGGACCACCAGGACCGCCGTCGAGAGGCGCGTCGATTGCGCCCCATGGCGTAGGCCATGGCGGCCAGAGTCCGCCGGAATCGACCGGCGACGGCGCGGGCGACGAAGGTCGCCAGTGAGAGCGGAGGGGATTAGGGTTAGGACGAGCGGCGCGTGGTGAGGGAGTGAGCGACCGACCGCTCGGGTCGGTTGGACCCGAGCTGGTCTAGCCAAACCACTGGGCTCCAGCGACGGGTGGGCCCGGGGCAAAACAATAATTTCCAAATTCCATTAAAAACCAGGAATTTGAAAATTCAATAGAAATATGATAAAAGCTCTAAAAAAATAATTAAAAATATGGAAATAGATCAGCATAAAATTCTCTACCTAAATAAAATATCAAAGAGAATTTTTGAAGACAATTAAGAATGAGTCTTAATTTGAGGATTTAAATAATCATTTAAATCACACATATATTTTTTCAATAATAAAAATAAGTCCATTAATGCCTTTGGACTTCAAAACACCTTGACAACATTTCAAGGTTGGATTTACCCTAAATCAAGTATCCCTAAGATGTTCTTAGTATCTAACCTCTCATAAAATAACAACGACATCGGAAAGGGGAAACAAACCCTAAAGCTGGAATCATGCATTATTGCTTCTTTAACCATTGCCCTTATCGGACAATGATGCTATTTTTCAGAACAAGAGGACAAGGGTCAGTCCATACCTTCCAAGCTGCAGAACTTTGCGGTGTTCGAGCAAGTTCATCACTTGCTCATGTCATTTGAGTATTTCTATCAAATTACTTGCAAAGTATTATGGTTATCACTATTGCACAAAAATCAAAACCACTACTTTCATAACTATGAATATGACTAAGTGGTGGGCAATGGAACCATGGATTGTGTTGATATGGTGGAGGTTCCATTGCACGGGTTTATATCCATCTAGGATTAAACAACAAATGTCGCCGATGATTCTTGTGCCGTAATACCCGTGTTAACCATAAGATCCGGAGTGGGACGGAGTAGTCAAAAGTGTTTCCACCTCTCGTTCATCAACGGATGCGCTTTACCGTAGACACTTGTATCTCGTCGGCGGCAAGCGGTAGGCTGGGGAAGCCTTAAGTCCCCACGGCACGGTCCGTAGACACTTGTCGTTCGAAGAACAAGCGGTAGGCTGGGGAAGCCTTAAGTCCCCACGGTATTGCGGTCTATGAGGGATTGTAAGGTGTCGGAACGGTCTATCCATGATGATAGGGGAAGGCATATGAATGCCGAGAACGGTCTCATCATGGATATAGAGGAGGACAATCTTACAAAAGGGTGGGTGTTCGAGGTAGCGGAGGAACATGATTGGCTAGACCTTATACCGGGCCGACACCGAAGGAAGTGTGGACGGGAAAGCTGCCCGGTTGGCACCAAGGTTAAGATCTCTTATGGGTAAAGCAACACACCTCTGCGAGTGTAAAGAAGCGTGACCTGTCACTCCCTGTTCGGGATTGAGGAAGCTGCGAACGCGGCCGGAAAGGAGCTCCATGAAGTTCTAGTAAACCGGTGAAGGCTGACGGACATAGCTCTTTGAAATAAAAGCAATCTCTTGAAGAAATGTTTATCAAAACTTGCATTGGTATTAGACTTTCTGGTCTAATATCGTAGCTAGTGCATTAAACACCTCTTATCTATAATGAACTTGTTGAGTACGCTCGTACTCATACCACTCTTAAATCCCATGCTTAGATTGTCCGAACCGTCCGGAGGAGGACTACGACAACAATGAAGGAGCCGAGGTTATCGGCTATGATGCACCCTGACCTCTCGGGAGGAGTTGAAGGCGTAGACTACATCATCGTCTACGGATCCGGGGAGGCTTCCGGAGAAGAACAAGCCTAGAGAAATCGAGAAGTAGTAATAGCCGAGCAGCACAAACTCTTACCATGTAGCTGCTCGATTAAATAAATGTTTTGTTTAATGAGACAATGGTATTGTAAGTTAAGATGGGTTCACCTCGAACCCAGGAGATATCCTCTTAGGACCCAAGAGGAGCTCGGAGACGACTTGTGTATATGTATTGTAATAATATGTGAATGAGTTATGGACCTTGCTATGTTCTGTTGTACTACTCTGAGGGATATGATATTTGCGGAATGGTACTTCGCGAATGTTATATCAACGACTGGCATACTACAACATGCAGTGGTATGCAGGGTCACCACAGGAGGACTGTCGGAGACAGGTGCACCGCTTCAGCGGCAACAGCTACAAGGGATACCCCACTAGGGTGGAGGCGGAAGGAAGATACGCCCGTTATCTAGCGGGAGAGATGAGGGACATGAGGAGGAACCGGATGAAGACCATGGCCTTCGTGATGATGGTCATCGTGACCATGTTGTTCATGTTCTATGTGATTGTAGTTTAGGTTAGGAGCTACATTGTGAGGTGTATGACGACACATGTGACGACTACCGAGACTTCTAACTTTATGAAACTTAGTCATTTGGTGTTGCATATGCACATGTGTTGTATGAATCAACATTCCGGAACGAGACTTGTGTATTTGTGTATTGATACCGAAATGATACTTGACTCTCTATGTGCTTCTCATATTGCATGTGCTGCTGTACAAATATGAGCTGTGTTGTAAATATATACTTGCTGTCAAATATGTATTCTAATATGGTGGAAAAAAGCTGAAAAAAGAATTTTCGAACTTATTGCCGGCGCACCTAAATGAGCTACTGCCGGCGCACGTGGCATGCGCCAGTGCTGGAAGCACTACTGCCGGCGCAGCTGCTGGTGCGCCGGTGGAACTTTACCTTTGCCGGCGAATCAGCGATGGCGCGCCGGCAGTATCCGTCCTATCGCCGGCGCATTGCCTGGTGCGCCGGCAGTGGACAGTTATCACCGGCCCGTTCGCACCGGCGGGCTCATGGTGCGCCGGCAATGGTCCATTTAGGTTCGCCGGCGGTAGGCCTTTCCCTTGTAGTGCCAATATCCAAGTGCATCAACCCTGTTGCATATGAGGTGCAACTGCCTCTAGAGGCAAAGATACACCCAGTCTTCCACGTCTCGCAGCTTCGCAAAGTACTGAAGCAAGGTATGCATGCTTCCTCTACCTTGCCCAAACCTTCTGACGACATTCCTCGACCTGTGAAAATACTGGAGCATCGCTGGCGTCATACACCGTCGGGACGCCGTGAGCAGGTCCATGTTCAGTGGCCACCTGACAGTGGCAAGGATCTCACCTGGGAAGACAAGCTGCATCTCCAGCACCAGTTCCCGGAACTCCTGGCTTGGGGGCAAGCCATTGCTCAAGGAGAAGGGGATGTCAGCAGCGTCACCGACAGACAGAAGGCCAGGGAGGAGGTGGGCCTGAAGGAAAGAAGCCCAAGGCCCAGGAGGATTATCCAACCGAACCGACGCCACACTGGGCCTGACTGGACTCGGTAGACAGCATCGACAACTCTCCGTATAAAAGCATCAGGTCTTCAGGATGACAGCCATCCTCGGGATCAGGAAGAACGGCGGCGGCGGAATTCGTTCCTCTTGTAATATGATAGTTTGCCTCTGTGGAGGAGAACATTGTATCCAAATTCGTATGCGATTCGAATCCTATAATGCTGGATCTATCTATACCCTAACACAATTGGATAAGTGCACTGCGGTCAGACTTGCCACTCCAGCTGGTCCTTCCAATTAAAAGCATCTCCAGCAAATCATCTCCTAAACAGCGTCGGATCGAGCGTTTGCGGACGTGTTTTTTTCGTGCCACATTTGGGGGACGTCGCTCCCTAGCCATGTCCCCTAAACGTGCCCCAAAAAATTTAAAATAACATTGTATTTTTATTTTAACAGATAGAAGAAATTTGTAGGTACGGCGAAGACTTCGAATATGAACTAATTTTCAAAACGGTTCAACACAAACAAATTACATATAAAAACTTCAAAAAAACATAAACAAATTACATATAAAAACTTCGAAAAAATGAATTAAAATTTTTAACTACTTCTTCTTTGATGGCCCCGCCTCGTCGTCCTCGCGGTGGCGCTTCCTGCTCGTCACCTCTTCCGAAGAGCCGGTGTCGTTCGACGCATCGGAGAAAGTTGTGCCCCCCCTCACCATCGACGGTGCTCGCCGGATGCGCCTTCGCCTTCGCCCGGGCCCTTGCCTCCTTCTTTGCCGCAGCCGCCTCCTCAGCCTCTTCCTCCTCCTCGCCGGCCTCCCAATCCTCCTCGCTGTCTGTCGGCGGGGAACCAAAGCTACTAGGTGTTGCAACTCTGTCCCACCAATTGCGCCATCTCGGCGGCTTCCCGTCGCTGTCTGTGTCCGATGGCAGAGAGAGGTTGCTCATTGTGAGAGAGGAGAGGAGAAATGAATGGCGCCGTCCGGTTGTAGATCGGAAAGCGCATACGTATGGGGTCTTATTGAGCACGCATGAATGTCGGCGCGGATTGAAGAGAGCTGTGATTGATCTTCCGCGGAGTTCGCGCTCCATTCCGGCGGTTTGCACGTCGATCGACGCGGTTGCCACTGTGATGGTTCCCCTTCCCGACAACTGCATCGTCGCTAGGTAGGCGGCGGTTGAGCGTCCGTTCGTGAGTCGCTGACGCGTCGGTCCCGACACTCCTCGCCTCGCTTCTCGCTGTGTCCAGCATGTCCGGAGCATCCCCTGTGGACCGGGGACGGGATCGGGGCGCCGGACACCGCATTGGGCCGCGCTGGACGGAAAGGGCCTTTGGGGCATGTGGCTGGGAACGAAATTTTGTCCGGCACGCCCCAAATCCCTCTGGGGGCCGCTTTGGGGGACGCGGCTGGAGATGCTCTAAGTTCTTACCAACTCCTTTCTCCGAATCGACAAATGGGGTTGAACACTTAACTTAATCTCTCTGATCCATATTACTTGAAGTTAAAATGAATGTATCTACAAATAAATATATCTAGATACATCTATATTAGCATCAAATAATATGGATCGGAGTACAAGAGTGGTATTGTTTCCGTTCCCAATTAACCAAACCGTTGTTGGATATTTAGGAGGGCATTGATGGAGGATTCTTTTTCTTGAAAGTTCGGCAAAAACGGTTCATATTTGGCTAACTCGGTATACAAGATAGCATTCTTAGGAAACATCTCCCCCCGAATGACCACTACTATGGTTTGGAGACCTTGGGCTCCCCCCAAGTGCAAGATCTTTGTGTGGTCTGTTCTTCAAAACCGTGTTTGGCCAGCGGATCGTCTACGAAAGAGGGGTTGACTAAGTTTAATACCAAATCTAATGCTTTACCAGCAAGTGAGTAAGCAAAAAGCTTAACCTTGATTACCGTATTATTAGTGTTGCTTATCTTAAGAGCCTTGATTTTTTCATTAAATCTCTTTAAATGTACCATAGGATTGTCCTTTAGTTTTCCATGAAAGCGGTGTTCATAGATTTCTTTTGTTATTGCAGGATCAATTTCAAAGGGTTCAATAGGTATTTCATCATCATGAGGAAAGTTTCTCACACTAAAAGGCCAATGAGATCTTGTATCCATTTTCTCAGATAGTAGTAATAATTTTTTATGTTTTTAGTGTTTTAAAAGAGAACTAAAAAGAAAAAACTAAAAACAAGACAAATAAAATTGCTTTGCAAAATCTAAAAGAGAAAGAAAAGCTCAGAGTGGTCTAACCTACCCAAACTTGGGTGTTTGCAGAAAGTTGGTAATGATGTCCTTGGCCCCAAAAAATACTCGTTGTTGCTGTGGAACTTCAACCACAATGCAATCATTATGAGATGCTCTTGCAATTCCCCGGCAATGGCGTCAAAAAATACTTCTTGATAGCGCTTGATGATGTCATCAATTCGTTGGGACTCGAAAAACGGAGTGTGATAGCCGGAGAAGTTTTTCCCCACAAGGGTGACTCGAGGGTTTATATCAAACTCTCGAGGAATTGTCTTAGAGGGTATATTCTCTTTATGTTCTTCTAGTAATCATGCAAAGTAATTTTTTACCTTGTGTCCCTAACTCCACCGTGTGCTCGTCAAGCACAAGGTTTAGTATTAGTGATTGTAATAAAAGTAAAATAAAAAAAATAAACTGTGTAATAAACTAAATAAAAGCGGGAAAGAGATAGTTGTTTTTGGGTTTTGTGTGTGATTAAGTGAAGAAAGTATTTTTGTATTTTCACATTAAAATAGTGTTGCAAGTAGAAAGTATGATAAAAGCAATGGAAAGATATTTCTTATGATTAAAATTGGACCGGGGTTCATGACTTCACTTGTCTACTCCATTTTTAAGTTGTAGAAGATACTAACAATTCATCAATGAGATAATATTGATGGAAGTTCAATATGTGTTTGATAATCATTTATATGGGCATCACATCCTAACATAGAGATGATGCAACACATCTCTCTTACACTCCACTAGAATGGGAAAACCCCAAATAATCTTGTATTAAGAATTAACAGAGCATAGCTTTAAGTACTTTGATATGATGTTTGAATATCAAATATGCTACCTTGATCAAACAAGATTATCACTATTGTCACATGGTAAACATAGCACATGAATTCACTTTATCCCTAGTAATGCAGCAAATGAAAAGGTAAAACCATAATAGATCATGAATTTATTGTCATTATTCAATCACTAAAACCATGCTACTCCATCTAATATACACATCTTCCCACACATGTTCTTGCATACAAGTTGGATCAGAACAACCACTAAAAAACGGGGTACATAATATACATCTATCAATATATCTTACACATAATAGATTCCAATCTCATATTTCAATATCATAAAGATCCACCACCTAAGAATTACATATATGACAATAATCATGTTGGGTAGCTCATATGGTACTAAGATCTATGAAGAACAAGAGAAAAATAGATCAAGCTATTGTCAAAAACACATAGTTCAGAGGTGGAATACACCCTCTTCATCATCTTGTTGATGTGGAAGACGTTGGAGAAGGTGGAGATCCCTCCAAAGGTGGCTCCGACGGAGTTTCCCGCTCCAATCTTCGCTGTTGCAGCCCCTGTTTTGGTGTTCCTGTCTTTCGGCGGCTCTCTCCTCGAGGAAACCCTTGGGGGTCATATATGTAGGTTTTGTTTTTAGGTCAAAAGAACTCCGTGGAAGAAAGAATCAGGCTAAACGGACGGTCGATGGTGAAAAGAGGGTGGGTGGCGCGCCCACCCTTACTAGGCGCTCCACCACTCTCTTTTGGGCCTCATACCCCTTGTAAGGTCCAAGTGCTCCAGATGTTTCTTGTGATGAAATATTGATGTCCCATAAATTCTAGCTCAATTTGACTCCGTATAAGTTCATGAAGGTGAAAAATACACAAAACAGGGTTTTCCTGTTCTGCAGAGTTATAACCCAAATAAAGGAGATCATTGGTGAATCCCGATAAATCAATATAAAACATGGATATAACATCATATATGTTGCAAATATGTGGGAATATATGTCAATAAAGTACAAAGTTCATGAATGCACTTTACATACATCAGTCACCGATAAGCCGCGACAGGGTGGACGTGTTCCAGCGGGAGCGCGATGCAGAGATCGCCAGGTTCGCTGGCCCCGACGCTAGCTGATACAATCGTGTCGGCCGGAGAGCATGGTGGCACGAGCGCGCTCGTCGCATATGGCTACAACCCGCGGCTTCCTTGGGATCCTCCTCGCCGGCCGGTGTGCTACCCGGCGGCCCTGTCCACACCTCCCTCCGCTCTTCAAACACGTCGCGCTCCGGATTAAGCTCCGGCGGCCAGAAGCAATCGGCGCCCTACCCTACGCCGAGACAGAGTGGAGGGATCGTCATCCAGGACGGGACAAGGTCATCTTCGTCGGCACCGGCGCCCCTCTGCCCAAAGAAGGAGACGGTGGTTAAGAAGGAGCAAACGCCGATCCTCCCACCGGTCCTCCCATCCTAGCCGCCGCCGGAGAAGAAATGGTGGGAGGTGGAGCTGAAGATGCAGGCGGCTGCCCACGGCGCTGACGATCCAGAGGATGCGCTGAGGCAACATCTGTTGTGGCGGCGTTCGTTCAACTAGGACGTGCCGACGGCGAGTGGTAGGCAGGAGAAGTGGTGGTCGGCGATCGACAACTACATCGTCGTCGACCTCGATGGCCCTGGTACTGCTACGACACCGACAGAGAAGAAGGAGGAGGCTTCTTTGTCGCACTTCATGTTCGGCTTGGACGACGACGCCGCCGACAACGCCCTCGACTTCAGCGCCTTCGACTGCCGCTAGATTTAGTCTAGTTTTTTTTCTAGATTTAGATTTATTTTGCAAAATTTGTATAAATTCAAACAAAGTCTGAGGCTTATTATGGACGTTTTGGGCTCGACGGTGCGTGTCTACACAACGCCCTCGACTTCAGCATCGACGTTTTGGGCTCGACGGTGCGTGTACCCTCTCCCCAAATTGGAGAGGAGGTGCCGGCAACCCCAATAGAACACTGTTGGCGCCTATTTGAGACGCGCTGGTGGAGATGCTCTTAGGATTGATGTATTGGTGTTTTATAAAGACATAATATTCTATCAGTGAAAAGCGACACTCACGCTAGTGAGATGTATGTGGTGACTTCGTCAATCTTAAGATTCACTCGACCAGTCTCTTGGATTCAGTCTCTCGAAGATGCTCATAGAGATATGATGCGTAGAGGTGAGTGTATACACATGTTTATGAGCGTCTACCGGTGTTATGCAAAAAAATTACTGATGTAGATTTTTTTCCAGATTTTGTTTATATCACTTTTGTAGACAACGTTTTAGTGTGTAGGTTCGGTTATACATAAAATAAAAAAAACAATGTCACTTGATTTGATAGAGAGGAAGTAACATTTTCTATGTTGCTTTTTCTCACTTTTTTTTCCTTTAGCAACATGTTAATTTTCGGCCGTTGGTTGCCGTGGCAGTAAACCATCTTGTATAGTATCTCTCTGTTATATATTTGTTGTCGCATATATGAATGTATCTATGTGTCTAGATACATTACTCTCTCTGTTCAGAATTAATTTTGCATTCTGATTTTGCTAAAGCTCAAAAATTATAAAGTTTGATTAATTACCTATGAAAAATATCAGCATCTATAATACTCTCTCCGATCTCACTGATTTTAGTACAAAGTTTGTACTAATTAATGACGCTTATTATGGATCGAATGGAATAGTAGAAATCGTCATAAAATAAAATTTTGTATTATATATGTTGATCGATATTTCGTCTATATGTTCAGATCAACACAGTTTGATTTGACTAAACCTAAAAGTTGAAGTAACTAGAAAACGGAGGCAGTATCCAAATTCCAACTATTTCCATGTGTATGTTGAGTTGTTGACACATCAAACTATTGATAAGGCAGTAAGAGCATCTCTACCGGCGGTCCCGATAGCGACCTCGATAGCGTTTTGGAGGCCGGAAATGGGTTCGCACCGGCGCGCCCCAAACGGCGCCAGCCAATTTTCGAGCCCAATAGAATCGCCGGCAACCCCATGCCGGCCCCTTCGCCAAGGGCGCGAATCGTGCGTCGGCGCCTCGCGGAACGACGATTTTCGCGGGTGGGGGCGCCTTGTCAGGGAGAGGACGCGGCGGTTCGCATCGGAAACGACGCGGGGAGGTTGGTCATCGGCGTTAATGGCCTCCCGCGCGGAAACCCAAATGGCGAGGGCGGCGACTGGCCACGCGGCGTACACCTACCTTACCCACGCGCCTTCAATGCGCGTCCGCCGCCTCCCTTAAAACCCCACCGGCGCCCACTTCTCGCTTTTCCCCGCCGTCCAACCCTAGCCGCCGCCGTCCTCAACCTCCGTGCGAACCACCCATGTACCCCGCCGACGCGATGGCGCACAACGACCAGGCCGGCGGCAGCGGCGGCGGCATGCTCCGCTCGACGCAGCTAACCTTCGACGAGGCCGACGTACTGGTGCCGCATCCCCGTGCCAGTACAGTACAAGTTGCCGCACGACTGGCACGTCTCCAATGGCGGCTTCGCCGTGCCGCCACCGCCACCGCCAGGACCACAAGCGCGGGCCCTTGCCAGGGAATGGCGGGCCGAGATGATGCCGGAGAAGAGGAGCCTGCCGGAGAACGCCCTCGAAAGCCCGTCCTGGGCAGGGCGCTTCGAACACGAGCGCTCCGTCGAGCTCGCGCGGACGGACAACCCCTCGAGCGGCCGCTTCAACAATGTCGGCTGCCGTGCATGGTGATACGGCCGCTCCGTCGACGACACGCTCCGCCAGTACGGCTTCCATCCGCGCGTCCGCGTTAATGGGAGCCGCTATGCTTCCCGCATGCGGCGAACATGGCGCCGCCGCCTACACTGCAGAGGGCACCGGAAAGGACCGCGGCGTCCGGAAGCTCACACACTGGATCGTCGTCTGCCGTCGCGCGCACGCGCTCGGCCGTGCCCGTGCCTCCTTCCGGAGGCGTCGTCATCCGCGACGAGGCGAGGTGCGCATCCTCTGCTCCGGCTCGTTGGATGACGGGGTCGGGCCGCCGCTCCCGCGTCAAGGAGGAGGACGCCTCGCCACCACTTCCGCCGGCGACGAAGCAATGGTGGGAGAAGGAGGCCGAGGCGCAGGCGGCCCTCCGTGGCGACGGCGACGAGGAGGAGTTCCCCTCCCTAAACTTCATCCTCAGCCGCTCCGTCGACGAAGACTACCGTTACCTCGCGATCGACCCGCGGCAGGCGGCGGTGTGGTCCGCTAGGGACCACGGCGCCAACTACGCCGAGCTCGCTGGATCATCCGAGCTGCTGCCGCCAAAGGAGGAGAAGGCCGACGAGGAGGAGGCCGACAACGTCGACAGCTGGTCCTTCGGGTCATCCAACGATGACCTGAACTTCAGCGCCTTCGACTCCTAGTACCGCTAGATGTTTTTTTAGTTTTTTAGTTTGAATTCGCGTTAAATTTGTACAAATATCGCTCGAACTTCGTATGAATATCGTTTTCAACATTTAAATTTGATTTTCTAAATATATCGGGGTCGTCGGTGTGGAAGCAGCATCCCCAATAAAGGATGTTGTGCTGGCGAGCACATGTTCAGCACCCACACGTTTCTATAAGGATTCAGCAACAACATGTTAAACCTGAAACTACTCGCCAAGGTAGTGCGGTGTTCCTATTGTTCAGAAATCAGAACTAGCTCCGCCCACTTGTTGTAAAGAAAGAAACGCAACGCAGGCACATGATCTTCGCTATGGGTCTCCCTCCACGTCGGCAAACGCGCCGCTAACGACACATCCCATGTGCACCGCCTTGAAAATATAGCACGGGCCCTGCTATAATGGTAATAATCACCTGCCTTTTCCTTCGGCCTCAAGCTAGCTAAGTGAGATTAGACTGGTCATAGTGGTAAGTATCATGTAGTAGTATCATGCATATGATATTTATGTGTGATACTATCTCTATAGTGGGTAGTATCATAGAGTAGTATCATAGTCATGTTATATTTATTGTTTTTTAGAATCTCAATGCAAATTTGTGTACAAGATTTGTTTTGCATTAAATTTTTTTGTGATATGTGCTATGATACAGTATCCACCTATGTTATTCTAATCTCCTCTCTCCTCCTTAATTTGCTGCCACATCATCATTTTTGTGGGACCAATATGCATGATACTAGCTATGATACTAGCACTATGGCCAGCCTTAGAGGACTGTCTCGAGCCACTTCCATTTCATAGTTTAGTCACCCAATTGGCAGGGAATAAACCACTTCACTGACTCGTGTATTGACTAGAAGTGCTTGGGGGATAACCCAAAGAAAGTCCTATGCCCAGCATGTGCAGGAGTGTGTATGAACATGAAGAACACTCGGAACTTATAAAGCGAGCACACACTCATCATTAGCAGTAAGAGTCGACCTGCAGATGGCTCATTGCAGTCTACAAGATCCGTGGAAAGCCGCAGGGTACCTTTAGCTGCAGAAAAGCTTTTGGATTCTGATTTTTCACGATGTAAACCTGCGTACCGTGATAGAGAGACCGTCTCAAGCAGTCAAGCATCCACTCACTATTCAGAAGAAGGACGCATTCTCAGATCAAACAAGTGCTACTGGTAGCATAGTAGTGGCACTGGGGACGTGATCTATGCTTGTCGCGTTGGGGCAAGATGCAGTTGTTACTTGTTAGTTTGATCTTTTTTTTCAAAATGGGGAGTTCAACCCCGGCTTCTGCATCATGATGATGCACACGACCTTTTATTAAAAAACAGTAGCATAAAATCTTACATAATTTGCATCTCAATTATCGCCTACAGTTGATACAAAAATCAACCAGCGGAACCAAAAGAACATCAAAAAACTACAAATCATTGTAGCCTTCTAGCATACCGCCAGCCAGTCTGGCACAAGATATCCTGAGCGACCGTCTGGAGCCGTGTGCATCCAGAAACCATGGCATCCCGTAGTCCCTCCGGCGAAAGGAGAGCCCATAGCTGAACCCAGTGAGCCATCATATGAATAACCTGCAAGTAGTGCAAAGATTGTTTTTTTTAAGATAAGATCATTTCTTGCCCTCCAAATAGACCAACATAAAGCAGAAACCCCAACACGGATGAAAGCTTTAGATTGTCTATCTACCCCATTTAACCAATTTCCAAACATATTTGTAATATTTGTCGGAGGTGGAAGATCAAACGTGAAATTAACCGTATGCCAAAGAAGTTTGGCTAATGGACACTCAATGAAAAGATGTTCAACGGTTTCCTGTTCTCTACAGAAAACACACTTTATACATCCATTCCAATTCTGTTTAGCCAATTATCTTTTGTTAATAGTACCTTGTTACTAAGGAACCACATAAAAATCCGTATTTTTAAAGGGACTTTAACTTTCCACAAATATTTCCTCAAGTATGTGGTATGATCACTCGTAAGATCTTCATACATAGATTTTACCATAAATTTACCATTGGTTGTCAATTCCCAAACAAAACGATCTTGTTCATCATTTAAATTTACCGTCATTAGTTTTCGGCATAACTGCAACCATAAAGTCCATCTGTTTCCCAATAACGTCCGTCTAAAACTAATATTCAGTAGGGTTTGAGCTAACACATGAGCAACCGTTACATTTTTGTGACGCACAATATTATATAATGGCGGATATTGATTTGCTAGAGGTGTTTTCCCTAACCAAACATCTTCCCAGAAACGGGTACTCAAACCATTTCCAACTTTAAAAAAGCCTCTATTAAAAAACTCCTCCTTCAC
Organism: Lolium rigidum; assembly: GCF_022539505.1. Classification (NCBI taxonomy): domain Eukaryota; kingdom Viridiplantae; phylum Streptophyta; class Magnoliopsida; order Poales; family Poaceae; genus Lolium; species Lolium rigidum. The sequence continues at coordinate 244,429,003 of NC_061514.1, read as the reverse complement.
TCGCATTAAGCCCTTCCAGAAAGAAGAATCTGTGGGCTTGGGTTGTACTGCCGATAAGGTTTTATGTCTTAAGTATTTATTATGTAACAATTCCTGCCACACCCCTTCCTCATTAAGCAGCTTAAACAACCATTTACTTAATAAGCATTTGTTTTTGAGTTCGAGTACTTCAATACCTAAACCGCCTTGATCGTTAGGCCGACAAAAAATATTCCATTTTGTAAGCCTATATTTTTTCTTATTTTCATCAGATTGCTAGGAAAATCTAGATCTATAGAAATCCAATCGTTTCCTTACCCCAACAGGTATCTCTAGAAAGGATAACATGAACATAGGTAAACTAGTTAAAACTGAATTAATAAGGACCAATCTATCTCCATAGAATAATAATTTTCCTCTCCAGCATCCCAGTTTGCTTTCAAACCGTGTTTCAACTGGATACCAGTCAGATTTTTCAGTTTTTTGTAATGGATCGGAATACCTAAATATCTAAAGGGGAGAGATCCAACATCACATCCAAAGATCTGTTTATATTGATCCTCTTCATCCTTAGCCTTGCCAAAACAGAAAAGTTCACTTTTATGGAAGTTAATTTTGAGTCCGGATAGTTCTTCAAATATGCATAAAATTAGCTTCATGTTTACAGCTTTGAGGAAGTCATGTTCCAAAAAAAGGATTGTATCATCGGCATATTGTAGTATAGAGATGCCCCCCTCAACAAGATGAGGAATAAGCCCTCCAATCTGACCATCATTTTTTGCTCGTTCAATTAAGATGGCAAGCATATTGATACGTCTCAAACGTATCTATAATTTCTTATGTTCCATGCTAGTTTTATGACAATACTCACATGTTTTACATACAATTTATATCATTTTGATGCATTTTCCGGCACTAACCTACTAACAAGATGCCGAAGCGCCAGTTCCTGTTTTCTGCTGTTTTTGGTTTCAGAAATACTACACAGGAAATATTCTCGGAATTGGACGAAACAAAAGCCCACGGTCTTATTTTCCACGGAGCCTTCCAGAACACCGAAGAGGAGACGGAGAGGGGCGACGAGGCGGCCACACCATAGGGGGGCGCGGCCCCATCCCTGGCAGCGCTGCCTTATGGGGTGGGCCCCTCGGGCACCCCCTCGCGCCGCCCTTCCGCCTATATATTCTTCCAGACGCGAAAACCCTAAAATAACAAGTCATATTCCACGAAGAGTTACGTAGCCGCCGCCATCGCGAAGACAAGTTTCGGGGGACAGAATCTCTGTTCCGGCACGCCGCCGGGATGGGGAAGTGCCCCCGGAATCCATCTCCATCGACTCCACCGCCATCTTCATCGCCGTTGCTGTCTCCCATGATGAGGAGGGAGTAGTTCTCCCCCGAGGCTGAGGGCTCTACCGTTAGCTATGTGGTTCATCTCTCTCTCCCATGGTGTGATCTTTATGTGATCATGAGCTTTGTATCACTATTTATCTATGTGCTACTCTAGTGATGTTATTAAAGTAGTCTATTCCTCCTCCATGATGTAAAGAGGACAGTGTGTGCATCATGTAGTACTTGGAGTAGGTTATGATTGTAATCTCTTGTGGATTATGAAGTTAACTATTACTATGATAGTATTGATGTGATCTATTCCCCCTTTCATAGCTATTGTTGACAGTGTGTATGCTATGTTAGTACTCGGTCTAAATTGCAATGGTATTGTCTTGGATTATGATTTGATGAGGATATCCCTATGAGTGGTGTTTGTCAAGTACTTGATGAACTTTGAGCGGAGCTTTTGCATCCACTACATGATTAGTGATTCCAATAGGAGAGTAATTCAGAGTAGCACAAGTGAAGAGAAGTTATTTAATTGTTATGTGATCATTGTTGAGAGTGTCCACTAGTGAAAGTATGATCCCTAGGCCTTATTTCTAAGCATTGAAACTGTTGCCTACCAAAACCCACCGGCGAGCAGCGACGAGCAACACGGAGAGCCGGGAGGCTCCCAGGACTGCTGGTGGATCCTGGTCCCTCGGGCAACGGCCCGCAATGCTCCGGCACACGTCCCGGCTGTTGCGAGGGCGTGCCACCTGACCTATACCTGGTCAGGAAGGTGATGGATTGCTTCGATTAGTTTCCTGCAAGGCAAACACGTAAACATTAAATACGAGCCCCGATCGGCTCTTAGGTTGCCCTGTGGATCGGCTCAAAGAGCCGATTTCCCCATGGTTCACGTTAGATTTATAATGACATGGGGATCATGCTTTATCGATATCAAGTTAAACTAATCTACGATAGTCTAGGGTTCTCACCGCATAACCGGAACATCCTACGCGTAGTTGAGCCTAGCAGATACGTAAGATGATGGAAAACCAGCCCTAAAGAGGCCTAAAAACCAACATGAAGTTGATCCCCGGAACAATCCCTCTAGGACTTAATAAACCACACCTTACGCACTACCGGATCGTTCAACCCGTTTATAAGGCCTAACCATGCGGATATCGAACCAATCCTTGAAGAACAAGGAACAACTATAACGGATTAGATCTACTAGATAAAGAACAAGCAAGATGCTGCCCTTACACCTAGGATAGGTGTAAGGGCAGCTAGATATCGAGGGGTAGCGTAGCTAAACAAGTACATCGTGAAAGCATCGACGTCAGCCCCAAAACACCTAAGATAAGGGTGTTGCTCGCCATCAAAAAGGCTTCGAGACGAGCAACACCAAAAACGAATAAACTGATACTGCCTAGATCGCAAGATGCGATCTAGGCAGCATGTTGCTTACCCGGGAGAAACCCTCGAAACAAGGGGTGGCGATGCGCCTAGATTGATTTGTTGTGAACGTGACCCTCCTCCTTTCTCAATAACCCTAGATACATATTTATAGTCCGTAGACTTTCTAACTTAGGAATAAACCCAACTGTGTACGAGCTAAACTTTATCTCTTAATTCTAACCGACACGTAACCTACTATAATTTACAGATACACGGGCAATCTAGCCCAAACTTCTTATACAAGGCCGGTTCAGGAATATTTTCCTTGCATATTCTCTAAGCCCATTGAATCACGGCCCATCTCCAAACTTGGTTAAAATCTGGTGATAACACATGCCCCCCTGGTTTTGGTAATGATAATTTAAAAACCACTCTGTTTTTCTTTTCTTCGTAGGGTCACGTCGTGGCAGAGCAGAACCGTCACAGTATCCTTCATCATGATGCCTTGCCTTCTCAACTTCTCTGCACGATTTGACAGTTCTTTGGCACCACTTCCTCGGAAACCGCTGTAACATTAAATCTCCACTATATCCCCTTTATTTAACCGTGCCGAGCAGTTCGCCTCTTCATCCTCTTGCTCCGTACTAGCCGTCGGCAAAAAACCCCCGTCCTCTGTAGCCATGTCTTCCTCCTCTTCCTCCTCTACCTCGTCGGGTCTCTCCTCCACATCTTCTTCCTCCCGTGAGCCCACGCCGGAGTGGGACTCGCTAGCGGCGTACGACCTCCGCGCCCCGGAGAAGTGGGACATCGAGGACCATGATTCCTCCGTCTGGTCCGAGGACGACAAGTCCTTGACCGACGGAGAAGATGACTTCCAGTTCCTCGTCGACGGGGAGCTGGAGGCGGGGAGCGAGGACGACCGCTTCTCGTGGGACGACTTCACCTCCTCCGACGAGGAGGAGGAAGAGGAGGACGACGATTCCTCCGACGAATACCCGCCGGCGAAGCGCTTCCGCGCCGGGTCGGATGACGATGACGACGACGACGACGAGGAGGAAGAGGCCCCCGTCGAGGGCTACGGGAGCAGCGACGAGGAGCCCGCCGGCAGCAGTGCCGGCGGCAGCGACGACAGCGACGACGAGGGCAGCGACGGCCCTTAGATTAGGGACTACTAGTATAGGACTAGTAGTAGTAATCGGCTTTTGTTCTTTCTTCCTTGAGCCATCGGCTCTTCTCTGTAAAAGCCCCTTTTATTAATGAAGAAAATATTTCTAAGCCGATTTTGCTTCCTTATCAAATTTGCCGATTGTCAAAGCAAGTCAACGTGCCAAGAGCCGATGGCAGCGCATCGGCCCTTACCATAAAACGCGAGTAAGGCCAACTCAGTTGCTATTCAAACGGTAACCTGCAACTTATCTGAAAAAGCAACACTCAGATCCCCAAATCGCCGCTCGAACAGATCCAACTCACAGCCACGCGAACCTCAGATCTTAATCGCGCAGGCTCAACTCCGGAGCGAATCCAATGGCAGAATCATCCAACGCCAACGCTACGGTCTCCGGCCTGAAGGTAATCCTCAACCGCTCCTCGCTGTCCGAACATAGTGCTAGAATTAACAACAAACATCTGAATTAATGTCTCATCCCGTCATTAATTTCTAGGTATCAGACATTCTACTGCCGCATCCTTCTCTTCCAAATTCTCTCTGTCTTGGCCCTCGTTCTACCGAGAGTCCTGCCCATTTGATTTCATGCGAGGCCAATAGAATTCCCTTCGTGAACCAGAATTTAGATCTGACTTCTTGGGCCGACTGCTTACGAGCCTGGCCTAATCCTCCTGAAGATTGGGTTTCATGGTACAATAGAATCTCCAAAACTCACCAAGCCACCTGGGAAACCGTAGGAATAGCCGATGCTTTAGCTTTATCACTGTCTCCTCTTGAGAAACATGAAAACCTTCTGAAAACCATCGGCTACTTTTGGTCTGATGCTTTGAATTGCTTCATGTTTGGCCATGGCCCCATGACACCAACCTTACTAGACGTGGCCATGATCACTGGCCTAGACATTGCATCCCCAAGCCCCTCTGCTTTTAGGCTGCCAAAGGTCCCTTTCACACTTTCTTCCAAAACAGAGTGCACAAACTGGGGTGTTTATCTTCGACGCCACATGAAAAACAAAGGCCCTGTAACCGAGAAAGAACACACGGCCTTCCTGAATTTCTGGTTGGAACACTTCATATTCTGTGGTCCTTCACTTGCTCCAACCAAGAATTACCTTTCCTTTGCCTATGAACTTGCCAGAGGCACTCAGCTTGGCATTGGCAAACTGTTTCTTGGAGAGGTCTATAGATATCTTCAGCTAATGTCTGTTAAACTGTTCTCCCAAAAGACAGTCAAAACAGGAGGTCCCTGGTGGTTTATTCAGCTATGGGCTCAGCTATACTTCCAAAACCAGATCCCAAACTTCCCACCTTTGGCCAATTGCAGCTTCCCAGACACTAATGGGAAGCAGATCCGATGCACTAGCTACGGCCAAGCTCTATATAGTCTTCCAGGCAGCAAACTGAACCTCAGGGAAGCATCAGAGTGGTTCAGAATTTTCTACCAAGGCCTTGAAAACCCAGTCTCCTTCAGGCTAGATAGTTTTGCCGATGACGCCAGCACTCGGCAATTGTATTCCATCATGATCCGTCCCTGCTTCCTTCCAGTTGGTATGAGCACCTCAAACAGGATCATCAAACCTGGTTATGAGTCTTATCAGCCGGTCGTAGCAGCCCGGCAACTTGGTCTTGGACAGGTATCTCCCCATTTCTTTCTGCACCACCTGACAGAGAGCAGAGCTGAGCTACCTGATGTCCTCACCAGTCAGAGGTGTTATTCCTTCTTTGATGCTCTAGCCATCCCAATTCCTCACAACCTCTCTTTTACCTCATCAACCGATGGTTTTGAGACCTGGTGGTCCATGTGGAAGACTCATGCCTTCAGGAGAGCTCTGGGACCGTTGCTGAAACAACTTGATGCCGACTATGATATCCCCGTGAACGGTACCACTACTCCCAAATTATCTTGCAGTAGCTTACAATGATTTCTTTTTATAATCTTGCTTTGTCTCCTTGCAGCAGCAAGATGGTCCGGAACCTGTAGATGATGACGGCTCCCCTTCGCATTCCTCCCACCGGCTCCGGTGGTCCTCTTCGCAAGAACTCACCACCTTTGAAAAAGGTTGTGATGCGAAGCCGACCGATGACGCCAAAATCGGCTTCCAAGAGCAGAGTATCTTCGGGCCAGCTGCCCCCGAGCCTCGGCCAAGGCGAGAACAGCGAGTAAGGAAAGTAGCTGCCCGGAAGACCTTGAAGCGCCAAAGTCCTACTCCAGCCCAAGAAAGTTTGCACGTAAGCTGATCCATGCCTTAGCTGATTTCATCTACCCTTCTAGGCTTCTGCAACCTGCTCGTATTTCCTTTACAGGCGTCTACTGAGGAAAACTCCAGCGAGGAGACACAGTCCAGTCGAAGGGACTTGAGCTCGGGCGACTCTGGGAAAACCACCACGCAGAGCCAGCCAGACTTGCCACCGTCGGCTTCCAAGAAAAGGTCGGCTCCTGAACCTGCTGCTTCCCAAACTCCTATCAAAGCAGGGCAGGGCAGTCTACGCACAAAGAGCCGATGCATCAAGAGAACTCGCAAGGAACCGCAAGCCTCTTCATTAAACCAGGAGACTCCGAATGTAATTACCCTCCATACTCTCCTTGGCTCATATTTCATGTTAACCCATTGTTGTTCTTATCGGCTACCCACTTCCTTTGCAGACTGATGACACCTCTAGTGGGGAAGTCGAGGAGGTACTGATGCCATCTGCCACCCTGGACCTAGCAACTTCTAAAAGTGTAGCTGACAAGGTGGCCAACTTGGCCAAGCCCACAGCAGAAACACAAGAGCCGATCACCTCTTCATCGGCTGTTCCTCTGGTCTTAGGAGAGGTATAGTCCTTTCCCTTAGCTTTACCCTTCTCTTTTGCTGTATCCTGACGTTGTTTTTGTTGTTTGTCAGGGTTATGACCTCTCAAGTTTGTTAACGTTCGACCCTGAATCCATCGAGCCAGCTCCTTCTAAAGCAAGTGAGGAGTCAGGACCCGACGCTACCCATGGTCAACTCCAGCATCTCAAGGCCCTGCTCTCATCCTCGATTGAGGCATTGGTTGAAGACCCCGAAGAAGTGAAGAGCATTCTTGAAAACATCCAGCCTCACCTCCCGGTGATGTTGCAGGTGAAACTCTGGCCAGTTGTGACTCTGTCTGCCTACAGGTCAAGGGTGAAATCGGCTCGTCAGAGAATCGGCCTACGCCACGCCCAGCTCCCGTTGAAAGCCGATATAGCGGACAAATGTCGGCGGCTTAATGAGAAGAAGGCAGCCTGCGGACGCCAAAATCGACACCTCTGTCGAGCCGCTGCGAGCTTGAGACCCTGCGAAAGGAGTTGGAGGACCTTGAAGAGAGGGTCCGGGTAACCAAACAGCTCATCCAAGATAAGGAAGCTTTTATTGCCCACTCCCACGAGGAAGCAGAAGGCCTCAAAGTTGAACTGAAAACTGATCTGGCCGAGATACGTGCCCTGAACAAGCAGCTGGTGGCAAGCAAGGACGAAGATGATGAGGCCGAAATCGCCGAGGTGGATCGTGTTCGTGCTGACGCCCTCCATGCCCTTGAGACATTCCTTCAGTAGAGCCTCCCTGTGTAATCTGAAAACTGCATTATTGAGCTTGTACCTCTAGAGTCGATGGCTGTGCATCGGCTTTTTTAGTTCTAAAGTCGATGTTTGTGCATCGGCTGTACTATGTATATTTTTTTACTGGCCGATTTCGTGCATCGGCCCCATATTTCATTGTCCGTTATCCCATATTAGGTGCCCCCGAGCCGAATCTTTCAAGTAAATGAAGATATCGGCTCTCTAGTTGTCCGATTCCAGGAACTGTACCTGATCATAGGCTCAATAGATATAACATTTGCTGAAAAGTGTTGGTCATGGCTTATCCCCAGGACCAATGTCAATCTCTTCTAGCTCATCAGCTGACGTAAACCCATACCCTAGCTTTCCGTCGCCTGTTAGATCGATGCTGAACACAGGCAGAACGTATGGCGAGGATAATTTTGGCCGATTGCTGGAATCGGCCTCCTTGTTGATTGTATTGCTCAATGGAGGTTTACAACTTTTTTGTGGTCCACTATGGGAGAGAGTCTCCCTACTACGACTACGTGACATGCTTGAGGTGAGATCATTGCCTTTTATTTTTTGGGGCCGATCGCAGGGATCGGCCTTGCCACGTATGTCGATGGATGTTGCTCTTGCTACTCTATCAGGCCGGTGGATAAGACCAGCCTCACCCCGTTTTTTGTCACTTCGATGCGATCACAGCCGTCCAAACTGACTCCAGAAAGTGGCTCTTGGTCTTCCGAGTCCCAAATGTTCATGCCGGCTATTGAGACTTCTATCGAGTCGTCTGCATGCACGATTTCCACATCATCTCCATCCCATTATATCAGGCATTGGTGCATTGTAGATGGAATGCAGCAGTTGGCGTGAATCCAATCCCTCCCTAGCAGGACAGTGATGTCTACGGGAGCTTCTATTCTTGTAGACAGTGTTGGGCCTCCAAGAGCAGAGGTTTGTAGAACAGCAGCAAGTTTCCCTTAAGTGGATTACCCAAGGTTTATCGAACTCAGGGAGGAAGAGGTCAAAGATATCCCTCTCATGCAACCCCGCAACCACAAAGCAAGAAGTCTCTTGTGTCCCCAACACACCTAATAGGTGCACTAGTTCGGCGAAGAGATAGTGAAATACAGGTGGTATAAATAAGTATGAGCAAGTGGCAACGGCACCGAGAAAGTGCTTTGCCCGAGACGATGAAACAAGCAAGTAGTAATGCAGCAGTAGTAACGCAAGAAAAACAAGTAAACAAGCAGCGATAGCGATATTTAGGAACAAGGCCTAGGGATTACACTTTCACTAGTGGACACTCTCAACTTTGATCACATAACGGAATAGATAAATGCATACTCTACACTCTTGTTGGATGATGAACACATTGCGTAGGATTACACGAACCCTCAATGCCGGAGTTAACAAGCTCCACAATAATGCTCATATTTTAGTAACCTTTAGTGTAAGATAGATCAAAAGACTAAACCAAGTACTAGCATAGCATGCACACTGTCACCTTCATGCATATGTAGGAGGAATAGATCACATCAATATTATCATAGCAATAGTTAACTTCGCAATCTACAAGAGATCATGATCATAGCATAAACCAAGTACTAACACGGTGCACACACTCGTCACCTTTGCACACGTGCGGGAGGAATAAAACTACTTTAATAACATTGCTAGAGTAGCACATAGATAAATTTTGATACAAACACATTGCAATCATAAAGAGATATAAATAAGCACCTCACTATGCCATTCAACAAGTGAATAAGTATTCTCGTGAAATATAGCCTAAGAGACCCACACGGTGCACACACTCGTCACCTTTACACACGTGGGACAAGGAGTCTCCGGAGATCACATAAGTAAAACTCACTTGACTAGCATAATGACATCTAGATTACAAGCATCATCATATGAATCTCAATCATGTAAGGCAGCTCATGAGATTATTGTATTGAAGCACATAGGAGAGAGATGAACCACATAGATACCGGTACAGCCCCGAGCCTCGATGGAGAACTACTCCCTCCTCATGGGAGCAGCAGCGGTGATGAAGATGGCGGTGGAGATGGCAGCGGTGTCGATGGAGAAGCCTTCCGGGGCACTTCCCCGCTCCGGCAGGGTGCCGGAACGGAGACTCCCGTCCCCGGATCTTGGCTTCGCGATGGCGGCGGCTCCGGAAGGTTTTCCGTATCGTGGTTCTTCGTATCGGGGTTTTCGCGACGGAGGCTTTATATAGGCGAAGAGGCGGCGCAGAGGGTCGAAGGGGTGGCCACACCATATGGCGGCGCGGCCGGGCCCGGGCCGCGCCGGCCTATGGTCCGGGGGCCCAGTGGCCCCCTCCGGTCCTTCCCGGTGTTCGGATGCTTCCGGTGAAAATAGGAACCTCGGGTCTTCGTTTCGTCCAATTCCGAGAATATTTCGTTACTAGGATTTCTGAAACCAAAAACAGCAGTAAAACAGCAATCGGCACTTCGGCATCTTGTTAATAGGTTAGTTCCGGAAAATGCACGAATATGACATAAAGTGTGCATAAAACATGTAGGTATCATCAATAATATGGCATAGAACATAAGAAATTATCGATACGTCGGAGACGTATCAAGCATCCCCAAGCTTAGTTCTGCTCGTCCCGAGCAGGTAAAACGATAACAAAGATAATTTCTGAAGTGATATGCCATCATAAACTTGATCATATTGTAAACATATGTAATGAATGCAGCGATCAAAACAATGGTAATGACATGAGTAAACAGGTGAATCATAAAGCAATGACTTTTCATGAATAGCACTTTGAAGACAGGCATCAATAAGTCTTGCATAAGAGTTAACTCATAAAGCAATAATTTAAAGTAAAGATATTGAAGCAACACAATGGAAGATAAAGTTTCAGCAATTGCTTTCAACTTGTAACATGTATATCTCAATGATAGTTTGTCAACATAGAGTAATATAACAAGTACAATATGCAAGTATGTAGGAATCAATGCACAGTTCACACAAGTGTTTGCTTCTTAAGGTGGAGAGAGATAGGTGAACTGACTCAACATAAAAGTAAAAAAGAATGGTCCTTCAAAGAGGAAAGCATTGATTGCTATATTTGTGCTAGAGCTTTTATTTTGAAAACATAAAGAGAGCATAAAAGTAAAATTTTGAGAGGTGTTTGTTGTTGTCAACGAATGGTAGTGGGCACTCTAACTACCTCATCAACCAGACTTTCAAGAGCGGCTCCCATGAAGGACGTTATCTCTACCAGACAAGGTAGATCATCCCTCTTCTCTTTTGTTTACACATGTACTTTAGTTTAGTTTTTCTTTATTTATGGATGACACTTCTCCCAACCTTTTGCTTACACAAGCCATGGCTAACCGAATCCTCGGGTGCCTTCCAACAATCACATACCATGAAGGAGTGTCTATTTGCAAAATTAAGTTGCTTACTGATGAATCAGAGCAAAACATGTGAAGAGAATTATTAATGCAAGTTAATTAATTGGGGCTGGGAACCCCATTGCCAGCTCTTTTTGCAAAATTATTGGATAAGCGGATGTGCCACTAGTCCATTGTAAAAGTCTCGTCAAAAGTAAATGACAAGATCGAAAGATAAAACACCACATACTTCCTCATGAGCTATAAAACATTGACACAAATAAGAGGTGATAAATTTTGAATTATTTAAAGGTAGCACTCAAGCAATTTACTTTGGAATGGCGGAGAAATACCATGTAGTAGGTAGGTATGGTGGACACAAATGGCATAGTGGTTGGCTCAAGGATTTTGGATGCATGAGAAGTATTCCCTCTCGATACAAGGTTTAGGCTAGCAAGGTTATTTTGAAACAAACACAAGGATGAACGGTGCAGCAAAACTCACATAAAAGACATATTGTAAACATTATAAGACTCTACACCGTCTTCCTTGTTGTTCAAAACTCAATACTAGAAATTATCTAGACTTTAGAGAGACCAATTATGCAAACCAAATTTTAGCAAGCTCTATGTATTTCTTCATTAATAGGTGCAAAGCATATGATGCAAGAGCTTAAACATGAGCACAACAATTGCCAAGTATCACATTATCCAAGACATTATAGCAATTTACTACATGTATCATTTTCCAATTCCAACCATATAACAAATTAACGAAGAAGAAAATTCGTCATGAATACTATGAGCTAAGAACACATGTGTTCATACGAACCAGCGGAGCGTGTCTCTCTCCCACACAAGCATGATGAACTTATTCAAACATAAACAAAAACAAACAGACGCTCCAAGTAAAGTACATAAGATGTGACGGAATAAAAATATAGTTTCAGGGGAGGAACTTGATAATGTTGTCGATGAAGAAGGGGATGCCTTGGGCATCCCCAAGCTTAGACGCTTGAGTCTTCTTAGAATATGCAGGGGTGAACCACCGGGGCATCCCCAAGCTTAGAGCTTTCACTCTCCTTGATCATAGTATATCATACTCCTCTCTTGATCCTTGAAAACTTCCTCCACACCAAACTCGAAACAACTCATTAGAGGGTTAGTGCATAATAAAAATTCACATGTTCAGAGGTGACACAATCATTCTTAACACTTCTGGACATTGCATAAAGCTACTGGACATTAATGGATCAAAGAAATTCATCCAACATAGCAAAAGAGGCAATGCGAAATAAAAGACAGAATCTGTCAAAACAGAACAGTCCGTAAAGATGGATTTTATTAGGCCACCAGACTTGCTCAAACGAAAATGCTCAAATTGAATGAAAGTTGCGTACATATCTGAGGATCACTCACGTAAATTGGCTTAATTTTCTGAGTTACCTACAGAGAATTAGACCCAGATTCGTGACAGCAAAGAAATCTGTTTCTGCGCAGTAATCCAAATCTAGTACTTACTTTACTATCAAAGACTTTACTTGGCACAACAAAACTCAAAACTAGGATAAGGAGAGGTTGCTACAGTATTAAACAACTTCCAAGACACAAATATAAAACAAAAATACTGTAGCAAAATAACACATGGGTTATCTCCCAAGAAGTTCTTTTCTTTATAGCCATTAAGATGGGCTCAGCAGTTTTAATGATGCACTCGCAAGAGATAGTATTTGAAGCAAAAGAGAGCATCAAGAGGCAAATTCAAAACACATTTAAGTCTAACATGCTTCCTATGCATGGGAATCTTGTAAATAAACAAGTTCATGAAGAGCAAAGTAACAAGCATAGGAAGATAAAACAAGTATAGCTTCGAAAATTTCAGCACATAGAGAGGTGTTTTAGTAACATGAAAATTTCTACAACCATATTTTCCTCTCTCATAATAACTTTCAGTAGCAACATGAGAAAACTCAACAATATAACTATCACATAAAGCATTCTTATCATGAGTCTCATGCATAAAATTATTACTCTCCACATAAGCATAATCAATTTTATTAGTTGTAGTGGGAGCAAATTCAGCAAAGTAGCTATCATTATTATTCTCATCAAGTGTAGGAGGCATAGTATAATCACAAAAAAATTCACTCTCCATAGTAGGTTGTACCAAAAGACCACTATTATAATCATCACAAATAGGAGGCAAAGTATCATCAAAGAAAATTTTCTCCTCAATGCTTGGGGGACTAAAAATATCATGAAAACCAGACTTCCCCAAGCTTAGAACTTTCTATATCATTATCAACAATGGTGTTCAAAGCGTTCATACTAATATTACTACCAGCATGCAAATAAGATTTCATAGGTTTTTTAATTTTCGCATCAAACAATCCATGTTTTAAATCAGGAAATAGAATAAGAAGCTCACTCTTGTACATTATGCCAACTAGTGTAAACAAGAAACAACAAGATGCAATTGCAGGATCTAACGGAAATAGCTTTGAGCACACACACAACGGCAACAGAAAAGTACTTTACCTGAGACCGGAGTATGAGAGCCTTTTACCTTTCCTCCCCGGCAACGGCGCCAGAAAAGTGCTTGATGTCTACGGGAGCTTCTATTCTTGTAGACAGTGTTGGGCCTCCAAGAGCGAGAGGTTTGTAGAACAGCAAGCAAGTTTCCCTTAAGTGGATTACCCAAGGTTTATCGAACTCGGGGAGGAAGAGGTCAAAGATATCCCTCTCATGCAACCCCGCAACCACAAAGCAAGAAGTCTCTTGTGTCCCCAACACACCTAATAGGTGCACTAGTTCGGCGAAGAGATAGTGAAATACAGGTGGTATAAATAAGTATGAGCAGTGGCAACGGCACCGTAAAAGTGCTTTGCCCGGGACGATAAACAAGCGATAGTAATGCAGCAGTAGTAACGCAGATGAAAACAAGTAAACAAGCAGCGATAGCGATATTTAGGAACAAGGCCTAGGGATTACACTTTCACTAGTGGACACTCTCAACTTTGATCACATAACAGAATAGATAAATGCATACTCTACACTCTTGTTGGATGATGAACACATTGCGTAGGATTACACGAACCCTCAATGCCGGAGTTAACAAGCTCCACAATAATGCTCATATTTTAGTAACCTTTAGTGTAAGATAGATCAAAAGACTAAACCAAGTACTAGCATAGCATGCACACTCGTCACCTTCATGCATATGTAGGAGGAATAGATCACATCAATATTATCATAGCAATAGTTAACTTCGCAATCTACAAGAGATCATGATCATAGCATAAACCAAGTACTAACACGGTGCACACACTGTCACCTTTGCACACGTGCAGGGGGAATAAAACTACTTTAATAACATTGCTAGAGTAGCACATAGATAAATTGTGATACAAACACATTGCAATCATAAAGAGATATAAACAAGAACCTCACTATGCCATTCAACAGGTGAATAAGTATTCTGTGAAATATAGCCTAAGAGACCCACACGGTGCACACACTGTCACCTTTACACACGTGGGACAAGGAGTCTCCGGAGATCACATAAGTAAAACTCACTTGACTAGCATAATGACATCTAGATTACAAGCATCATCATATGAATCTCAATCATGTAAGGCAGCTCATGAGATTATTGTATTGAAGCACATAGGAGAGAGATGAACCACATAGCTACCGGTACAGCCCCGAGCCTCGATGGAGAACTACTCCCTCCTCATGGGAGCAGCAGCGGTGATGAAGATGGCGGTGGAGATGGCAGCGGTGTCGATGGAGAAGCCTTCCGGGGGCACTTCCCCGCTCCGGCAGGGTGCCGGAACGAGACTCCTGTCCCCCGGATCTTGGCTTCGCGATGGCGGCGGCTCCGGAAGGTTTTCCGTATCGTGGTTCTTCGTATCGGGGTTTTCGCGACGGAGGCTTTATATAGGCGAAGAGGCGGCGCGGGAGGGTCGAAGGGGTGGCCACACCATATGGCGGCGCGGCCGGGGCCCGGGCCGCGCCGGCCTATGGTGCCGGGGGCCCGAGTGCCCCCCTCCGGTCCTTCCGGGTGTTCCGGATGCTTCCGGTGAAAATAGGAACACTGGGTCTTCGTTTCGTCCAATTCCGAGAATATTTCGTTACTAGGATTTCTGAAACCAAAAACAGCGAAAACGAGCAAGCGGCACTTCGGCATCTTGTTAATAGGTTAGTTCCAGAAAATGCACGAATATGACATAAAGTGTGCATAAAACATGTAGGTATCATCAATAATATGGCATAGAACATAAGAAATTATCGATACGTCGGAGACGTATCAGACAGCGTAGGTGCTTTTGCTGTCGACGATGAAGAACGTTGTTGGGATGGTTTTTTGGCCTACGGTTAGATCCACGTTCAGGACGCCTTGTGTCCCTGATGCTTGGCCGTTGAAGTCGTTTAGCGTGACGTTGGTCTTGATCAGATCTGCGCTGGAGCGTCCCAAACGCCGTAGCATGGAATATGGCATTATATTGACTGCCGCTCCCGTGTCAACCAACATCCTGCCGACAGGCTGCCCATTGATATAACCTTTTAAGTACAGGGCCTTCATATGTTTGTAGCCCTTCTCTCGTGGCTTTTCAAAGATGACTGGCCGTGGACCGCAGTCAAACTGTGCTATCGGCACTTCTTCGGTCCCTGGGGCACGAAACTCTGATGGAAGTATGAACACCATGTTTGTGCCAGCCGATGCGCTCACATCGGCTTTTACTTGCTTGGGACGCCAAACTTTCTTTGGTGGACGACTCTCCTCGTCCAAAGTCTGCTGAATTCTCACGGACAGATCGGGCCGCGCTTTCCTCAACGTGTGCAAGTATTGCGCTTCGGCTTGCTCCAAGCTACGTAGCCGCTGAACCCTACGCTTTTGGGAGTGGCTGAGTCCATCAGGGCACCACCTTGGCCGGTGGTACCTATCCTCTTCTTCATCCTCTGACTCCTCAAAGTCTTCATCTTGAGATGACTCAGCTCGTTTGTTCTGTGGCGGGAGAGGCCCTAGACGCTTGAAAACTGAAACTTCCCCTGCATCCTTCTTCCGGCGTCTACACTCCGGGCAGTTGTCGATTGTAGGCAATCGGCTCATTCCTGAATCCCAGCAGTGTTTAAAGAAGGGACAGTCCCAGTGTCTATCCATGTCTTCCTGCTCTCTTGACCTCCCCTTAGCGCGGTGTTCATATCCTTCGTCGTCTCTATCATGCCGACGGTACCTTCCTTTGTCTTCATCAGACCGATTGTATCTCTCGTCATCTCTATCGTACTGCCAACGTCGGTCACACTGATATTCATATTTGTTAAGGAGATGCGTGGAGAGTGGTTTTTGATATCGCACGTTTCTCACTTGTTCCTCGGTGAGGTACCGCTTGTCATCATATCGGGGCCGGTCGCGTGGATCGGCCTCCTTATTTTCCTTGCCGCGGGAGTGACTGCTTTCTTCTTTATCCTTGCCATGGTGGCGTACAAGCCCTGCCATGTTAACATCGAACGAGAAATCTAGTCGACGCCTCGCGGAGTGATTGGGTTCCACCATGTTGACGCCAGGAAACGGATGTGTGTCCACTTTCATGGCAAACTGGCTAAAGATCAGATCTCTCTATTATTTAGAGAAAAGAGTTGGCTTCGGCCTTGTTCTATCGCCGTTTGGATCTGCCGACGAAACTCTTTGCAGTCATTGGTGGTGTTGGTGAACGAGTTATGCCACTTGCAGTACGGTCTCCCGTTCATTTCTTGCGCCGTAGGGAACTTATGGCCTTCGGGTAACTTCAGCTGTTTTTCTTTAAGCAATAGATCGAATATCTGCTCAGCTTTGCTCACGTCGAAGTCAAACCCTTTTGCAGGCCCTTGTGGTTTCACCCATTTGCAGGACACGAGAGCTGCCCCCCCGAGCCCATTCAGCGACGGCTACCTCCAGGTCTCCTGCAGAATCTTCAGCTTCTTCCGTCTCGACCAGGCCTACCGGACGCTTGAACTTGTCCTGGTACAATTCAGGGTGCCGCTGCTCATACGATGTGAGCTTCTGGACCATGTGCGACAGTGAACTGTACTCTGCTTGGAAAGCCAGATCCTTGATCGCGTTGCGAGGCCCAATGCTGCCAGTTCGACTGCTTCTTTCTCAGATAAACGAACCGAATAACATCGGTTCTTGACAGTCCTGAAACGGTGAATGTATTCGGACACTCGTTTCTCCCCGCTCTGCCGCACTCGTGTTAGATCGGCAATGCCGGCCTCGGTAGCTTCTGAGTGATATTGCACGTGAAAATGCTCCTCCGGTTGCTTCCACGTCCGGACTGAGTTTGGTGGCAACAAGGTGTACCATCCAAAGGCTGATCCCGTGAGAGATTGTGCGAAAAACCTCACACGTAACGGGTCTGACGCTGAAATCATGCCCAGCTATGCCAAATATCGGCTCACGTGCTCTATTGAGCTAGACCCTTCTGCTCCATTGAATTTTGAGAATTCAGGGAGCCGATATTTGGGTGGCAGCGGAATCAAGTCATACTCGTCGGGGTACGGCTTGGAATAGCCGATTGTTTTCCTCTTTGGCGAGGATGCCGAATTGGTCTCTCAAGATGGTGCTGATTTGTTCCATGGTATTAGCCGTAGGGACCGAGCTCTCATGACTCGTTCCGGTGGCATATTTAGCTAGCCATGCCTATTTATCGGCGTACGCCCCAGAAATCCCTGCTGGTGCAATCTGGTTCGTGCGCGCCAAGGCAGTGCAGTCCGGCACGTATGTGCACACGTATCCATGTGGGATCTCTTTAGGCGGCTCGTACAGGAACTGGCAATCGCTAGGATCGCCTCCCACCTTGTAGACGACGTACGACGGCAAACCCGGTAGCTCTGGCGCTGCAAGCGCGAATGGCAGCGGCGGTCTAATCTGGAGCGGTATTTCTCCCTGGTGAGTCCCCAGGGTAGGTCCTGACGGAGAGTACTGATGCTTCATGATTTCCTGCACCACACGAACCGCAACGCGCTCGAAGGCGTTCACCAAGCTCCCAGAATGGCGGTGTAGAGAATGAGCCACCATGTAATTAATTTCCTGACGCAGAGCTCTGGTGCGTTCCTATGAAGAGGTAGACAGGTCTACTTCATCAAGAGCGCCTTCGGGGGAGAACCCTTTCCACCTGATGCCATGTGAACGGGTCCTCATGAAGGAGCCGATGAGATCGGCTTCCAAGATGGCTTTCATCTCATCGTACTTCTTCTTGTGCTCCTCAGGCAGATCTGCGTACGTGACTGGTTCGCCCACCACCTCGTCGGCGACTTTTGACATGGTTGCTGCAGATGTCGATGTAGTTGTTGTTGTAGAGCGTCTCACCGGGCGTGCCAGAATGTGTTGCCTACCAAAACCCACCGGCGAGCAGCGACGGGCAACAGGGAGAGCCGGGAGGCTCCCAGGACTGCTGGTGGATCCTGGTCCCTCGGGCAACGGCCCGCAATGCTCCGGCACACGTCCCGGCTGTTGCGAGGGCGTGCCACCTGACCTATAACTGGTCAGGAAGGTGATGGATTGCTTCGATTAGTTTCCTGCATGGCAAACACGTAAACATTAAATACGAGCCCCGATCGGCTCTTAGGTTGCCCTGTGGATCGGCTCAAAGAGCCGATTGCCCCATGGTTCACGTTAGATTTATAATGACATGGGGATCATGCTTTATTGATATCAAGTTAAACTAATCTACGATAGTCTAGGGTTCTCGCCGCATAACCGGAACATCCTACGCGTAGTTGAGTCTAGCAGATACGTAAGATGATGGAAAACCAGCCCTAAAGAGGCCTAAAAACCAACATGAAGTTGATCCCCGGAACAATCCCTCTAGGACTTAATAAACCACACCTTACGCACTACCGGATCGTTCAACCCGTTTATAAGGCCTAACCATGCGGATATCGAACCAATCCTTGAAGAACAAGGAACAACTATAACGGATTAGATCTACTAGATAAAGAACAAGCAAGATGCTGCCCTTACACCTAGGATAGGTGTAAGGGCAGCTAGATATCGAGGGGTAGCGTAGCTAAACAAGTACATCGTGAAAGCATCGACGTCAGCCCCAAAACACCTAAGATAAGGGTGTTGCCCGCCATCAAAAAGGCTTCAGCACGAGCAACACCAAAAACGAATAAACGGATACTGCCTAGATCGCAAGATGCGATCTAGGCAGCATGTTGCTTACCCGGGAGAAACCCTCGAAACAAGGGGTGGCGATGCGCCTAGATTGATTTGTTGTGAACGTGATCGTCCTCCTTTCTCAATAACCCTAGATACATATTTATAGTCCGTAGACTTTCTAACTTGGGAATAAACCCAACCGTGTACGAGCTAAACTCTATCTCTTAATTCTAACCAACACGTAACCTACTATAATTTACAGATACACGGGCAATCTAGCCCAAACTTCTTATATAAGGCCGGTTCAGGAATATTTTCCGTGCATATTCTCTAAGCCCATTGAATCACGGCCCATCTCCAGACTTGGTTAAAATCTGGTGATAACAGAAACACCGTTTCCAACAAGTTCTGCTACATGTTCTCTTGCTGCCATTTTTATTTCAGATTGCAATTACTACTTACAATCATCCATATTACTTGTATTTCACTATCTCTTCGCCGAACTAGTGCACCTATACATCTGACAAGTGTATTAGGTGTGTTGGGGACACAAGAGACTTCTTGTATCTTGATTGCAGGGTTGCTTGAGAGGGATATCTTTGACCTCTACCTCCCTGAGTTCGATAAACCTTGGGTGATCCACTTAAGGGAAACTTGCTGTTGTTCTACAAACCTCTGCTCTTGGAGGCCCAACACTGTCTACAGGAATAGAATCGTGCGTAGACATCACATATCTACAACAATGTTGAATAACATCGGGGACAAAGGGTCCCCTTGCCGCAAACCTTTCTTTGTTTGAAAATATTGATCAATGTCATCATTTACCTTTACTCCCACACTCCCACCTTGTACAAATTTCTGAATTAAGCTACACCATTTTGTAGAAAAACCTTTCATTCGCAATGTTTGTTGTAGGAATGACCACTTAACTTTATCGTATGCTTTCTCAAAGTCAATCTTAAATAATATCCCATCCAATTTTTTTGTATGAAGTTCATGAACTGTTTCATGTAGAATGACAACCCCTTCTAAAATATTTCTTCCTGGTATGAAAGCAATTTGTGATGGTTTAATAACCTTTGGGGCAATCCCCGTTATTCTATTTGTTCCAACTTTAGTAAAAAAATTGAAACACACATTTAGTAAGCAAATAGGTCTATATTGTTGAATCTGAACCGCGTCCTCTTTTTTGCGTAATAAAGTGATGACCCAAAAATTGAGTTTGTAAAGAGACAAATCTCCTGTACTCAAATCATTAAAAAGTGCCATTAAATCCAACTTTATTATATCCCAATTTTTTTGATAAAACTCCGTCGGAAAAACATCAGGACCCGGTGCTTTATTATGTTCCATCTGTGATATCACTTCAAACACCTCCTCTTCAGTAAAAGGATTTGTTAGAATATCATTTTCATTAGCTGAAATCTGTGGAATATCATGTACCACTCCTTCAATTAAAGAGATGCTGGTCAATT
The DNA here is from genome assembly GCF_022539505.1 of Lolium rigidum. Classification (NCBI taxonomy): domain Eukaryota; kingdom Viridiplantae; phylum Streptophyta; class Magnoliopsida; order Poales; family Poaceae; genus Lolium; species Lolium rigidum. Next base: position 244,408,611 of record NC_061514.1, on the reverse strand, counting down.
CCGGTGGCCCAAAAAGTTTTTTATAAAATTCAGTTATATACACCTTAAGGTTGTCCTCTCCAACAATTATTCCTTCTTGTTGCTCTAGCTGAATTTTTTCCTTTTACGATGTTTACCATTTGCAATCAAATGGAAATACTTCTTATTATTCCCCCCTTCTTGGATATGCTCAACTTTTGTGCGTTGCGCTCACTTAGATTCTTCCTCACGCCTTAACTTACTCAATCCCTCATTTGCTTTTTTAAGTTCCTCTCATTCATGCGGATTCAAAGGATTATTTTCTGCTTTAATATCAAGACGATCTATAATGTCTACTAATCTCTCTTTCTCCTTTTTGTAGTTTCCACTTTGATTTTTTGCCCAACCTTTAAGAAACTTTATAATATGCCTCAATTTATTTGACCAAACATCAATAGGATTAAAGCCATATGTCACCGAATTCCACTCCTTCTGTATCATCTCAAAATAAAAACCTCCTGTTTCAACCAATGTAGCTCAAAAGAGAATTTTGAGATATTACCCAGGTGAGCTTTAACCCCTGAGTCAATGAGAATCGGTGTATGATCAGACTCCGCCCTTGTTAATGCACGGATAGTCACTAAAGGAAATTTCTGTTCCTAAGAGATTGATGCTAGAACTCTATCTAACTTCTCATAAGTAGGTTCGTCCCGACGACTGGCCCATGTATATTGTCTCCCTGAGAGAGCAATTTCTCTTAAATTTAAATGTTCAATAATTGCATTAAACACAAAAGGCCATCGAGCGTTAAAATTATTATTATTCTTTTCTTCCCTCTTCCAAATAATATTGAAATCACCACCTACCAACATAGGTAATATTTCAGACTCACATATGGGCACTAATTCTGCTAAAAATTCGCCCTTGTGCAAGTCTTGGGCAGCCCCATATAGTGGCACCAAAATCCATTCAAAACCTTCTCTTTTGCATTTTATATGTAATTTGACACAAAAATCCCCGGTAGTAACCTTTATCACCTGTAAGGTATCTGAATTTATTTCCACTAGAATACCTCCAGACCTACCATGAGGAGGTAAACAAAACCAAGAATAATTGTACCCTGCCGCAAGTTGATTCAGAAAAGGTATAGAGAATTTTGATCTCCCAGTCTCCAACAAGGCTAGAAAATCTAACTTGTGTTCCCTAATAGCCTCTCTGACAAACAAGTGTTTTGCAGTATCTCCAAAAACCCCTGGATTCCAATTCATGCATTTTAGATTCTGCATCATGAGAATTGTTTTTTAAGTCTTCGCCTAGTACTTTTGTGAATATTATTAGTGTCATATGTTTTCCTTTGTCTAGTTTTTTCCCCTTGATAGCCGTTTTTAGAGGTTCCAACTGATCATCTAAATCAAGTGGAATACTCTCATCCTCGATTAAGTCCTCACATAGGGTAGATACTTTAGACATAACAAGAGTTGATGGCCCCTCATCCTTATTCAAATTCTCATCTACATTCTTTTGCAACATTGTTAAGATACGTTTCTCCTCTAAACACTTAATACCTCTAATAGATTTTGCCACCTCCATATCATTTTTCCCAGAGACACACCTAAAGACTCCGCTCTATGTATAAAATCAGACTCTGAAATATTTACAATGGAAAGCTTCAGAATTGACAGCCTGAATTAGGTGGATCATCACGCATCTGTGCCCTCTTCATGGCTTTGTCAATTTGTGCCATATCCCCATCCATCTGATTTCTCAGCCTAGTGCTAGACCTCACTCCAGATGAGGGCTTTGGAATGCCCCCAAAAGCAATAACTTCCTCGACAGTATGATTAACTGGCACAGTATCAGGTGAACAGTCAATAAGATTAAGAGAAAGTGAAGAATTTAATTCAGTTGTGAATGAAGTAGAGAAATTACCAATGACCCTTTGAGGCGAGGCGATCCCCACCCTCTCCTGATCATCAATATGTAGTTTCCCTTCTCCTCCATGCATCATGAACTCTTCTCCCACCTTCTCTCTTGCCAAACCCAAAGCATCCATTGTATTAGGATTATTCTCTGTATTAAAAAGATTCCTCCCAGCCATCAGAAAATAATTTTCATCAACCTTCGAATTAAAACAATTAATTGCACAAAATGAAGCTTGATATGTACCAGCAGCTACAACACCATTGTGCGCAGATGATCTGCAAGCATCATCACACTGTGCCCCCAATGATTGGCCATCAATTGGCCAATCATTGGCTCTGGACGCCTGGTCCCTCGCAACACAGGCCGACATGATCTTCTGCGGCCAAGACCGCGCGTGTGCATTCAGTTTGCTCTGAACCGGCGTAGAAGATCTGTGCCGCACTGTGTCCTCCACAGTGGCTGTCAGAGGAGATACTCCACTTGCCGACAGCTTGTGCATGCGGATCTTCTGCTCCAAAAACCGACCCCCAGCATCGTTCACAGCGGCATCAGCAGCCACAGTCGATCCATCCTTGGCTGCAGTGCAAGCAGCAGGCTCACACGTGGCCATCCCCCGTTCGCTGGCCCGCTAAAACTCGGGTGACTGCACCCAGACCGAGGATGACAGTGTTGGAGATATGGCCAAGAGGCAATAATAAATGGTTATTATATATCTTTGTGTTTATGATAATGTTTACATACCATGCTATAATTGTATTAACCGAAACATTGATACATGTGTGTTATGTGAACAACAAGGAGTCCCTAGTAAGCCTCTTGTATAACTAGCTTGTTGATTAATAGATGATCATGGTTTCGTGATCATGAACATTGGATGTTATTAATAACAAGGTTATGTCATTATATGAATGATCTAATGGACACACCCAATTAAGCGTAGCATAAGATCACGTCATTAAGTTATTTGCTATAAGCTTTCAATACATAGTTACCTAGTCCTTTCGACCATGAGATCATGTAAA
>NC_061514.1:244389367-244405608 GCF_022539505.1 Lolium rigidum | reverse complement strand
TAGGCGAAGCCCTGCCGGAGTTCTCCACCACCACCGCCACCACGCCGTCGTGCTGCCGGGATTCCGAGGAGGATCTACTACTTCCGCTGCCCGCCGGAACGGGGAGAAGGACGTCGTCTTCATCAACACCGAACGTGTGACCGAGTACGGAGGTGCTGCCCGATTGTGGCACCGTCAAGATCTTCTACGCGCTTTTGAAAGCGGCAAGTGATCGTCTACCGCAGCAACAAGAGCCTCCTCTTGTAGGCTTTGGAAATCTTCAAGGGTTAGTCTCGTTCATCCCCTCGTTGCTCCCATCTTCTAGATTGCATCTTGGCTTGGATTGCGTTCTCGCGGTAGGAATTTTTTTGTTTTCTATGCTACGAATCCCTACAGACAGCCCGTGCTTGTCCCCTGCCAGTCTGCGCGGTGAATCTCTGCCAGCCAGTGTCACCGATATCAAAGCCTCCTTGGGCGATCCCAAGACGGATAAACCTGGCAGACAATCAACATAAGAATCCGTACCAGCTTTGTCATTTAGCCAAAAATGGACGGGGGGTAGAACATTGGAAAAAAGCATATTTTGACTCAAATATTTAGGAGACAAAGGATCACCTGTAGGGCTAAGGGGCACTTTAATAGACCGAATATTAACCTCCTGAATAGCTTGAGACAATTGCATACCTTGGACTCCATCACTAATAAAAGCACCATCTTGTCCACCATTGTTAGAGGTATTTGTGTCATCTTGTCCTTTTGGGTCCATATCCATTGCATTGCCCCCTTCTTTGTTATGTTCTCCATTAGTAGCATCATCATTTCCACCACCTCCATTGTTGACCTCAACCATATCAACTTCTTGGTCCCCATTATGTTCCTCTACCTCAAAAAATAGCTTTAAAAACCTCTTCTAATGAACATATCTGAATCTTTTGGAATAAGACTACGGTCCAAACACCCAATCTTGATCCTAAGCACCTTATTTTTCCTAGTATATTCCATGTCCACATCTAGAGTCTTGCAAAAAAGAGTGCCCACACCCCATAATGACAAATAATCAGATATAATATCACTAGGCAAACCAGACACCCTAACCCAAACTTCAGGCAAAAAATACATTGGCTCCTCCAATGAAGACCATATGTCAAAAACTAAGCATGATTCCCTATCATTGCAAATATAGGTACCAAGATTTTTAAGACGTTGCACTTCCTGCTTACTTGGTAATTTGACCCTGTATATATTCTCCTTGAGATGAAAAATCTCCCAATTGAACTTGTCAGAAGGAACAATCTTCTTGAGTTGATCAATAAGCTCAGGAATGAACTTGTTAGTTTGATCTGTCAGGTTTTAATACTGTTAGGTTTAGAACTGAACTGTTAACTGATGAAATAGGAGAAGGGTCAAAAACATAAAGTTAAAGAAAAAGTAGGGCCCACAAGACCGACGTCCACGGGACCTATTCCTGTACGTGATCATTCTCTTATGCAAGTTACGCGTCCTAATCAGGGGCACCAAAACCAACTTAATGGTTTGGTCCCCTGTCGACTGTGTCATATAAAGGGTGGAGGTCCTAGCAGTGATCGATCTGACTTTGAGTTCACGATCTGCTTTTTCTTGCCTCCTACATGCCTCACCCTACCAATCTAGGGACGCATAGCAGCGACGGGAAGATCAAGATACACTCCACCGGTTCCAGGGTAGTGCCACTGGAGACCGGAGGGGATCATGAGGATCTCCACATCATCTTCTTCATCTACACCACCACTCCATCAGGCCTGCCTCACGTAGGCATCCATGGGATCTTCAATATCCCGTAATGCATCTCTATCGCTTGATGTCCATTAGGTGTTCTTAGTGCTGCAATTATGATCTTATGCTAGACATAAGGTTTTTGGTCTAACAATGGTATCAGACGATGTTTTTGGTTAGCACTAGAATCCTAATGCGATCTATTGATCCTAATTATGTTGTTATGTTGTAGATCATGTTATTAGGCAAGTATATTAAAGTTCAGCCCTCAGATTAGTTCATGTTTTGTTGTTATTAAGCCTGGGGTCAATCTAATTGCTCCTAAAGATGCCCTGTTAATGGTGAAGATCAAGCCATATGCAAGCAATTAAATCAAGAAAACCCCAATTATGCATGAACCCTAACCCTAGCTAAAATCCCAAAATCCGTTTGCACCATTTTCTGCATTTGAATACACAAGCACAAGATTTGGGGCTTACCTGATGCAGCCGCGTTGTCGCCTCTCCCTCCGGGGCCCGCACAACACCACCATTGTGCGAGGGCGATGATGTCGCGTCACCACTCTCTCCCGACGGAGGAACACACGAATGGATGCACCGCGAGGCGCGGAATGGACGAGCGCGTCGCTAGCCGCCGTGCCACCCACAGCCGTCGTTGTTTTTGGTCGCCGACCACCGGCGCCCCCACTAGAGAAAGGAGGCCGGCACCAGTAGCCACGCTCGGTGGAGGAGAACGCGAGACTTGGTCCTCGCATGCTGCTTCATCGAGCGCAGACACCGTGCCGCCATGGCCGCTGTCGAGGAGCGCGGTCGCCGCCAGCATCACCTCTCTTCTCGGTCATGGGGAAATCGGGCGGGGAATGTAATCTAGGGTTAGGGTTGACCGGGCGCCGCTTTTGTTCATTTCTGAGTCGATATCGGCCGTCCGATTGCTTGGATGGTCCATATCAAGGCGGGGACGGTAGCCAGGCCGGGGGTCCTTTTTGGGCTGAATCTGAAAGTGGGCTGCAAATGGGTCTACAAATCCAAGTACGACTCCAAAGGGAATGTCGAAAGGTTCAAAGCTGGACTTGTGGAAAAAGGGTTCACATAGAGAGAAGGAATCGATTACAATAAGACTTCCTCTCATGTGTCATCTAAAGATTCTTTTAGGATCATCGTGGTTTTATTAGCTCATTTCGACCTAGAATTGCATCAAATGGACGTTAAGATGGCATTTCTAAATGGTGACCTTAATGAACATGTGTACATGACTCATCCAAAAGGTTTTGTTGTGGAAGGAAAGAAACATTTGGCATGTCGTCTGAAGAAATCCATCTATGGCTGAAGCAAGCTTTAAGACAGTGGTACCTTAGGTTCAACAATATTATTAGAATTTTTGGTTTTACTAAAAGTATTGTGGACAACTGCATTTTTAAATTTAAGGGCAGTAGGTTCACAATATTAGTTCTGTATGTGGATGACGTATTATTGGCCTGCAGTCATAAAGATATGCTGGACCACCAAGAATTTTCTATCTTCCAATTTTAATATGAAAGATCTCGGTAAACCTTCATATGTCCTCGGCATTGAAATTCATCGAGATAGGTCTAAAGGTGGGGTGGGACTATCACAAAATGCATACTTTGAGCTAGTACTAAAGAAATACAATATGCATAAGTGCCCTGACTCACCTGCTCCAATAGTCAAGGGCGATAAGTTTGGGATATTTCAATGTCCAGGGAACCAAATTGAAACTGATCGGATGAAGTCGGTTCATTATGCTTCAGCTATCGGAAGCATCATGTATGCACAAGTATGTACGCACCCTAACTTGGCTTTTGTAACCGGGATGCTTGGCAGATTCCAATTAAACCCAGGACTAGACCACTAGAAGGCCGCAAAGGAAGTCTTGCGTTATATGCAAGAAAGAAAAGATTACATGCTTACACACAGAAGGTCTAATAACCTAGAAGTTTTTGGTTATTCAGATTCTGATTATGCCGGTTGTGTGGATAGTAAGAAATCCACGCCAGCTTATATATTCACACTTGTTGGGGAGCAATATCGTGAAAAAGCTCCAAACAAACGATAGCTGCTTCGTCTACAATGCAAGCAGAGTTTATAGCATGTTATGAGGCCACTTGGCAGGCTATATGGCAAAAGAATAATTCCCGGGCTTAAAGTGGTCGACAACATTTTAAGATCACTTCTATTGTACTGCGATAATGAACGCGCAGTTTTCTATGTGAATAACAAGTCAAGTGATGCTGCCCCAAGCACACTAACATTAAGTATCATGTTGTGCAACATAGAATCGAGGATCAAACAACTAATGTTAGGCATATAAGTACGACTTGTATGCTTGCGGATCCGCTAATGAAAGACTTATCACCCAGTATTTTTCGTGAGCATGTTGCCGGCGTGGGATTACTAAAAGCCTTATGATTCTGTATGATTATGGAATAAAGGGACCACTATGAAAATCACTCCCAATAAGTAAAATGTTATCCATTTCAAAATAGGTTGGTATACTATAAGTGCTGAGGTTCAATGGCATTTTATTGGCTGTTGCAACACCTCACTTTGGTTTTATTATTCCTATGGAGAATGGGCAAATGAATTTAAACCTAACGATTAAGGGGAGAATGTTGGTTTGATATGTCAAGCTTTAATACTGTCAGGTTTAGAACTGAACTGTTAACTGACGAAATAAGAGAAGGGTCAAAAGCATAACGTGAAAGGAAAGTGGGGCCCACGGAACCAAAGTCCATAGACCTATTCCCGTACGTGATCCTTCTCATATGCAACTTACGCGCCCTAATCGGGGGCACCAAAACCAACTAAGTGGTTTGGCCCATGTCGCCTACGCCATATAAAGGGTGGAGGCCATGGCAGCGATCGATCTGACTTTGAGTTCATGATCTGCTTCTTCTGGCCTCCTACATCCCACACCCCTACCAATGTAGGGAGGCACATCAGCGATAGGAAGATCAAGTTACACTCTACCGGTGCCAGAGCAATGCCGCTGGAGAACGGAGAGGATCAGGAGGATCTCCCGATCATCTGCTTCATCTACACCACCACTGCATCAGGCACGCCTGGCCCGCCTCACGCAGGCATCCTTGGGATCTTCAATGCTCCGTAATGCATCTCTATCTCTTGATGGTCATTAGGTGTTCTTAGTGCTGCAATTATGATCCTGTGCTAGGCATAAGAGCATCTCCAGCCGCGTCCCCCAAAGCGTCCCCCAAACGGCGCCAGATTCAGCGTTTGGGGGACGCTTTTTCTTCGTGACGCGTTTCGGGAACTTCGCTGCCTAGCCGCGTCCCCAAACAGAAATTCAGATTTTATAAATTTAATTGAAAACAATAGAATTCATTCAAACTTGATATATATTACATAGATTTGAATGAAATTCGATGAAATTTAAACCTAAACCCTACTCTAGTAGTACTTGTGGTGCCCAGAGGCGTCGTAGTACTAGTGAAAGTTGTACATGCCGTCGTCGACGACGGTCACCCCTCCAGGCATTCTTGTCGTTCAAGGACGCCATGAACGCGGTGTGCAACCCTGGGCAGTCCTCAGGGTCATCGCTGCTGGCGATGAGGCGCTTCCGTCGCTCGTACTCTGCCATCTGCGCAGCTTCCTCATCGTCCTACTCCTCCTTCACCTCCGACTTCAGAACAAGGAGGGTGCCGCCGGCGCGCCTCTGCTGCTGCGTTGGCTCACGGATGGTGATGTCGTTGCTGCCGCGCCTCCGAATCACCGGCGGCGTCGCGTACTCGGGCTCCTCCTTCACCTCGCGCTTCGGCACGATGTACGGCGTGACGCGGTGGGAGGAAGGCTCCGACCGCGCCGGACGCGAAGAAGAAGAGTTGGAGGAGGACAAGTACGTCCTCCTCGGTTGCCAGCGCGCCGAAGCCGGAGGGGATGGCGGCGGAGAAGGTGGCATCTCCAGCCGCATGGCGCCGTTGTGGATGTCATCGACGACGGCCGAGAGGGTGCGCCCGGGAACGCCCCAGAAAAGGGCGTGCCCGTCCTTGTTTCACGTGTTCCTCCGACCGACGAGGTCGTCGGTGCTGTTCATGTGGCGTCGTACTGCGCTTGGAATAAGTCCGCCCGCCAGTCGTCGTTGCCGGTGGGGGCGTCCTGATCGCGTCCCTCGAGCGATCGGTTCCCGGCGGCGGCGGGTCGCCGATCCCGTTGACGACCATCCTCTAGCCGTTGCTGCTTGGCAGGCACATGTCCGGCGGTACAGGGTACCGCGCACGGTACAACACCCACGCCTCTGCCACCGTGAGGCTACCACGCCCTATGCCATTCACGGCAAGCACGCTCTTGTGGGGCGACCACATTGTCGGATTAGGAAGGTGGCTGAAGGAAGGAGACGCTATCATGAGCGGCGCGGCGAGGATGGTATGTGGAAGGACGGCAAGGAAGGAGGGGCAACCTTTTAAACAGCGGCGGCTAGTGAAGCGGCAGCGGGGTGTTGGCTGCAATAACACCGGCACGGATGGCCACACAGGCATGGGCGACGGGACGCTTCACTGTTCCGCCTGGGAAAACCGGCATTAACGTCGATGACCAGAGGTAGACGACGGGTTTTAGACTTCCGTGTCAATGACGCATCGAGCACGCCATTCTCTGCCTCGCTTCTCGTTGTGTCTGACGCATCCGAAACATCCTTTGTGGACCGGAGATGGGCGCCGAACACCCTATTGTACCGCGCTGGATGGAAGGAGGTTTTGAGAGGCACGACTTTGAGGAACGCTTTGTCTAACAGCACTGAGTATCTCGGAATGTGAAATAGGCGGCCCGGGCAACATATGGAACCGGCCACATTGAATGCCAATTATCAACTGGGGATGATGAGGACCGGATTCGACTCCGAAGTCAGTCACCGGAACTGCAGTGCCGGGAATTGCCTTTTGCAGCAATCGGCTTTGCCAGAGTCTTGCTGCGGCGCGAGATGTCGTGACACCACCGGCTCCCACTCTGCTGCCTGCTGCATGTTGTAGCTCCGTCTCCATCTGCGTTGTCATTCGATCTAGATGCGGCACTTGGATAAGTGCGGTGCTGTCAGACTTGCCACTCCAGCTGGTCCTTCAAATTTAAGTTCGAACCACCTAGTCTCCGAGCTCCGAAGGTCCGAATTAACATGTGCGGTTCAACCTAGGAGAGTAGCATTTTCTACGTTTCTTGGAGTGTTCCAACAACAATCTAACCCTTAACAAGCATCCATTGGAGGGCCTGTCTGCTTCTAGCAGCAGCTGTATTTTTTTAAAAGAAATACGATAGGAAAATCCTCTAGTGATGTTTAAAAAAATAATAAGAACACAAATCCACGTCATTTGGGACTTGAACCTACGTTGCCGTAATTTGAACTCCAATAGCGTGTATTTAAGTTGTTGTGGTTAAAAATCTTGTACTTGGACTTGGGGCTGGTCTCATGGCGAGAACCAACATACTCCTTCCGTTCATAATCACCTCATGTTCTGAATTTAGTTAAAGTCAAACTTTGTAAAATTTTATCAAATATCTAGAAAAATTATCAACATATACAATACAGAACCTATTGTGTTACAATCGCCTAAATTAAATTTTGAAATTATATGCATTTGATATTATATGTTCATATTTTTATTTATTTTATTCTTCGTAAACCTTAACAAATTTTGACTTTAACTAAAACCATAATGTGAGGTAATTGTGAATGGAGGGAGTACTCGACCCTTTGAGCCGGCGATGCGCTCCTAGCTTTAATTGTGCAGGTCGTGCCAACCCGTATAGTTAGTTTAAACAAATTAGATTGTTCAAAGCAAATCATCACTGGGGACAAATTAGAAACTCATTAATGCTGGGAATTACTCTGCTTCATCAACATAAAAATACGCAATTTGAAGGACTCATCTCAACAACCCTCAACGCTTTGGTAAAGTTTGGGCTCTTCTAAAAGTACATTTTTTTGCTTGGTAGGTCATGCAAAACAGAACATGAACGACGAATAGGATAGACTATAACGGAGAGTATGGACAAATCATAGAAATTGCCCTCTGTAAAACCAAGTGCAAGAATCGGCGACAAACCTTCTCCGGACGTGGAGACATATCACGCAAATTTGGAAGACAAATCTTTCATGGTATGAAATCCATGACGTGTCCCGAGGCTTTGGAACAATGAATCCTCCGTCAATAAATGGTGGACGAAAGTTGCTTTACAAATAGGAGATGGAAGATATGCTATGTCATCTCCATTCATGCTCATCTCATGAGAAATTTGGAAGTACCCAAGCTCTTGTCTCACAGCTGTCGTGATCATGAGGATCAAAGGGAGGCAAAGGCGTGGAGCCTGGCCGGAGCTAAATTTTTAGAATGGATACAGGGTCTTCTAGTGAAACCTTAATTAGAGGGTAGACCTACTTGTTAGTAATGTAATACCAGAAAAGTAGATTTTTTCATGAAGTCTTAGGGCTTTTCCTATGCAATTGTTGTATTTTTTTCTTAATTAATAAAAGAGTGAATTCCATTTTTTATCCTGTAGTTTTGCATTTGTGACACCAATTACCCTGTCGAGTGAAAATTTGTGTAGATTATCTATTTTAAAGGCTTTCTACCCTTATTTTTTGGTTTGTATCCATTGAGAAAGGTGTTAGGTGATGATCGGGGTCCAAAAATATAAAAACGTTAGTGATGAAGGGAACATATGGGTTAAACAAGTTTGGACTTAAATCGTCCATGAGACCCTTCTATATTTACATATTTTATCGCTCCACATCGACATATCATACCTATTCTATCTAACAATAACAGGTAAAATGATAAATTGGGTCTAAACCGTGTTTAAAGTCTCCTAAATGAGATATTCCGATAAAAGTTTCACTAAATGGGGTAATATGTGTCACAAATGCACAACTTCGGGTTAAAAGTGGAATTTACTCTTAATAAAAATAGCAAATTTGTTGCATGTTTTAAGAAAACTCATTCGTTTCTCGTAATCATTAAAAACAATTCTTCCTTTTAGAGACAAACTCTACTAGTACTACATATTTTTTCACTCAAAGTGTCTAGCTTTACTACGGGAAGTAGTACTGTACTTCAGTAAAGCTAATTAATTTGGAAATCCACTCGTCCAACCACGGGAGAGAACTCGATCTTGTGTACAAACGCACGCACGAGATCTTGGCTATCGGGTCTCCCTCCCACGTCGGCAACGCGCCGCTACGACACATATCCCATGTGCATCTAAAGGTATGATTGTTGCACCCCCATGGGGCTCTCACAGCGATTTCAGCTTCTCCACCGTCGGATTTTCTTGGCTGGTCAATCTGGTCCGTTGAATGTGGGTTTTCCAACCGAATCCTCCCACTAGCCAACCCCATGCAACGGCCATTTTTTACCCGCCTCAGGCTGCATATGGGTCCCACCTTCGGCCGGGTCCGCTCGTCGGTGACTGTGGGTGCGACTTGGTTCGGTCAGGGTCGCGTGGGGAGATCTCCACTCACAGGGGTAGAGTAGGCATTGGACTCATTTTCACCACGGCATATAAAAGGTACCCTCCCCACGGTGAAAACCCTAGCCCCTTTTCCCCACTGCCCAATCCCCCCGCGCTGCCTCTCCTCCCGTCGCCGCCGCTCGCGCCACCTCCTCTTCCTACTTCTTTCCCTCTCTGCCGCCGTCCTTCGCGCCGCCGGCCGGCAGGAGGCCGAGTTCATCGCGTCCCCATCGCCGGAGGAAGTGCAGGTCGTCGCTGACCTCTCCTTCCGCGCGGTAGGAGGCCAGGAAGGCGACGACTTCAAGAAAGCCGAGCAGCCGTGGCCGCGGCCGGCGAGGTGGCCGGAGAGGCGGCCGGCGAGGCGGCCGGCGAGGCGCCCTCACGACCTCCTCCATCCCCGCTCGACGATCTCGTCCTGAGCACGACGGAGCACAGATCGCCGGGGTGGATCCGTACGGCGCGGAAGGGCGGCCATGTGCGGGCGGTTGAGCGGGCACGCGAGAAGCTGCAGGGCGATGGAAGGGCAGCGGCCGAGGATGCAGGCGCAGTTGGAGATGGAGGATTTACTCAGAAGCTTCGGTTCGTCTGCGTCAAGCGTACACGCAAAGGTAACCTCCCGATCTGATCCCCTCCGCTGTGTCCATACAAGTACTATTTGCCAAAGCAAGTTTGTAGAGAGAAGCTGCTAAAGAAAGGAGAAAAGGAGCAGATCGGCCTCCATATTTTATTTACGTAGGAAGCTAGACCCTAATGTATGAAAGAGGAATTAGCATGACACAACATAGGGCGAAGCATCTCCACAAGGCGGAGAGAGAGCGCACAGTTTTTTTGGTGGTGTATCAGGTTATGGAAGTACGCATTGGTGGAGTTTGTCTGAAAATTAGGATGAATAAGTATTGATAAATGTACTGAAAATTTTGCTGGCTCTCAATTTTTTTCTTTTCTCAGGCAGTATATTAACACATGATAATTTTGCTGACCAAGTCTTATGTTAGTTCATTCTGATCTTTTGATCAGGTCTGGATCCACTGGGCATATGGCTGTCGCTGTTGTCAGTTCTCCTTGTCTTCAGGTCAGAATTTTGGCTCTGAAGATTGATTACATTTTATTATTTCCCTGTTTTTTCGCATTTGATTGCATGATATATATAACAGGAGCAATAACACACGCTAATTTATTGTTTTCTGATTTACGGTTTACTATATATTGCATTATCTAGACACTTCATGTAGGCATCTTATTTGCTTATTCTTTTGTTTTATGATGAGCTGATCGATTGTATACAACACGCCATTTGTGTTCTCTTCATAAATAACGGATGGAGTATTTCTAAAGAACTCTCATTTCTTTATGTATGAAAATGCAGACCTGCTTTCAAGATACCCGACTAGGATCTCTTGCTAATGAGGTGAAGCCTTTCCTCTCTGCCTGATCATGTACTTTGCATTTATGTTTGTTGCCAGGATTTCCCTTGCTTGAGGCTTTACTACTGCATTTTAATATATCTCCCTTTTATTTATCTACAGTTCACGTCTCCCGCTGCCCCCTCTCCAAAATCTCACTCCGTTGTGCCGTGGTACAACGGGAGACCGGTGGCGTTGATGACCGCCCAGGGAAGCGAGAGGCTGATGCAAGAGGCATGATATGTTGTGTTCTTTTCCTTTTCGTCAACTGATAATGCTTCCGGATAATTATACACTCAACGGGCGCAAAGCAACCCAAAATGTATTTCTCTTCTCATGGTATTTACAGTATATACCTATACTATTTCCTTTCTTAGTTTTATAATTTCTGGACCTGATATGGAAAAATATACAACTCATCATATTAATTAGTGTTGATTCTCTGTAGTATTCAGTCTACTAATAGCTTCTATTTTCTGAAATTTAGCTAGAATTGTGTTACCCCTCTCTCAGTTATGTGACCAGAGTTTACAATATATTCTGTTAGAGAGGTACATGGGCAACACTCACTTCGCTGCTGCTCTGCCTCTGCATCCTCTTCGACGTTCAATAGGAGGATCATGTGCTGCTTGTCCACTTCCACATTGAGCCAGGGTGAGCAACTTCCTACTACTTCTTCCACAACTCTGTTGTTATTTAGTACCCATATATGAGCTCCATGTGCAAAATATTAGCTATATCCATATCATGAGATAACTGCTTGCTAATCCACGATTTACTGTTTTTGGATTTTACAAGAGGTTAAGAAGATAAGATATGTAACATGTAATGAGGTATGCATGAACCTTTTACATTCATTCTTCTACTTTGATTTGGTGTATGACCTGTCTTGGAGCATGGTGGCGTTGTTGCCGGCCAACAGAGTGGTCGATTGTGTATGTATGTCCCCGTGTTTGTTTCTACAAATGATCCAAATGAAACTGGAAGCTTGCAATTACATCGCGGGCATGATTTATTTTCCCGACATGATGCTAATGTGACCCCTGCTGTTTCTGCATGGTATTGTTCAGGAAAATGTGAAGACAAAGCATCCAGAGCTGCTGTACGAGTCCAAACTATACAGAATACTTCAAGGAGGAAGTAATACACGTGTTATCTTAGTCCAAGTACCTTGTCTTCTCAAAGAGGAATTGATCGACGTCCCCTTCCTTTCTGCAGCTGGAATTCCAAACGTCAAGTGGTTTGGTGTAGAGGGTGATTACAACGTTTTGGTGATGGACTTACCGGGGCCAAGCCTTGAGGATCTCTTTCAGCTTCCGTAACAGAAACTCGTCACTCAAAACTGTTTTGATGCTTGCTGATCAAATGGTATGCTCGTACAATTAACACTTCGTATTCCTGTTTGGTCAAAATCAGATACCGCAGAGGGCTGTTGAACCATGGCCTTTGGTCCAACCTTATTTCAATCTCCCCCATTTCATCATTTGGGCTTTTAACGTCTTCCTTTTTGTTAGATCAATCGTGTCTAATTCGTTCATTCCAAGTCTTTCTTGCATAGAGATATCAAGCCGGACAATTTTCTCATGGGTCTCGGGAAAAGGGCAAATCAGGTAAATGTTATGTTCCACTGGTCTGCCTTTATTGATGGATGCATTCATAGTGCTCTTTTTTTGTGGGAAAGAAAATTTGGTCTTCTTATCCACAACTTACTTCTACCTGTAGGTTTATTGTATAGATTTTGGTCTTGCGAAGAAGTATAGGGATACTCTGTCCATATTTTTTATTCTCCATGATGAATCATAAGAAATGTCATATATAATTGTTGTTGTGAATTCTAAATAAATAGGCTTGGTTTGTGTCTTTTCTTACAGATCCTGGCAGAGAAGAAGATATGGACCAGATGATGGCTAGGTTGCTTCGTGGCGCTGGTGCTAGCTAGACTGCTGCCGGTATTACAGTGTCTAGACAGCTGCCGGTATTACAACGTTTCTTTTTCGTAGAGAAATTATCAAGGTAGCTTGCTTGGTGTTAGGCATTTTAAACCGTTGAGAACAAATGATGCCCAACTAACCAATTGATCTCCGTGAATGTGAATTACTGGGATAATTTTAGGAACTTCTCTTTTTTCTTGATATATGTCTACACCAATTTTCACTTGGGTAGTCAATTTTTTTAGTTTGGTTCATGTTGATGGACTCAGTTTATAAGAGGTACAATGCTTGTTGTTATATTCTAAATATTGCTTGGTTGGCTGCTTAACCGTTGCATCGTGGCAGATTGCTCAATTGGTGTGGACAGTTGAGAAAACACGTTTACCAGCTTGCGGAGATCGTGTATGAGGGTGTGTGCATACTCTGGCTCATGAGTTAGGGGGTCCATGCCTCCAACCCTGAATAATTGCCTCTGCTATGATTGTTTGTACCAGCTGTTTTCTTGGTTTATATAGTTTATGTTTGGCCAATTTAATTGTGTTTCATCTATTACTTAATGTTTGCATGAATCATTATGATTTCAGGTTCGATTTAATGGCCGTCTTTTCATGGGAGTAAATGGGTAAATCAAGCCCGGGTCGCACGGCAAGCAGATTCCTTTACGGAGGTAATGATGCCCGAGGTGAGCCATTGTTGATTCGCTGTAGTTTTTCTCTTTATATTATTCTGTGCTATACTTGAGTTATTGATGCTTCAATGATTTTCCAATCATAGGTTTCATTTGTTGAGAGCTTGGTCCATGAGAAAACAGATTATGGTGGATATCAGTTAAATGAGGTTAGCTTTTTTTTTTCCTTTTGTTGTTGATTATGCAACAATGTCACATCGTCGCTTATCACCTGGTATTCTGCACCCTCGATTTCAAATTCCAATTCAATAGATTGTGTGCACTACTTTTCATCGCTTCGATTTTCTCTAAATTTCCTGTATGCAGCATGCCATTGTGTGAACCGTTTGCAATCAATCTAGCTCATTTTGTATATTCTCTCCAAGCTATTATATGTTCATCAGATTGGCTATGCCCTAGATTATATATTTTGGCAGCATGATCATGTATCATATACAGTTTGATATGCTTGTTAAATATGGATGAAATTGGTGTCACTTTGTAACGGCTTTTCTCTAATGTCACGCTTGATTTCTACAGTTATTAAGAGGCTACCAGTCTTCCTAATATTGCAGTGAAAGATGCTTATCTAGACCTTTTGATGCACAATAATTATCAAGTTCAGATTTTTAAGGCGTGCCTTTTGCAGGTGCATTGCTGGTTTTCTTTTCTCCGAGGTGTGCTCCACATCCCTCTGCTTGATCGATATGAGGTGAGGCCTTCAAGCACCTTTTATATTGTTCTGATGAGTTAGTAATGTCATAATTTCCTTTATTTCCTAATATATAAAGTATCTGCCAGTAGTCTCATATTCATGCTGTTGATGCTTTCCTCTGTTATACACATACAGACGATTGAATAGATAGATAGTTTAGCACAGTGAAGTGGTTAACAAGCAAGTCACATAGCCTGTCATAGAAGCTTCAGGAGCTTCTGTTATTAATTCTTGGTTTAAAATTCCAATCTGATATATCAAACTTGAACCTACACAGGGTAGTCCTAAGGTAACCTTGTGCTTATATTTGACTCAAAATATATAAAAAGTGTGAAATCTGAGATGTGCGCAGGTTAGTGAAAATTTGGGAAGTCAAGAACTGCTATGTCTTGGGTTACTGTCATTAAATGTTTTCCCATGTGAAATAGAGGTCTTTGGCAGACTGTTGACAAGTAAGATAAACATCACTTCATATTATTCAATAGATAGTTTAGCACAGTGCTAGCATGTGTGAAGTGGTTAATGAGAAAGTCACATAGCCTGTCACAGGAGCTATATGAGGTGATGTTATTAATCCTTTGGTTTAAAATTCCAATCAGATATATCAAACTTGATCGTATATCTTTCTTTCTATTACAGGTTATCTTGCTTGGGCTTAGGGCTTGTGCACATGGATGGATGGCACGGAAGGGTTAGTGCATGTGCCATGTGTGCTTTATCGAGGTTACATAGCTCACGGTTTAATTGTGCGATGAAATCACTCGGAAGAGAAGCAAGTAGTTTTAGGTTATATGAAGTTCTCAACTTTGCAGCATTTTATTTCGCTGTATAGAAATGTTGGTCCAGCAAGTACAATGTTCTCTTCACCCGTGTTTTCTGTCCATCTAACTTCTAAAATAAGTTACACAATATTAGTTGACCACTTTATTTTCTTACAATTTGAATATCCCAAAGATTCAAGATTTATTTCATATACCATGCGCAGAGTACTACATTATGGCATTACGCTTTGTATTATGGTTTACCTTTTGAGTTTGGTTACCTTTTTGTGCCTGCTATTGTGTGTGATTAGTTAAGTGCCTTGGTATACTTATTCATTTTATTTCTCTTATGTGTAATTTTACTTGTTATTTATGCAGAGAAGATCAGGTTTTTATCATCAATTGCCCAAGTGCCAGCCAATTCTTCTTTTGTTTATCACTATCAAGTGGTATTTCAGTTCAGTGATTTCGGTCATGGTCTCCATAGACATGCTGCAACAGTGGCCAAGGCAGCATAGGTGTATGTTTCTGTTGATGTTCCTTCTACAGTTCTATTGCTCCCGAGTTTTGATAGAACCTTGAGCGTTAGTTATCACAATATATTATCCTATTTTCCTGATTGTATATAAGAGTTTGCTACTCCATTCATCATATATGTGATTTATCCAAATTTTATCTTATTTGATGTAAAAAAATGTATTATTATTTTCACTCCTATTTTTTTGTCTTTATATAAAATGTAAATCGACGCAAATTCTACGGGATCGTGCGCCAAGGCGCACATCTAAATCTAGTTGCCATGAAAGCCTGGACGCCTCGCTATCAACCAAAGCAAAAGACAAAATTAGTGAATTAGCAAAGCAGAGACGCGTGAGGCAGTGAGCGACACCTGCCCAGGCAAGCACATGATCTCGTCGACGAATTAGCCATCGCCTCTTCGTGCGGTGCCGGTCGACCGGAGTTGCTTTGGTCTCCCTACCTTGGCAGGGCCCTCCTATAATTGACATCACCTGCGTTTGATTGGAGGGCTGCCTCAAGCCACTTCGATTTCATTGTAGTAAGCTTAATCACCCCCATGAGCGATGGAGGAATAAACCGCCTCACTGACTCGCAGCATTATTTATATTCTAAAACTACAAGTGCAGGAGAATGCTAGGGGATAAGAACACAAAAATAGTTTTGCCCAGCAAGTGCAGGGGTAAAGAATAATCAGATTATCAGATCTTATAAAGCGAGCATACACCCACTGGCAACGCGCTTTACAAAATTCCAATTTTTTTTGAACAATGGGAGGGGTCTAGACTCTAGAACGACCTCGAACCAGCTTCATTAGAACCACACCTGGCAGGTACAATTTACACAGAAGCCCTTTGGCATCACTCGTACAACGAACTTACTATTTGAAGAAAGGACCTCCAATCTTACAAGAAACCTCTGCCTAAAAAGATGGAAAAGCAATTAAGGACTCAGGCACCTCCGCCACCAATCTTTGGCGGCTTGGCACAAGGCCACCGGCTGGTCCAACCTAAAGCTTGGAAGGGAATGATTAGGCACGGCAAGA
>NC_061514.1:244367109-244389267 GCF_022539505.1 Lolium rigidum | reverse complement strand
GGAGTTGGCGTGCGCCTGGTGGTTTGTGGTAGTGGTTGTTGTTATTTCATAAACCCTAGATACATATTTATAGTCAGTAGACTTTCCTAACGTAAGACAATCCCAGCCGTGCAGGCAAACTCTATCTAACGACACGTATCCTACTATGACTGAGATACACGGGCAAACTATGCAAACTTTGTATACAAGGCGATTCATGTATTTCTTCCATATGTATTCTTCAAGCCCATCTTAATGTGGCCACCTCTGATCAGACCAAATTGGTGATAAAGACTGTGGACCCGGGTCCATTCTTTACATCTGAAATACAACCCTCTTTGCAATCATTGTCTCTTTTGTTTTCCTGCGAGCAAACATCATTCTCCACACCATACGTTTAATCCTTTGTTTTAGAAGCCAAGCCATGAGATTGACAACCTCCTTGTTAAGTTGGGGCAGGGGTATAATCACAAGTATGTATTAGTCCTAGGAAGGGCGGTACATTAGCATAGGTTCACCCACACAACACTTATCAAAACAATGAAGATTAATTAGCCGTATGTAGCGAAAGCACTAGACTAAAATCCCGTGTGTCCTCGAGAACGTTTGGTCATTATAAGTAAACAAACCGGCTTGTCCTTTGTGCTAAAAAGGATTGGGCCACTCGCTGCAATTGTTACTCTCGCACTTTACTTACTCGTACTTTATTCATCCGTTACATCAAAACCCCCGAATACTTGTCTGTGAGCATTTACAGTGAATCCTTCATCGAAACTGCTTGTCAACACCTTCCGCTCCTCGTTAGGATCGACATTCTTACTTATCGAAGATACTACGATACACCCCCTATACTTGTGGGTCATCAGCTAATAAATTTGATTCATCTCTGGCTAGTATTCATAATAGATTAAAAACTCTCGAGACAAATACATCTTGTTTAAAAGAAGGGTATAATCAGATTCGTGAATATTATGATTATGTTCCAGTAAACTTTGAACCTTCAATGTGGGTCCCTACTATTAAGGTTGCTATTTGTGGTGAAACTTTTTATGCCCGTTGTGATATTATGTCTGAGAGTTTTGCCTTATGCCTAAAAGTATTTATGAATCTTTGACACTTTGGGGAGTTACTGAAGGTGGAGAAGGAATAACTCTTACTTATAACTCTGATATAATTCCTAAGGGGATAGCTGAAGGTGTGTTCACAACCTTTCTTGGAAGAACGGTATCCACTGATTATCTCGTTATTGAATGTGTAGGGACAGGACAAATCACACTTGGAAGATCCCTGCTGAAACTCTTGGGAGCAACCATAGATGTGGGGAAAGGCACTCTAAATTTTACCTCTACACCCGGAGGCGGTCATGTATTCCCTAGACCAACGAGTAAGAAAAAGAGTAAGAGGGGTAGGCGTAAAGCCGTGGTAATAATGTTAATGCTTCTTCTCTTGATGTTACTTGATTTTCACTTTCCGCGCCTAGCTGAAAGGCGTTAAAGAAAAGCGCTTATGGGAGACAACCCATTATTTTATTTCTGCAATTTTTGTTTTATATTTGAGTCAAGGTGCTTGTTACTACTGTAGCAATACCTTTGTATCTTTACTTTATTGCATTGTTGTGCCAAGTAAAGTCTTTGATAGAAAGTTGATACTAGATTTGGATTTCTGCGCAGAAACAGATTTTTAGCTGTCACGAATTTGAGTTGTTCTCTCTGTAGGAGAATCTAAAAATTCTGAAAAAATTCATGAGTAATCCTCAGATATCTACGCAACTTTCATTCAATTTGAACTTTTCGATCTGAGCATGTTAAGTGCCTCGAAATTTTTTGTATTTACGGACTGTTCTGTTTTGACAGATTCTGCCTTATATTTCGCATTGCCTCTTATACTGTTTGAGTGGGTTTCTTTGCTCCATTAAATTTCAGTAACCTTGGGTAATGTCCAGAAGTGTTGGGAATGATTGTGTCCTTTCTGAACATGTGAATTTTTGATTATGCTAACCCTCTAATGAGATTGTTTTGAGTCTGGTGTGAAGGAAGTTTTCAAGGATCAAGAGAGGAGGATGATATAATATGATCAAGAAGAGTGAAAAGTCTAAGCTTGGGGATGCCCCCGTGGTTCATCCCTACATATTTCAAGAAGACTCAAGCGTCTAAGCTTGGGGATGCCCAAGGCATCCCCTTCTTCATCAACAATTTAGCAGGTCACCTCTAGTGAAACTATATTTTAATTCTGTCACATCTTATGTGCTTTACTTGGAGCGTCTGTGTGCTTTTATTTCCGTTTTGTTATTTTCATTCTCTGAATAAATCGGATCCTAACATGCTTGTGTGGGAGATAGACACGCTCCGCTTTTTCATTCGAACACTGATGTTCTTCGTTTTACTTTTAATGTTCATGGCAAAAGTTGAAAGCCGCTGCACTTATTGTTATTTGGTTGGAAACAGAAAATGCTTCATGTGGTAATTGGTATATTGTCTTGAATAATTTGATACTTGGCAATTGTTTTGAGCTCTCAAGTAGATCATGTTTAAGCTCTTGCATCATGTAGTTCAAACCTATTAGTGGAGAACTACCGTAGAGCTTGTTGAAATTTGGTTTGCATGATTGGTCTCTCTAAGGTCTAGATATTTTGTGGTAAAAGTGTTTGAGCAACAAGGAAGACAGTGTAGAGTCTTATAATGCTTGCAATATGTTCTTATGTAATTTTTGCTGTACCGGTTCACACTTGTGTTGCTTCAAACAACCTTGCTTGCCAAAGCCTTGTACTGAGAGGGAATGCTTCTCGTGCATCCAAAACCTTGAGCCAAAACCTATGCCATTTGTGTCCACCATAACTACCTACTATGTGGTATTTCTCTGCCATTCCAAGTAAATACTTCATGTGCTACCTTTAAACAATTCAAAACTGTATTACTCCTTATTTGTGTTAATGTTTTATAGCTCATGAGGAAGTATGTGGTGTTTTATCTTTCAATCTTGTGGGGCAGACTTTCACCAATGGACTAGTGGCACATCCGCTTATCCAATAATTTTGCAAAAAGAGCTGGCAACGGGGTTCCCGGTCCCAATTAATTAACTTTCATTAATAATTCTCTTCACATGTTTTGCCCTGATTTATCAGTAAGCAACTTATTTTTGCAATAGACACTCCTCCATGGTATGTGAAATGCTGGAAGGCACCAGAGGATTCGGTTAGCCATGGCTTGTGAAACAAAAAGGTTGGGAGGAGTGTCATCCATAAATAAAACTAAAGTACATGTGTAAACAAAAGAGAACATGGATGATCTATCTTGCTGGTAGAGATAACGTCCTTCATGGGAAGCCGCTCTTTGAAAGTCTGTTTGACAAGGGGGTTAGAGTGCCCACTACCATTCGTTGACAACAACAAACACCTCTCAAAACTTTACTTTTATGCTCTCTATATGATTTCAAACTTGAAAAGCTCTAGCACATGATTTAATCCCTGCTTCCCTCTGCGAAGGGCCTTTCTTTTACTTTATGTTGAGTCAGTTTACCTACTTCCTTCTATCTTAGAAGCAAACACTTGTGTCAACTGTGTGCATTGATTCTTACATGCTTGCTTATTTGCACTCATCATATTACTTTGTGTTGACAATTAGCCATGAGATATACATGTTGAAAGTTGAAAGCAATTGTTGAAAATTAAATCTTCCTTTGTGTTGCTTCAAAACCTTCTATTAAGAATCTATTGCTTTATGAGTTAACTCTTATGCAAGACTTTTTTATGCTTGTCTTGAAAGTACTATTCATGAAAAGTTTTGCTATATGATTCAGTTGTTTAGTCATTGTCTTTTTGTTAGCAAACTATAGACCATTGATTTGAGTCACTTCATTCATCTCATATGCTTTACAATAGTATTGATCAAGATTATGTTGGTAGCATGTCACTTCAGAAATTATTCTTTTTATCGTTTACCTACTCGAGGGCGAGTAGGAACTAAGCTTGGGGATGCTTGATACGTCTCCAACGTATCTATAATTTGTTATGTTCCATGCTAGTTTTATGACAGTACCTACATGTTTTATTCATACTTTATATCATTTTTATGCATTTTCCGGTACTAACCTATTAACAAGATGCCGAAGCGCCAGTTCTTGTTTTCTGCTGTTTTTGGTTTCATAAATCCTACACAGGAAATATTCTCGGAATTGGACGAAACAAAAGCCCACGGCCCTATTTTCCACGGAGGATTCCAGAAGTCCGATGAAGAGTCGAGGAAGGGCAGCAGGGGGCCCACAACATATGGCGGCGCGGCCAGGCCCCCTGCCGCGCCCAGGTATGGGGAGCCCACCCCCTGGCTCCCCCGACGCTGCCTCTTCGCCTATATATTCCTTCGTATCGGAAAACCCTAGCACCGAAAGTCATATTCCACGAAGAGTTAAGGTATCACAAATGTTGTCATCAAACACACAAAACCATAATGGTAGAGAGATGTTCTTTCAGACCTTCGCAGCCCTCTCATGAGCTTCATTTTGTCGTGGCATTCTTTTACCTCTACTTCCTCACGGAATCTTCACCCCACACTCTTTCTTCATTCATCGCACACTTATCCTTCCGAGGAGCACTTTTCTCCTTACGATCAGGACGTGAGGAATCACTACCTGTGAAAAGCACTAGGTGGATAGCAGGGAGATAAGCACACATAACTATGAAATGGCAGCCAACAAATTATGGGTTGAAATGAATGAACTTTACCCTAAGTTTCTGGCGCATACCAAAAGTTTTGGTCGAGATTTTGGTGGAGATTCCGGGGGCGGAATCTCCGGCCCGCGGGAGGCCGGAATCACCGGCATGCCATGCGTAGGAAACCCTAGATATAGATTCCAAATTTTATTCCACACATTTGCAAGTTTCCAGTGGGAACACATACACCATCTATCTTGAACTATTTCCACACAATTTTGGAGAAACCAACCACTACATCTACCATAGGGCAAGAGGACCTATAGGGACAGGAGGAGAAGGTTACCGATATCCGTAGCAGAAAAACAAGTGGTGGGAGGGGACTCACAGTATGGAGGAGCTGGGCCGAACAAGCGGCAACTACGGAGGTCCTCGGGGGGGGCAAGGTGGCATCGGAGAAGGAGATGCAAAAGCCAACGAGCATGTGAGGGTGGAGTGTTGCGGTTCGCGGCAGAAAATAAAAATCTAACTAGCGCACTCAGATTGCCCAGATCTATCTAAGAGTATTGTTGTAACGGAGATGGTTTTGGTGACGTACCCTCGTAGACCGAAATCAGTTAATGTTCTGCTATAACATGTATGATATAGTCATACTCATCGCCGACCTCAGGGCCGTGTTCAATTCTCGTTGCACGACGTCGAGTGGCGCAAGTGCAACACCTTGTAGGTTTCACACATATACGGTGTTGGCAATGAATCCCAAACCTCTGATCCAACCTAGATTGCGGAATTAGATATTCTAGATCGGAATGCCATCATCACGATGACATACTGGTGAAGATATGACTCCCTCCGTGAGCATATCTTCAAGGAACGATGCGCGGGATAGAAATCGGGAGAGAGAAAGAGTGAGGAGAGTCGCTTGTCGCTTGGGAGGGGTTCTCCTTTTCCTCAAGGGAATTATGTGCTCCTTCCCCCTCATGCCTAGACCTTGTATAGGGGGAGGGGGAGGGGTGGCGGGCCAGCCCTAGGGAGGGGGCGACTGGGCCAAGGGTGGCCTATGCGCCCCAAACCCTAAACCCTTGCCGCCCCACCACATGGACCATGTGGGGGTTGGCTAGCCCCTTAAGGGGCTCCCCTCCTTGAGGGGCCCATTTAAGGTGGGATGCACCCATAGGCGGACCTAGCATACCTATTGCCCGGGCAGCCTCCCAGGCTTCTGGCCGGCCGACAAGCCTATTTTTGCCCCTACTTTGTATGCATTTAACAAAAAAAAATAGCACACTAAGCTTGTTTGCCCAGGCTTCAAAATTTTCTTGGGTCCGCCTATGGATGCACCTTTATCTAAACAAATAATATATATTTAATATTTAATCATTTATTTAATATATAATACATACTCCCTCCATTTCAATCTATAATGCCTATAGATTTTCTACATTTGTTTTATAATATAAGAGTAGATCTGCGTTTATTTGTAAAGAATCCCTTCAACCGATCAGCTGAATAGCAGAAAATAAGGAAACCGATCTGATCCGTGCATAAAATCTGGAAACTGATTTACGGTACAACCTCCTGTAGGCATTATAGACTGAAAATAAGGGGGTTTTGTGTTAAAAAATGACTTGCGCTAATTACCGTACAGAAAATCTATAGGCATTATAGATTGAAATGGAGGGAGTATTATTTAATATCCGATGATCCGAGACACCTCCCGAACCACTCCAAACACCCGTCAGATTCCCCGTAACCCTTTCTGGGGTTCTCTCTCTCTCTCTTTTCTCCGGTGTTTCCAAAATCCAAAACAATCTAAGCATCACCAACCCTTAAGAGTGTTATCCTACGGTTCGGTGATACTCAGACATGACCGAGGCACTCCTCTGATCAATGATCAATAGCGGGACCGGGACGCCCATAATGACCCCTATGAATTCCACGTAGAATATCGTCGTTTGAACCATTACGTTGAGTCCTATTCCCATGGTTACTTTGATACCGTCACTTGTCCGAGATATGATCGTCGGTATCACCATACCTAGTTCGATCTCGTTACCGGCCATGCCATTCAACTCGTTCCCGTGATATTCCATCCTCATGACCTAGTCATACGCTGCAGCTTTATTGATGTAATCTCACCGAGTGGGTCCAAAGTATCTATCCATCACGTGAATGAACAAATCCTACTCTTGATACATATGCCTCAGCCTACCCCTCTGGAATACCTATGGAAACCTTTATGATCACCCAGTTACAGACTTACGGTGTGACGGTTGATGCACTCAAAGCAGCCTCTAGTGATAGCGATTAAATATGATCTCACAGTCTAGGGATTAGGTCACAATGCTTTCATAATTATTTAACGGTAAACTTCATGACTTGATCGCATCACAATATTTATATATTGGGTATGTTCATCATATCATTCATCCAATGATATGACCCATTGTCAATTTACATAAATGCCCATGACCGGGAAACCTCGATCATCAAATGACCACAATGAGCGAGTTCACATATATGCTTACTAGGGACTCTGGTTTGTTTACGTACCACACATGTACCAATGTTCCGATTGATACCGTTATGGCATGACATAAAACTTATTATGACATTAAGATATAGTAATGAATACTCTTTATTATTTGACTCTAGGGCACTATCTGCAACATGGAGGCCTGGAGAGAAAATGGGGAGAAACCGTTGGATGATTTCCCACCCCGGTGCCTTTGATTTGATTTGCGCCGACTTAGGCTAGAACTTTCGGACCACACTGTGCCAGAAATTCCGCTCAGCGGAATCTCTGATGATTGACACCTCAAAAATTTCGGCCTTTTGACGCCACCAGTTCCATGCTCAAGATTTGGATATGTGTGTAATAGATAAAATGTTGATTTAATTATAGAATGGCTTAGATTCATAGACTGGTAACCGATGAAATGGTAGTTTCCACTCAACATTGCAACATGCAAATACGAAAAGACTAAAGATCCATAAAAATAAAAGATAAGCAAATAAAGAACCAACCCCTCAACGAAGAGTTGGGTGGCTAAGGCCACCTTGTTTGAGTGCTTGGCATGGAACCCGCAGATATATCTCGGGTCCACGACCAAATAAAGCTCATTTTATCACCAAATGACGTATAGAAAATGATTTTGTTTACTTGCAGGGTACTCTCGTCTCTGAAGCATGGTACTCTGGCCTCTATGTCGTTAGTTTGTACGTGAAGCTAGCTCTAGTGTAAATATTAGTTGTATGTGGTTGAAAAGGAACACGTGACAAAAACGAAAACCTAAATTAGAACTACTCCATCCGATTTCTATTAATTAACTCAAATTTAGTATAATTTTATACTAAATTCGAGTTAATTAAAAAGACGAGCGGGAGTATTTTTTTCAGTGCTAAATCAGAAGTACGTGACCTCTTAATTTACCGCCGAAGGCGTGAGATCTGAACCGCTTTTCTGGGTTTTGGACCATAGGACAGGTCTACACAGGTGTGCCGCCGCGTCCCTTTCAGATTCTCTCTCCTGTTATTTTTTTCCCATCTTGCTTTTGATCTTTTCTGACAGCACGGCAATTTCTAGACCTTTTATATTCGAAATAAATCCACTCCCAGCTTTGCCGGGGTCCATGCCTCTCATTCACACATGCTCTCCGCTACGAGTACGCGCTTTACATTACCTTATGAATTTTGCATTGTTTTCTACCCGTTTTATAGTGGGTTTCTGCTACGAGTAGTCGTCTGTTGACTAACTGGTACTGGATCTTCGATTTGTCAATTTAGGTAAACACTAATTTATCATTTTTAAGGCCCCGCTTGGTTGGTCCTTTTGGCCTAAAACCAGTCCGCAAATTTTTCCATGGGAGGCCTAAAATAATGCTTTGTTCATTTCTTGTTTCTTCGGTTTGATTTGAGCTGGTTACCCCAACTTCTACACATGTGAGGAGCTCCCGACTAAAATCCACTACCAGCGATGATAGAGACAAGAAACAAGCGGCGACCAATTGTAAGGTCAATTGACTAGACTTTTTCTTTGTTGTTATACTAGCAGAAATCATGCAAGAAAAAATGGTTGAAATTATATAAATATAGTTTGACCATATAATTGCAAATTGACTACATAACAATCTCAAATATTACACGGCCATGGGATCGAGAATGGAAGCGGCCGATTGACACTTGTGTTAGAGATATATTCCGCGTGCATGTATTTGGTAGTTTAGGATTTGCAATCTGTATGCTAACTTATCTTTAGGAGAGCCTTCTTGGCCTTTAAATCTTATACCACTATATATACTCGCCCATGAGGCTCAATACAACATCTAACATATTTTGTATATCCCTCTCTATCGTTTTACAACCTGGAGTAGCTTTCGGGGGAGGGGGGAAGTACACTATGAATACAAAAAGAAAAATTTTACAATGCCCAGGGAGTTATATGAAATTTTCATGCAGATCTAACACAAACAGATGGGTTGAATAAACTTGGCTTTATACTAAAGAAAATTGTTCAAGGTTAAATGAGTTGCTGACTAATATTGAGTAATGCCTGGCCCAAGCTATGAGGATAGGAAGCCACCCCCCGTCAGGTAGACTCGCTGCAGGTTTAGCCTAAAACTGTTTGGATACTCTCGAGTATGACCGAGATATGAGACCCACGTGGATCTTAGAGCACCTCCAGCCGTTGGCGCTTGATTGGACGGAATTTTGGCATGTGGAGCACCGAACTTCTAGCCGTCTCCCCAGGTAGATGCCCGGAGATCGACGTTTTTGTCTTAGTTTCACAAATAAATTCACAGGTCGGCGAATTTGACAAATTTTGCCAATATTTGGCTTATTTTTACAAATAAACATTACAGTTCAATAAAACAAGCAAATAATTTGATAAGTTTTGAAATAAATTAAATGGAAACTAGTTGGTGTTGCCTCGAAGCATCTATATGTGCTCCACCAGATCATCCTGCAGCTGTTGATGCATTGTGGAGTCTCGAATCTCCCGACGCATAGCGATCAACGAAGCCCACGATGCCGGCACCTGGTGATTAGGCTGTGCAAGTGGATCCTCTCTGTCATATGGTGCAGCTTGTTCGCTCAGAGGAACCGGATACTTTCGCTCATTCTCAATAATCATGTTGTGTAAGTTGATGGTGTTCCGGCGATGGCGCCAGGCAATTTTACTGAGCGTTGTTGTGAAAGCGGTTGGGAAACCCCAAGAGGAAGGTGCGATGAGCACAACAACAAGTTTTGCTCAGTACGAAACCAAGGTTTAATCGATCAGTAAGAGAAAGGCGTGATTTCTGAAGGTGTTGCTGGCTGACTAGTGGAAGGACGCACTATCGGCGTCAGCAACAACGTGGAACCTGCACACACATAACCAAAGTACTTTGCCCCAACTTGCAGTGAGGTTGCCAATCTCACCGGTTTGCTGAACACAAATGATTAGACGTATCGAGTGGAAATAAATGTTTGCAGTAATTAAAAAGAACATGATTCAAGTGGTTCAATTTATCAGTGTAAAGGAAAGGACCAGGGTCTAGTGGCGGACGTAGGAAAAAACTAGAGGGTGGGCACACCTTTTTTTTGCGCTTCCCTAATTGTGATAAAATTTTCTAAATGTAGATCTCGCTTTGAACAAATAACATACAAAGCAAAAAAACGGCATCCTTTGCAATACTTCTTTGCCTCATGTTTTCGGAATAGTGCCGCAGTGTGGCTATCCGCCATGCCTTTTCATAATCAATTCGACAATAACAATAGAAACAACAAATTTTATACTCCTTCCGTTCTATGAAACATGTTGAAAATTTATTAAAGTTTGAATGTATTTAGATACTAAATAATATTAGATACATCCAAATTTTGACAAATCTTAGAGATGTTTCGTAAGACGGAAGGAGTATAAGATATGGATTTCCATTCCTAAACAGAAATTATCTAATTCTAATTCTACAATCTACACGGAATATAAAATGATCCTTTGCCAATACTAGATCATGGACGTGAACTATTCATTTGTTTCTGCTACTAGGCAAAAAAAAAAGCCTGGGCACAAGAAAACAGAAAATCGTAGCAGTACCAATCCTTGGATCCAAATAAACTTGAGGAGAGATCGTAAGGCTCAGGCGGGCAGCCGGAGCAGCTACGCCGGCAAGGGGGGCAGCTGCCCAGACGCCGGCCCAATCGCCCAGACTAATTATTAGCAGATGCAGGGGAGCGGCCAGGCGCCAGAAACGGCAGCGCGCTAGCCGGCGATGAAGGGGATCAACCGAGTGACCGACCGGCGGGAGGGCGAAGGAGGCGAGCCGGCGAGGAGGAGGGGGATCGACCGGGACCGGTACGAGGACTGCAGGAGGGGGATCGACGACGCGATGCAAGGTCGAAGCTTTCCTGGGCTCCTGGCGTCGTGCGGGTGCAATACTTTTCCCAGTCTCAATCGATAAAAAACCTGAAACTTAGCTTAGTAAAATAAAGTCTGAAATTTTGGGGTGGGCCACGGCCCACCCGGCCCACCCTGTGTGTTCGCCCATGCCGGGGTCCACAGTTCACTAGAGGTATCTCTCCATAAAGATAAATAGTATTTTGGGTGAACAAATTACAGCTGGGCAATTGACAGAATATCGATCATACATGACAAGATGATTACTATGATATTTGATTGGGCATTACAACATAATACACATACAGTAATCCAACTGCGTCTATAAATAATAATCCACCTTCCGGTTATCGTCCGAATCCTTTCAGTATTAAGTTGCAAGCAACATATTATCGCATTAAGCAATATGTGTAAAGTAAACAATAGAATTACCCTCGGATAAAATATTCTTGTTTTCTCCCTAGTAGCAACAGTACATCTACAATCTTAGAAGTTATCGTCACTCTCCTAGAAAACTAGAGGCATGAACCTACTACCGAGCATAAATATCTTCTCTTGGAGTCACAAGCATCTACTTGGCCAGAGTAACTACTAGCAACGGAGAGCATGCAAGATCACAAATAACATATGACATGAATATATAATCGACCTCAACATAGTATACAATATTCATCGGATCCCAACAAACACAACATGTAGGATTACATAAGGATGATCTTGATCATGTAGGGCAGCTCACAAGATCTATACATGAGGCACAAATTGGAGAAGACGACCATCTAGCTACTGCTATGGACCCATAGTCCAGGGATGAACTACTCACACATCACTTCGGAGGCGGGCATGGCGATGTAGATGCCTCCAGCGATGATTTTCCCCTCCGGCAGGGTGCCGGGAAGAGCTTCAGAGCCCCCGAGATGGGTTCTGCAATTGCGACCGCGACGGAAATTTTCGTGGATGGAGGCTTGGGTATCCAAGGTTTTCCCGAGAGATGTATAAATAGGCGGACGATTTAGGTCGGTGGGGTGCCTAGGGGGCCCACACCACCCCTAGGCGCGGGCCACACCCAGGCCGCGCCATGGGGTGGTCTGGCCGCCATGTGGCGCCTCTTCGACCCTCCTCTGGACTCTGTCTCCGTTTCGGTAACATATTGATTTTGTCTTTAGTTTCGGTAACATATTGACCTATTAACAAGATGCCACAGTGCCAGTTCCCTGTTTTCTGCTGTTTTTGTATTTCAGGAAAGTTGTACAAGAAATATTCTCGGAATTGTGCCTCCCTCACATCAGATGTCGGGGGGAAACCCAAGAGGCCAACGATGGGACCAGGTGGCAGCGCTGATGCGACCCTACGCTAGCAGTGTTGGCCGCAACCCTGGGCTTGTTCTTCCAGGGCGCAATGTGCGGCATGACAACCTATCTCCATTGGCGTCTTCCCCGAGTTGTCATTATCCTGCCTCTTTCGCGCCGACTCCTCTAGGCACATGAGGGAAGTACGTTGGTCCGGATTGCCTTGGAGTCGAGATCGTGCTATCGTTTGTCTTGCTTGGTTCGTGACGCGATCCTGAAACCATGTGCTACTCTTCTCACCATCCATGGTAGAATATTGTGTAACGCCTAGGTGAAAGACGATGCTCTCGTCTTTATATAAAGTGGCCGAGGTGGTTGAAGTCTTTGTTGCCTATTGTACCGGATGTTCTTAGCCTTTCTTCTATATAATTAATTCATGTTCAAAGGTGTATTTTTGAAAGAAAAAAGGTTTAAGATGCGAAATGGGCGTGCAATTTATCGTGTTTTCAACTCATCATTGAAAAAAGAAAGAAAGAGGCTAGTTCACTAAAATTAGCGACCAGCGATGAGTACTTACCTAAATGTATAAATAAATTATGGAGCCATAAATGATACGATCATATAACTAGTAGTATCGCAGAACCATTTCTATATTCCAGTACGTTGTGTGCTTAGATTAGGCATACGCACGGGACGACCCATGGAAGGATTAAAAAAGATATGGTGGTGATCGCAGCTGCAGTCTTGGTGATGGCGAGGGGTGGTTGATGGAGTAAAGTACAGGAGCAGTATTCCAGGGTCAGGTCATGTGCTTCCCTCTCCCTGGTTAGACAATTTTGTCGTTCTTGGCTACGGCAGGTGAACCACACGGCACATGACGACATCCAATCAAGAAATTCCCCTGTTCGCCGCGTGAAAAGTGGCAAGCTAAGTTAAGGTTTCTCGGCCTATGACGAACTTGGTTCAGTAAGAGCAAGTACAATAAGTTCTAATCAGCTGGCTATAAGAATTAAAATAGTATACTATTGCTTAGTTGGAGGAGAGAGAGGAGGAGAGAGAAGGAGAGTGAGCTCTTATGCAATAGCTAGCTCTAGCACGTGCTCCTAGGCACTTTGTGAGAGTGAAGAGTGGGCCATACATTGATAAAGTACTACATTTTTATAGCTCACTATTGTATATGTTGGCTCTAAGTTGGCTACAAATGACATGGCACTTGGCTTATAGCCAACAGCTGGCTACACTATTGGAATTGCTCTAACTCTACAGTCGCCCTGCATTGCAATCCGCAAGGTCTGGAAAAAGCCGTCTCAACACACCAAACAATTGCTGCTGCTGGTGGTGGTAGTATAAGGGACGTAATCTATGCTTGTCACAATTGGACATTGTCTGGGAATGTGAGATAGCCGAGCATCATAGGGAACCGGCCTCATTGAATGTCAGTTATCAAGTGGGGATGACGATGACTGGACTCGGGCTCCGCTCGGAACTTGGGAACTCGGTGGCCGGAACTGCACTGCCCCGGGCTAAGGGCATCTCCAATCGGGCGATCCATCCCGCGCCCGCGAGTCCGGATGGGTCTAGTCGGACAAAAACCCGGCCCAGTGCGCGGAGCCATCCCTAAAATGGATGCCCGCGGCGTCTGGATCGACGCAAACCTGGCCCAAATCTTGGCAGGGTTTGCGTGGCCGCGGACGCGAAAGGCTGGTCGCTCGCGTCCGCCCCTTGTCTGCCCCTGGCCCACGTGTCATAGGCATAAACAATATTTTTCATTAAAGAGATTCATTACATTTTTTTTATTGTAGGTACTACTTCTATCCTAAATACGTACGGGGTCGGCGGCTCGCCGGCGACACCTCGCCGGCTCGCTGTCGGGGCCGTGGATTTCACTCGACGCGGGCGGCCTGTACGCGTGAGGATTCCACTCCAGCCTACGGGCTGAGTGGCGCGTCGGCGGCGGCGCGGGCGGCGGCGCGGGCGGCGGCAGCTTGGGCGGAGGCCATCATCCTCCTCCTTTCCGTCCGCGCACCTCGGGCGCGCTCGCGCTCCGCCTCCTGCGGCGGAATCATCCGCTTCCCGCATAGCTCCACCTCCTGCAGAGCGACGCGTTCCACGGCGGTGCGCGCCTCCGGGCGGACGCGGGCGGGGGCCGGGCCTCGTGGTTCTCCCGCCGCCGGCGCATGCGCTCTTGCCGGCCGCGCTCCGCCGACTCGGCCATCCTCCCGGGCGCGCCGCTCGGGCGGCGGCATCTCGGATGAGGTGACGGGCTGCTCGCATAGCGAGCAGCTCGTTCTTCCGGCCGAGGAGGTCGCCTAGCGGCGGCGGCCGGCCCGCCGCATGCCCTCGTGCTCCTTCGTCACGCGCGTGAGGTCGGTGAGACGCTCCTCGATGGCGGCGTTGATGTTCGCCAGCGCGAGGTCCTCCTCGGCGACGGGCTCCTCCGCGGCGGCCGCCTCCTCCTCCGCGGCCTCGTACCAGCCGTCCGCGGTCTCGTGCCAGCCCTCTGCGGCCGCCTCCCCCATCTCCGCGTCACCGGCCTTCTTTGCCGCCGCCTCGGCAGCGACGCGGAGCGCCTCGTCGTCGGCGACCCACCGCGAGTCCGCGCGCTCCTCCTCCTCCGTCCGCGGGAACCTGGCCCGGGCGGCGAGGGAGAGCTTGGCCCATGTGGCCTGCAGGGTGCGCGGCATGGCGCCGAAGAAGGTGGAGGGGGAGAGAACGGTGATGCGGTCTGTGTGAGACCGCCGCCGTCTTTTATAGCCGGCGGTCTGGCGGGAAACTTGGGCG
Organism: Lolium rigidum; assembly: GCF_022539505.1. Lineage (NCBI taxonomy): Eukaryota > Viridiplantae > Streptophyta > Magnoliopsida > Poales > Poaceae > Lolium > Lolium rigidum. The sequence goes on along the minus strand of NC_061514.1, from coordinate 244,374,197 downwards.
CGAGCGCGCGCCAATGGCGTTTTCGCGCGCGGGATCTTTCCCGCGCGTTCCACCGCCCACCATGGCTGTCCCGTCGAGGCCTGCCATGGCGCAGCGCCGCGCAACGAAGACGAACCACGTGGCGTCTCTTTGGGTCGCCGCGTTGGGCGCCGCGTGCGACCCAAACGGACACGCGGACGCGGGGCGCCGTCCGCGCGTCCGGGCGGCCACGCAAACGGCCCAAAACGGACGGCCCAGCGCGTCCGTTTGGGTCGCTCGGTTGGAGATGCCCTAACTCACAAAGTCTTGCTGGGGCGCGAGACGTCGTGCCTCCACCGGCTCGTCTGCGTCATTCGGTCTAGATGTGGCACTTTGTCAGCAGCGTCACCGACAGACATAAGGCTAGGGAGGAGGTGGGCCTGAAGGAAAGAAGCCCAAGGCCTAGGAGGATTATCCAACCGAACCGACGCCACACTGGGCTGACTGGACTCGGTAGACAGCATCGACAACTCTCCGTATAAAAGCATCAGGTCTTCAGGAAGATAGCCATCCTCGGGATCAGGAAGAATGGCGGCGGCGGAATTCGTTCCTCTTGTAATAGGATAGTTTGCCTCTGCGGAGGAGAACCTTGTATCCAAATTCGTATGCGATTCGAACCCTATAGTGCTAGATCTATCTATACCCTAACATCTGGTATCAGAGCCCACTAGATCCCCCAAACCTCCACCACCACCATTAGGGAAATCCGGAGATACACCGCAGATCGTTCTCCTTCCAAACTCCTCTCCCTGATACCGCCGATCCACAGTTCGTCACTAGCCAGATCATGACGGGTTTGGGTGCTAACGCACCTAGTTTCCCCTTCCCCACATTCACGGGAGACAACCCCAATCTGTGGATCACTCTCGCTGAGCAGTATTTCCAAACCTTAGCAATTCATGAGTCATATTGGGTGCCTATGTCGATTCTACATTTTTCTAGCTCAGCTGGTATCTGGTTACAGTCAGTACGTAGGAAAATCACCGTGCTGGACTCGATCTCTTTTACTTCCTTGCTTAGCACACGTTTTGGGCGAGATAGACATCAGCTTCTGATTAGACAATTTTACACCATTAAGCAAACCTCATCTGTTGCTGATTATATTGAGCGTTTTGATGTTCTTATGAATCATCTCATTTCGTATTCAGACACTACTCATCCATTTTATTTCTTGACTCGTTTCATCGAGGGCCTGAGGGCGGATATCCGTGCTGTGGTGATGGTTCAGCGACCGACTGATTTGGACACAGCCTGCTCGTTGGCTCTCCTTCAGGAAGAAGTAGCAGAAGGGGAATTACCGCTTCCTTCGAAGCAAGAGCAGCGGTACATCACTTTCCCCCGCAAAAGCATTGCCTCTGCATCGACATCTTCGTCACCAGCTGTAGCAGGCGGAGCAGCTGATAGTCGAGGTATTGAAGCAGCTCGCACCAACAATTCTGATAACTATAATGCTCTGCGTGCGTATCGCAAGGCCAAGGGTCTGTGTTTCAAGTGTGGTGAGAAATGGGGCCACGACCACACCTGTTCGCAGACAGTGCAACTCCATGTGGTAGAAGAGCTCTTGTCGCTGCTCTCACAAGAGAAACTGACAGGCGTTGACAGTACTGAATTATCCAGTGACGAACCAGAGGTGATTTGTTCAGTTTCTCTTCATGCATTGACAGGCTCAACAAGTGATGTTCCAGGAGTAATCCAGCTGCAGGCTTTCATTGAGAAGCATGAGATTCTCATACTGGTGGACTCAGGAAGCTCGACCTCTTTCATTAATCAACAGCTGGCACAAGGGTTATCTGGAATTCAGCCCCTTCTTAAACCATGCCGTGTTAAAGTGGCTGATGGGGCTCAGCACAGGTGTTCCTCATATATCCCTAACTGCCAGTGGTCATCGCAGGGACACCAGTTCGCCACAGATCTGAAACTCTTACCTCTTGGAGCTTTCGATATGATATTGGGCATGGACTGGCTCGAGCAGAATAACCCATAGATTGACTGGGTAGCAAAAACTTTGACGATACAACATGTTGATGGTGATATATTCTTGCAAGGGCACAGGAATGAGAAGCTGCAGTGTTCAGATATCTCTGCTCAGGAATTATCGTCAGTCTGCAGACAAGGATCAGTAGCCCACTTGATCCATGTGTATGCTTTAGATGATACAGTACACATCGAGGAAGTCACACCTGATGCAGTACAACAACTCATTTCCCAGTTTGATGATGTGTTCACAGAACCCACAAGTCTGCCACAGAGGAGAGCATGTGATCACACTATCCCACTCATGCCAGGATCACAACCAGTGAATATACGAGCCTATCGTCATAAACCTGAACTGAAGTCAGAAATTGAGCGCCAAGTAGCGGAACTGCTTGCATCAGGAGTTATTCAGCGTAGCACGAGTCACTTCTCCTCACCGGCCATCCTGGTGAAGAAGAAGGATGGTACCTGGCGCCTGTGTGTGGATTACAGAGCTCTGAATTCTATGACAGCCATTAGCAAGTTCCCGGTACCGGTGATCGACGAATTACTCGACGAACTTGCAGGCGCTCGATGGGTTTCCAAAATGGACCTGAGAGTAGGGTATCATCAAATCAGATTGGCGCCTGGCGAGTGATACGCGTACAGCACGCGTCCGTTGGGAACCCCAAGAGGAAGGTGTGATGCATACAGCGGCAAGTTTTCCCTCAGAAAGAAACCAAGGTTTATCGAACCAGGAGGAGCCAAGAAGCACGTTGAAGGTTGATGGGGACGGGATGTAGTGCGGCGCAACACCAGAGATTCTGGCGCCAACGTGGAACCTGCACAACACAACCAAAGTACTTTGCCCCAACGAAACAGTGAGGTTGTCAATCTCACCGGCTTGCTGTAACAAAGGATTAGATGTATAGTGTAGATGATGATTGTTTGCAAAGAACAGTAGAACAAGTATTGCAGTAGATTGTATTCAATGTAAAAGAATGGACCGGGGTCCACAGTTCACTAGAGGTGTCTCTCCCATAAGATAAATAGCATGTTGGGTGAACAAATTACAGTCGGGCAATTGACAAATAGAGAGAGCATGACAATGCACATACATGATATGATAAGTATTGTGAGATTCAATTGGGCATTACGACAAAGTACATAGACCGCTATCCAGCATGCATCTATGCCTAAAAAGTCCACCTTCAGGTTATCATCCGAACCCCTTCCAGTATTAAGTTGCAATCAACAGACAATTGCATTAAGTATGGTGCGTAATGTAATCAATAACTACATCCTCGGACATAGCATCAATGTTTTATCCCTAGTGGCAACAGCACATCCACAACCTTAGAACTTTCTGTCACTCGTCCCGGATTTAATGGAGGCATGAACCCACTATCGAGCATAAATACTCCCTCTTGGAGTTAAGAGTAAAAACTTGGCCGAGCCTCTACTAATAACGGAGAGCATGCAAGATCATAAACAACACATAGGTAATAGATTGATAATCAACATAACATAGTATTCTCTATCCATCGGATCCCGACAAACACAACATATAGAATTACGAGATAGATGATCTTGATCATGTTAGGCAGCTCACAAGATCCGACAATGAAGCACATGAGGAGAAGACGACCATCTAGCTACTGCTATGGACCCATAGTCCAGGGGTGAACTACTCACTCATCACTCCGGAGGCGACCATGGCGGTGAAGAGTCCTCCGGGAGATGACTCCCCTCTCCGGCAGGGTGCCGGAGGCGATCTCCAGAATCCCCCGAGATGGGATTGGCGGCGGCGGCGTCTCTGGAAGGTTTTCCGTATCGTGGCTCTCGGTACTGGGGGTTTCGCGACGAAGGCTTTAAGTAGGCGAAAGGGCAACACGGGGGGCCACACGAGGGCCCCACACACCAGGGCCGCGCGGCCAAGACCTGGGCCGCGCCGCCCTGTTGTGGCGGCGCCTCGTGGCCCCACTTCCTTTCCCCCTCGGTCTTCTGGAAGCTTCGTGCAAAAATAGGACCCTGGGCATTGATTTCGTCCAATTCCGAGAATATTTCCTTTGTAGGATTTCTGAAACCAAAAACGGCAGAAAACAACAACTGGCTCTTCGGCATCTCGTTAATAGGTTAGTGCCGGAAAATGCATAAATACGACATATAATGTGTATAAAACATGTAGATATCATCAATAATGTGGCATGGAACATAAGAAATTATCGATACGTCGGAGACGTATCAGCATCCCCAAGCTTAGTTCCTGCTCGTCCCGAGCAGGTGAACGATAACAAAGATAATTTCTGGAGTGACATGCCATCATAACCTTGATCATACTATTGTAAGCATATGTAATGAATGCAGCGATCAAAACAATGGTAATGACATGAGTAAACAACTGAATCATAAAGCAAAGACTTTTCATGAATAGCACTTCAAGACAAGCATCAATAAGTCTTGCATAAGAGTTAACTCATAAAGCAATAAATCAAAGTAAAGGTATTGAAGCAACACAAAGGAAGATTAAGTTTCAGCGGTTGCTTTCAACTTGTAACATGTATATCTCATGGATAATGTCAATGTAGAGTAATATAACAAGTGCAATATGCAAGTATGTAGGAATCAATGTACAGTTCACACAAGTGTTTGCTTCTTGAGGTAGAGAGAGATAGGTGAACTGACTCAACATAAAAGTAAAAGAAAGGCCCTTCGCAGAAGGAAGCATTGATTGCTATATTTGTGCTAGAGCTTTGGTTTTGAAAACAAGAAACAATTTTGTCAACGGTAGTAATAAAGCATATGTATCATGTAAATTATATCTTACAAGTTGCAAGCCTCATGCATAGTATACTAATAGTGCCCGCACCTTGTCCTAATTAGCTTGGATTACCGGGATTATCGCAATACACATGTTTTAACCAAGTGTCACAAAGGGGTACCTCCATGCCGCCTCGTACAAAAGTCTAAGGAGAAAGCTCGCATTTGGATTTCTCGCTTTTGATTATTCTCAACTTAGACATCCATACCGGGACAACATAGACAACAGATAATGGACTCCTCTTTAATGCATAAGCATGTAGCAACAATTAATGTTATCATATGAGATTGAGGATATATGTCCAAAACTGAAACTTCCACCATGGTTCATGGCTTTAGTTAGCGGCCCAATGTTCTTCTCTAACAATATGCATGCTCTAACCAATAAATGAGTGGTAAATCTCCCTTACTTCAGACAAGACGGACATGCATAGCAACTCACATGATATTCAACAAAGAGTAGTTGATGGCATCCCCAGGAACATGGTTATCGCACAACAAGAAACTTAATAAGAGATAAAGTGCATAAGTACATATTCAATACTACAATAGTTTTTAAGCTATTTGTCCCATGAGCTATATATTGCAAAGGTAAAGAATGGAAATTTTAAAGGTAGCACTCAAGCAATTTACTTTGGAATGGCGGAGAAATACCATGTAGTAGGTAGGTATGGTGGACACGAATGGCATAGTGGTTGGCTCAAGGATTTTGGATGCATGAGAAGTATTCCCTCTCGATACAAGGTTTAGACTAGCAAGGTTATTTGAAACAAACACAAGGATGAACCGGTGCAGCAAAACTCACATAAAAGACATATTGTAAACATTATAAGACTCTACACCGTCTTCCTTGTTGTTCAAACTCAATACTAGAAATTATCTAGACTTTAGAGAGACCAAATATGCAAACCAAATTTAGCAAGCTCTAGGTATTTCTTCATTAATGGGTGCAAAGTATATGATGCAAGAGCTTAAACATGAGCACAACAATTGCCAAGTATCAAATTATCCAAGACAATTTAGAATTACTACATGTAGCATTTCCCGATTCCAACCATATAACAATTTAACGAAGAAGATTCAACCTTCGCCATGAATACTATGAGTAAAGCCTAAGGACATATTTGTCCATATGCAACAACGGAGCGTGTCTCTCTCCCACACAATGAATGCTAGGATCCATTTTATTCAAACAAAACAAAAACAAAAACAAACCGACGCTCCAAGCAAAGCACATAAGATGTGATGGAATAAAAATATAGTTTCGGGGAGGAACCTGATAATGTTGTCGATGAAGAAGGGGATGCCTTGGGCATCCCCAAGCTTAGACGCTTGAGTCTTCTTAAAATATGCAGGGGTGAACCACCGGGGCATCCCCAAGCTTAGAGCTTTCACTCTCCTTGATCATATTGTATCATCTCCCTCTCTTGATCCTTGAAAACTTCCTCCACACCAAACTCGAAACAACTCATTAGAGGGTTAGTGCATAATAAAAATTCACATGTTCAGAGGTGACACAATCATTCTTAACACTTCTGGACATTGCATAAAGCTACTGGACATTAATGGAACAAAGAAATTCATCCACCATAGCAAAAGAGGCAATGCGAAATAAAAGGCAGAATCTGTCAAAACAGAACAGTCCGTAAAGATGGATTATATTGAGGCACCAGACTTGCTCAAATGAAAATGCTCAAATTGAATGAAAGTTGTGTATATATCTGAGGATCACGCACGTAAATTGGCATATTTTTTTGAGCTACCTACAGAGAGGCAGGTCGAAATTCGTGACAGCAAAGAAATCTGTTTCTGCGCAGTAATCCAAATCTAGTATGAACCTTACTATCAAAGACTTTACTTGACACAACAATGCAAAAAACTAAGATAAGGAGAGGTTGCTACAGTAGTAAACAACTTCCAAGACTCAAATATAAAACAAAATTACTGTAGTAAAAACATGGGTTGTCTCCCATAAGCGCTTTTATTTAACGCCTTTCAGCTAGGCGCAGAAAGTGTATATCAAGTATTATCAAGAGATGAAGCATCGACATCATAACTTGTTCTAATAATAGAATCAAAAGGTAACTTCATTCTCTTTCTAGGGAAGTGTTCCATACCTTTCTTGAGAGTAAATTGATATTTAATATTACCTTCCTTCATATCAATGATAGCTCCAACAGTTCGAAGAAAAGGTCTTCCCAATATAATGGGACAAGATGCATTGCATTCAATATCCAAGACAACAAAATCAACGGGGACAAGGTTATTGTTAACGGTAATGCGAACATTATCAATTC
>NC_061514.1:244314491-244367009 GCF_022539505.1 Lolium rigidum | reverse complement strand
CCACCCATTTACGCGAGTGGTGTTTGGTGTAATCAAAGTACCTTTCCGGTATAAGTGATTTACATGATCTCATGGTCATAAGGACTAGGTAACTATGTATCGAAAGCTTATAGCAAATAACTTAATGACGAGATCTTATGCTACGCTTAATTGGGTGTGTCCATTACATCATTCATATAATGATATAACCTTGTTATTAATAACATCCAATGTTCATGATTATGAAACTAATCATCCATTAATCAACAAGCTAGTTTAAGAGGCATACTAGGGACTTCTTGTTGTCTACATATCACACATGTACTAATGTTTCGGTTAATACAATTCTAGCATGATATATAAACATTTATCATAAACATAAAGATATAAATAATAACCACTTTATTATTGCCTCTAGGGCATATCTCCTTCAACAGAACCATCCAATATCAATCAAGGAACCACATACAACGTCAATCAACGACAGACATCCAATGCAATCTTCTATACTACTCATCAAAATCACCGCCGCTTCGGATGAAAAAAAGTTTAAAAAATTATTACCCAACACCGCATGCTATATTCTACTACATGTGGGTTTGGAAAAAGCCTATCGCATTCATCAATTACGGAAATTAACTTGGAAAGGAATTAATTCGATAGAGTGTCAGGTACATGGCAACAAACAGAATCCTCGCCTTGTACTAAAAATGAAAAGGAATCCTCCGCACAATCATGGATGATTGCATGGAAATAATGAAATTGCACCACACATATAGCAAGAAATCATCATACCACGATGCAATGGTTCAATTAAAAAAACATGTAATGAAATGAAAAAATAAATTATTTCACTCCATCTGCTTGTACGCCCAGTCAAATCAATCATCCGGGTGTTCCCTTTTGGTGAAGGTAGCAGATGGAAACAATTCAGATGGAGAATTCAAAAACTAATTCAAAAAAAGCAACAAAGAAAATATCGTTGTTTTCCTGAGAACATCCACCCGATTTGACCTTTGCCTACATAGGAGGCAATGGCCGCGTCAAGAGAAACAAAATTAGGAAAACCGACCCACCCACAAGACTGCCGATTGACCTCTGAGGCGACCCACAAAGTCGCTATTCTGTAGCTCCTTAAATACCCCACTCTTCCATATAGATTTTATTTTTGAGACCCAACCCTCCATTTAGACCAGTCACCAAAATCTCGTTTCGATCCAATCTATCATCAGTCCCCATATCGCCACCAGGTGATACCGACGCGACGGAGGGTCGAACCAGGATGACAAGCCATACCGCAAGCGCAAGCCTGGAGGAGGAAGCGCTGGAAGCATATGGGGCAGATCATGATGGCTATAACAATGGAGGCGGTGCAAGGAAGAGGTTCGCCTCTCACTGACCGTCGGGACAACCGTGACGCACCCCGAGGAGCACTTCGTGGGCTACCCTGACCTCTATATTATTGATCACGTAGATCGACATGCATGTTTTTTTTTTGAAATACATGCATGCTTTTTGTTACATGTAACTGAATCTGTCTCCCATGTCTTCGCCTACATTTAAATTATTCTACTTCCCGTGGTCGAATGTACGTCATGTTCACACTATTTAAAATGAGTTCATTTGGGATGCTTTGATTTTGTATTAACCATATAGGAACTTTCATTAATTGGTTGCTACAGGTCTAAACAAGAGGAGGACATGAGAATGCTAGAGAAATAGTTGGTTGCGAGCTCACCATCCTCGTTCTCTCATATACAATGCACGTGCAATAGACGTTGTTCAGCAACACGGAGGAAAATGCATGACACTAGACATTGCTGCAACTAGATTCTCTCGGTGTGGTTGCCTAGGATCCACCTAGGCCTTCTGGACGGTGACGCGATGCAGGTTTGCGTTTGTATTCCTCCAGATGAAGCACCTCACTAACCTAATCTCATTTTTTCTGTCTCAAATGCACTGCATGTTGTTATTTTGTCTACATCACCGAGTAACATCACAGATTAATTAGGTCTACTGTGTCGACAGATGATTAAAAGTTTGTCAAGTTGGCTGTGATTGGGGCGCGCCGCATTTGAAAAAATTAATCTGGAGGCCCACTCCTAATATGATGTGCTTTCCTTTAAGTTGTAATATATTGATTTGAGTGTGTTGTTTGTGTATACTCTATTCAATCGAATGGAAATTCTATTGTGATTCCTGTTTTAGTTTTGTTCACATGCTTCATGGACAAGGATGGATCTAGCCACTAACCTTGGAGGGGGCGTTATCATGTTGGATGGGGCAAAATAACTACTAGGAATTACTAATTGTCAGCTTGGATATTAGGGAGTTTACGAAGAAAAGTAGTAGTAGATTGTTCGAGGTGGCTTGGCCCTTTCTCGTCCCCCTCTTCCTCCGTACTTGTTCATGAATATTAGCTTGTTAAGTCTCTGATGTATCTTCTCAAGTGAGGAGCATATGCAAAAAAAATGAAGTGCATTACGACATGTAGTTTCCATAAATTAGTTGATACAAAGAAGGTAACTACTCGACTTCATTCATTTCATTTTGAGTTTAAATCGTTATCAACACACTAAATTCATATTACGTTGGGATACTTTTCTTTTGCCCTGGAAATAGAAGGATGTTCTTTTATTCCAAGTTGTTTTTGTCATCATTACATGTATGAACTAGCAAAGTATAGAAAGTAATAGGCATGTCCAATAAGACAGTGCACACTACCAAAGGAAGGTGAATCCTATATGTCATGATGTTACAAGTATTACTAATTTACATCGCTACCACAATAAAGCAAAGATATAATTTCCTTCAAATATAAAAGACTAGGAACCAACTACGCGCAGGAGTTTGATTTTGCGAATCTCGAAAGGACTAGGGAAACTATAGATGAATGAGAAATGGCAAAGAAAGACTACTCTTCCTCCAAGGATGGCTCGTTTGGTAAAGTGATTACCCTAATCATTTTAGCGAAACAGAAGGGGGCCACTCTCGGATAAAAGGGGTTAGTGATAAAGAACATCGACATTTTTATACCGTAAAATTTTCTTTAGATTTTTGGTAGAGCTTCCAATCATAAGGTTTGGTAGAAACTAAAAAAAACCATCATGAGTTGAACTTTCTATATTTTTGGTAGAGACGAACACATCGACGTAGTTGTGGCATGGCCAGAAAGCCCACAGATAAATAAGAAGGAACAAAATGAAAGGAAAATTATTTTACGTCTACATGTATTTTATGAGTTCATTAGAAGCATAAAAGACAAAAAAACCAAAATAATCAGGGTCAAATAATCTATTCAAAACCGTAGCAATGCACGGGCATTTAACTAGTTGGTTAAATTTAAGACTTACAGATATATGCAAGAACTATAATCTGGAATAAAGGTAGTATCATGTCGTAGTATCATACTGGTTTGTAGTATCTCAATGGAAATATATGTATAAGATTAGTTTGTCATTATTTTTCTAGTTCTACAATATCTACCTACACTAGTAGAAAAAGGGGCTTTAGCCCCGGTTCGTAAGGGCCATTAATCCCGGTTGCGCAACCGGGACTAATTATGCGCGACTAAAGGCCCCCCTTTAGTCCCGGTTGCTTACGAACCGGGGACTAAAGGCCCCGCCACGTGGGCGGCTGGCATGCGCCGGCGCGAAGGACCTTTAGTCCCGGTTTGTAACACGAACCGGGACTAAAGGCTATTTCGAGTTAATTTTTTTTAATTCATTTGGGTTTCTAATTATTTTTCACTCCCTCTTTTTTTTTCTATTTTTTTCAGAATTTCTACTATTTCAGTTATTTGCATAGTTTTGTCTCTATCTCTAACTACACTTATCTCTAGTCAAATTACATACTCGTGGTCAAACTTCCCGCTCGGTCACCCATCCTCCCACTACTCTAGCACTAGCACGCTTAACTTCCGAGTTCCATTCCGTTCCGCATCCAAGTGCTTCGCGCGCATGTATGTGATAGTAGTATCATATCAATCCTATTAACATGTTGATCGATGCCACATTTCTTTATTGTTTGAATTTCAAATAATTCTTTTAATAAACAAAAGTAATGATGTAATAATAATCTTGAATAAATAAATAAACATTAACTTTTTAATTTGTATTATTTTTAATTTTATTAATTAAATAAATATTTTTTTGCCAAACCTAAAACCTAAAAATTTGAAAATCTAAAAATTAGGTAAAAATGAAAGCAATCTTTATGCAGGATGAAATTATTAATTTTAGGTTTTAAAAAAATAAAAAAAATAAAAAATCCTTAATTTATAGCAAAAACTAAAATCTTCCTGCTTTTGTATTTCCATTTGGACACCAACCGGGATTAAAGGCCCTTTAGTCCCGGTTGGTGTCCCCAACCGGGATTAAAGGTTCTTGCCCTGGCCGCAACCCACCGTAGCCCTTTAGTCCCGGTTGCTCCGAGCATTAGTCTCGGTTCACCAGCAGAACCGGGACTAAAGACCCATTAGTCCCGGGTCAAAGTATTTGGGGACTAATGGGTTGGGATGGAAGGCCTTTTTTCTACTAGTGCTATAATGCTACTGTGATCTCTTTAATCATTAATTGTAGTGATACATCATTTTTTAAATGCATAAAATACATGATATTACCTATGATACCTTCATTGCGGGTAGTTTGAAGCATGTAGTAGGAAAGACATATTCCTTTCACTCAATATTGCACTCTACTTCAATAATTAAGCCATTCATTCTTGCTAACATTTATTATGTCAAGCAACTTTGAAACTATTATTGTGATAAATACCTACTCCTGGTGTTTTACCCACAAAAAATTCCGTGTGTTTGACTAGGTGTGCTTCAACGCATGTGGCTACATGTTTTAGGCGTAGAAAAATGCGTTCCAAAGAATAAGAAAAGGTCCGATCGACTTTTGTGTATCAGACCTAACATACAAATTATGGCACATCATAAAATTACTGCGTAACTTTAGCATAATTCCCACACGCGTTTTTTACTAAAAGAAAATCTTCCAAAGAATAAAGAAAGTTCCGCATCAGATCTAACATAAAATTATGGCAGTTGATAGAATTACTGCATAACTTTAGGATAATTCCCACGTCGCAGTGTTTAAGATTGGCATTCCTGTATGTACAGTATGTGCAGTCAGGCAATTCAATGGGCAATAATTCGGGGTTCCCATAGACCAAGCCCACAGACCCATCTTCTTCCCCAGGGAGGAGAGAGAGAGAGAGGGAGCAAAAGTTGGACTAATGGCCGTAGTGGTTGGTGCAAGTCGCTAGCTAGCCTCTAGGAGAGAGAGGGAGAAGATAGGGACTCCATCTGCCTCTGCGGCTCTGCCTGTGCTGTGTGTGGAAGTGAGGAGAGAGAAGGACACAGGCAGACGCAACGCAAGCTGATAGAATTAAACAAACAAAAGCAGCCGTAGAAAAAAAGCAGAACCAAACCCCAAGAAGAGGACGGCAGCAGCACCACCACCAGCACCCATGCCGCGGTCGCCGTCACCGTCGCCCTCGCCGTCGCCGGAGAGGACCTACCCCGCGCGCAGGAGGGCAGGAGGCGTCCTGCCGTCGCGCTGCCGCTCGCCGTCCCCGCCGCCGCGCCGCTCGCTCCGGCCGCGCCGCGCCGCCGCCGCGTCCTCGCGCCCGCTAGTGGACGACTTCTTCCCCTTCCCTTCCTCGCCCTCCTCGTCGCCGCCCCGCCCGCAGCACCGGAGGGCGCCGGAGCCGGAGCCGTCCAGCTCCGATTCGGACGGCAGCGCCGTCGCCGGCTCCTCCGCCTCGGACCGCCGCCGGCGCAAGCTCAAGCTCGTCGTCAAGCTCTCCCAGCTTCCCCCGGACCAGCAGCAGCAGCGACGGGCCCCACCTCCGCCTCCCTTCTCGGACTCGTCCGACGGGGACGACCAGCCGCCTGCCGACCGCACCCGAGGCGAGGAGCAGGTCAAGCCGCCCAAGAAGCGCCGGATCGAGTCGCGCGACGACAGATCTCGCAACCACGAGGTGACGGATTGCTCCTCCCTCCTCGCCTTTGCTCCATTCCACACCTCGGCATAACGCGAGATCTGCTTCTTCTTGCAGGGAGCTGGGAGGAGCGACCCTGCCAGCGCGCCAAGGACGAAGCGCCTCCCGGTGCCAGGTTCGATTCATTTTTTCTTTTGCTGATCTCTTTCTGTTCGGTGATGGGATTTTGACTTTTCAGAGGCCAAGCTGATTTTGCTTTTCTTTTTTTCTTTGCCCGATTTAGGGATGGCAAGGACCACGCCGCTGCCGGATCGGCAGACGCTGGATATGATCCTCGACAAGCTGCAAAAGTGCGTGCTCCACAACCTCTACATGCTTATTATGCCAACTGGGATTTCGTTCATGGTTTCATGCTGCTGCTGTTTGATTCCGCAGGAAGGATACGTACGGCGTGTTTGCTGAGCCCGTGGATCTTGAGGAGGTGAGGACATTGTTTTTATGCGTTATTCTCACTTGTTCCACATGCTAATCTCTTTTAGGGGTGGTATTGAGTGCTGATGATGCCATGGTTGTTTTGATTGGTGCAGCTGCCCGACTACGGCGATGTGATCGAGCACCCAATGGACTTCGGTACCGTCAAGAGGAAGCTTGCCAGGAATGCGTATCGCTCATTCGAGCAATTCGAGGTCAGTCTTTTCATTTTGTCGTATGCGTAGCTAGCCAACTAAAGCGCGAGCTGCGATTGGAGGGCCGCCGTTTGTTGGTTTGTTGCTTAAATGGATGTTGTAGTTGGGAATGGTTGGCCATTCAGTTCATACTATATTTGTCTGGGAGTGAATTTAACCTACAAGGATCCGTCCAATGCTAGAAGCAACATTTGACGCGTGTTCTCCTTGCCTTAAACGTCGACTTTTTTCCTTCTTCATGAAACAAGTGCCCAACAAATGCTGCAACGTCCGTTATCCAGTTTTTGACATGTTTACAGTTACATTTCTATAATACGTTCATTCTGTTAGCTTGTAATTTCTGGATACAAGTAAGGTTTGCTTCAGGAATTAGGATTCGGCTGTTGTCAATTCCTCCGTTATAGACCTGAGCTGAAGTTTATAGTAGTGATCCTAACCTAAAGGAAAAAAATTGCCAGTTTTCTAATTAAATTTCTATTCGTTGCTCTGGTTTTAAGTTCTCTAGGTTTATCCCAATTTTTGTGTATACCAACAATAATATTCGAACAATTGGTGATAATAAATTGCAGGATGATGTCTTCTTAATTTGCAGCAACGCCATGCTGTACAATGCGCCTGATACAGTTTACTTCAGACAGGTATGTGAGCAGCCTTTCTGAAAAGATGATGCACTCCCAACGCCATCGTTTATCAATTCTCATTCGATGTTTCTTGCCATGCCTACACATGCAGGCCCATTCCATACAAGAGCTGGCAAGAAAGAAGTTTCAAGAACTGAGAGATGAAGGCATACCGACAGAAAACCAAGTAAAGAGTGAACAGAAAGTTAAACCTATTCCAAGCAATAGAGGACCAGTTAAAAAGCCTGTATTGACATATTCGGATGATGATCTAGACTTCTTGATCCGCAAAGAGCAAATCAAGAGACCAATTGCCAAAATTTCAGGAGATGATATGAGCTTCAAAGATCAAGTCAAGAAACCTGTCTCTAGGAATTCAGAGAACTTAAGTTCGTTCCACAAAGAGCGAGTTACCAAACCGATATTCAGAAATTCACAGAATGATTTGAGTTCCTCATTCCACAAAGAGCATGTTAAGAAACCCCTTTCCAGAAATTCAGAGGATGATCGAAGTTCTTCATTCCGACAAGTGAAAGTCAGGAAAGCCATTTCGAGAAATTCAGAGGATGATCGAAGCTCCTCACTCCACCATGTGCGAGTTAAGAAAGACATTTCAAGAAGTTCAGAAAATGAACGAAGCTCCTCTTTGCCCATACAGAAAGTCAAGAAACCAATGCCCCAGATTTCAAAAGATGACTTATCTTCCCGGAAGACACTCATTAGGAAGCCAGTGTGCAGAAAGGGAGAAGAGCCAGATTGCTCATCCCGCACAGATGCATTTGAGAACCCTGTTTGCAAGAAGGGAGAAGATCTAAGCTTATCCCCACAAAAGCTTGTTGAGGAGCCCATTTGCAGATCCGGAGATGACTTGGGCCACTCAAGCCAAAAAGAGTCGCCTAGGCAGCCTATTTGCAAAGATGAGCAAGCTGATCTAGGTTACTCCTGCGATGAAGAGATCGTTACGAAGCCAGACTGCATGGATAGCCAAGATGCACTGGGTTCAAATGTCTCTCCTGAAACCATTGTTTCTGCCGGAAATGGCTCTGATGGTTTAAGCGTATCACAGGCTAATGGTGCTGAGCCCCTAGAATGTGCCTTAGCTAATGGGTCTTCGGACAAAGATATCAGTTCTCCGGTAGACGAGGTCAGATCTGAGAAGACCGACGATGTTTCAGGTACCATTTTTCACTCAGCTCTACTGTAGTTGATCCATCAGTTCTAAACGGCCACATTATCTGCTATATAATTGGGAGGTTGTCCCTTACAATTTTCAACTTAGAAAGAAGCATGACCGTTGAAAGGAAACTATGTTACTTCCATTGTTCGTTTATTCAATGATCTATGTGTGGGGTTGGTGTGAGTCATTCAGGTGTTGCATTTGTAGTTAAAATTCTTTATGATTACCTATATATTTTGCTAAGCTTTTATTGAGATGCATATTTTGCAGTCCCATTTCATCTGGAGAAACTTCGTTTGATTACCTCCTACATAACTAAGTGCTTATATTAACCCAACTTCTTAAAAAACTCTCCGGCATTCTTATTCTTTCCTTCATTTTCAGCCAGAGATCATTCAGCAAAGATTAGCCTCAAGTCGTTTGTGGTTGATGAGACTAGACGAAAAACTTACCATGCACTTGAAGACCAGCGTTCATCGGATTCTGACCCAACTTTTGATGTCTTCTGCGCGGAGCCAAAAGAGCTGATAAGTGTATGTTAACACATCTGGTTAAACCCAATCATAACTTTATACTTGGATCAGTTCGTTTTGCTGGTTAGTTCTCATGGTGAGATGTGTCCTTGCAGGTTGGACTTCATTCTGAGCATTCGTACGCAAGAAGTTTGGCTCGTTTTGCTGGTTCACTTGGAGCCCGAGGCTGGAAAATAGCTTCTGAGCGCATTCAGCAGACATTGCCTGCTGAAGTGAGGTTTGGCCGTGGTTGGGTTGGAGAATATGAGCCACCATTAACACCTATTCTTGCTGTGCAAGATCAATTGCGAAGTCAGGTTAGCTCTGATGCGAATATTCAAAGGAAAACTTCACTCCCCAGAGATAATGAAAGACTCAGACCAAAAGAAAGCACTAATCCGAAGGATATGAGTTTGAGTCTACTTAATCGGATAACCACTGTCAATAACGTAATTGGTGTGTCTGGTTCACTTGAGAGTCCAGAATATAAGCCAAGATTATTAGATGTTACTACTGAACCCCAACAGAGGAACACTGACGCCTCAACACTGCATGAGAAACATAGAGCGTCGAGAAATGTTGTGAAAACGAAAAGACCAACCGGTGAACAAATTAGGAAAGGCAGGCACTCGTCCAACGCCCGCCCTCCTGAAGTGCAACCACAGAGATCTGAATGTTCAAAAGGAGCTTCTTCTAGTGTGCTTGATATGCCTGCTGTGAACAAAATGGCTGGCCAGCCTGCACCTTTTTTCCAACCAGCAGAAGCAGTGAGAATTCAGCAAATGAAAAAAAGTGACCTGTCTAAAAGCACTCGCCCACTTGAAATGGCACCTCAGAGGCTTGAGTGTCCAAAAAGTGCTACTTCTGGTGTTCATGATATGCTTTCCCAAAACAACAGTAATGGGCATCCAAAACCCTTTTTCCAGTCACAAGAAGCAGCTGCACCACAGCCCAAAAGTGAAGCTACATGGGTGTATCATGGAAGACCTGGTGATGCAAAGTTTGGGACTTCTGAGAAAAGCAGACCAATGAACAACATTGGATTCATCACCAAAAATCCAGTAAATGGCAACGGCTTTGCCATGAATGCGAGTGCACAGAATAGTATCATAGACCATGCCAAGTCAATGGGTGCAATGCCTGGCCAAGTAAATGTACCAAACCGTGGGTTTGACCCTTCTCGGAGTGTTTTCTCTGCATTTCCACCAGCTGCTAGGGAGAGCCAGAGCATTCCATCTGCTCCTGTAGCTCAATCTTGGATCTCATTTGGTGCTTCATCAGAGAGCAAACCAACCATTGTGAGTCCAAATTTTCATGACAGTAGTTCTGGCTGGAAGATGCCATTTGCAAATCTTCGTACTTCTGATGAACCAAAGATAAGTGCTGCCCCTCAGTTCTTTAGACAACCTGTTCAGGTTTCTAGAGAAATTCCAGGTCAAAACAAGGGCTTGGTAATATTCCCACAGCTGGTCCAGACAGATTTCTCAAGATCACAGGGCCAGCCTCAATGGCAAGGGCTGGTCCCCCACATGCAACAGAAGCCAAACATGGATATGCTCCGCCCAGACTTGAACATTGGGTTTTCATCTCCAGGTTCACCACCAGCTCGACAGTCCTCTGGCATCAATTTGGAAGCACAACAGCCAGACCTTGCTTTGCAGTTATAAGCAAGGAATGGATAATGAGCATATGTGACTATTAAGATCGGATGTCAGACACAGAAACGATGAAGCATTGGAAGGACACGTGGAACCCGGCCGTAAAATTGGGCAAAAGCAGAAATGGGACATCCATTGCGTGGATAATTGTCAATATGGGATCGTAATTCACAGGTCAGGCCGTAGACCTATCCTCCCTATTGCAAGATATCAGAATATGGATGGATGAACACTGCTCGGAATCAAATCATTGGCCCCTTTTGTTCGGTAATGGAGTTCAGGATCCAGCATTTGGAGAAATGCTGTGGTGGCATGCCCATGATCCGATTACCTGGAGCGGCTCTTCTGACCACACAATAGCATTCCTGGGGTGGAAATTTTTGCACCAGAAGTTAGGATATATCTCCAGTAGTTAGACTGCGTGGTCACCCCTATGTTAATGCCCAAGTCACATTGTATGTTTGTTGTAAATGGTTCAGCATTGAATAGATTGTTAGACTAGAGCAGCCACCTTTACTTCTTTCTCCTGAAGTTCTCTGGAATGAAATTGCTTCTCCTTCATGTTCTGTGCCAGGAATTGAGTTCCATGGTCCATTCAGTTTAAATGGTATGCTGAATGAAAGATGTTAATACTTGCGTCAAGATTCACTGTGATCCGAACTCTGCCATTTGGTCAAAATAGGTGAGCTTACATGATTTTCATTCTAAGGGCTCCGAATAGACTGTATTTGGCTGCAGGGTGGACTGTTTGGCTGCTATCTCTTGAATGCAAATTGTAATGTTTGTTGCGATCATCTTCAGATCCTCTTTACCTGGTTCGCTGCTGGTTTCGAGGACCTTGTTGGATAGCGTTGTGCATCTGTAAAAATGTCTACATCCCTGAATGGTGCAATACATGGTTGGAAATAAATATAATACCATCTAGGTTATGTTTGCACTTCGTTGGGTTTTCCAATGGTGATGGTATGTCCTCCCCTTATCCCATGCGCAACCCCACACCAAAAACCATGTTAGATTTTAGAAATTGTTTTCAGTTTTTTCCATGATTGATTTTTTTTGACCCGTTCACATTAGCCAAGGGATTTGATGGCGTTGAATCGTCGTTTCTTCTCCATGGGAAACCTGGTGTTGGTGTAGAAACCAATGATTTGTAAGCTGAGGCCAAGGACATTATTATAAAAATAATAATGGATCTATACGTTGCAATAATATAATTTGTTGCTTCATAGCAATATACGGAAATTTAGCTAGTTAACCCTTTCTTGTAGAATACACTCTGTTCCATGTATCATATCTGTAATATCTATAAAATCCATTCCCACTAAAATGCATTTAATGTTTGTAAGCTCAAACCTCATGCAGTCACATCACCCTAATTGTTCCTAGCCGTCGGACTTGAAATCTAAGGCCATTTGTTACACATGCATCATTGACACATCATCCACTTATTTCGTGTTTAAATATATCTAGAAAGGAAAAAAAAAACGTTGTGGCTTCTACATCTACATATCCAACCAAACAGGCACTCAAGTCGATCACTATTCTCCAACTGATGCACACACGATTTAATTCTACGGCGAACGCACACAAGATTTAATTTACCTGCATGCACATGTTTCATGTATTCATTCCATCTGACCATAAGGATATATAAGGGTGATCACTGAGCAGAAATTTTCTCAACCTGGCTGTCTCCCTAATCCCATCCCTTCTTCACATCCTCATACCAAGTTACATACACGTATGGCAGAACATCAAGACTGAAGCAGCTGGTAGGCATAGGGAGAAGGTGAAGGAATTGAGGGAATATGATCCTTACCTATGAGGTGATGTGCACAAGTAGGGCTACAACATAAATCAGGTGAAACCATGCCATCGGTTGATCTGTTACACGGATTTTTGCATACGTATTGTGTCTATCCTTTTCTACTTTGGAAAACAAATAGGTAGCATTTTTTATATGTGATTAGAGCGTTTTTTTAATTGCTATTTTCATTGCTAGATGGATGACAGGCTTGCGTGTAGTAGTTGCTCTAATAATAGTTGTTGTTTTATTTTGCAGATTAGCGTGGCATGTGTCAGGGCTGCTTATTCTCAACAACATTTACCATAAGATTAGCGTGGGATATGCTAGGTTTGCTTAATTATCTCGAGAATATTCATCATACTTAAATTCATTGTAATAGGTTCTTCAATTATTGTTGTTGTTGATTACATTTTGCAGATCAGTGGGGATTTAGATATGTTGTAAAATCAAGTGGACTAGAAGCGAACGGATGGCTTTTAGCATATACCACATACACATTTATCTACCAATTGATCTGTTTGGTATATATGTAGTTTGCATGTGCGAAAGGTCTGATAAAACAAGTGATGCCAATAGTTTGAAAAATCATATTTCATGGGCGCCGGTATATGATGAGACCAGGTGAATAATTCTTTTCAGTATGCAACAATGTATGCCTCTCATATGTTCTAATCTTTATTGTAGCGAAATATTTATATGCTTATTATTCTGCATGTTTATTGAATATGTTTTTGGCTACACAATATTTCAACGTCAATATTGAGTCCCTTCTCTGTGATGACGAACAGGTGACCAGTAGAATAGTACAGTAGTTATTTGTTACTATATTAGCACTATTAGACAAAGATAAGTTTTTATATAGTAATAAATTTATGAGATACTTTCAATTGCTAATCATGGGGCTTCACAGATTACATGTTATAGCATACATAAAAATCATCTTTAATGCCTGCCGCAACGCGCGGAAAATCAACTAGTTACATGGAAGAAAATGTCAAGACGGGCGGTACAACGCCATGATACAAACACGAATCCACATGGTTCAGAATGCAACTTGTATCACCACACAACGAAAACTAGCCTTACATCATCTCTCTTGCCACAACCGGCGAGGAGGCGAGACACAGGGCCCAGACCATGTCGCTACAGACGCTAGAAACTCTGATAACAACCGCAAGAAGATTCGGATCAACGTACTGAGCATCCTGCTTATCTTGTTCTTCTACAACCACTGTCTGTTCCAATATTTGCATGGACACACATGTCTATGATTTTTGTAGAAGGACAATCCAATCCTAAAACAGAGATATGGTGTTGATAGCAGTGGACATGATTGCCAAATACACCAACTATACTGGACAAAATATTTATAGACGACATCTTCAAATTGCATAGTTTGTGCACTGTGATATTAACTGGCAGGGATATAATTTTCACTAGCTAGCCATTTGTGGCAGGATCTATTCAAAGCCTTAGGAATCAAACTACACACCAGCACTTCTGATCACCCTAAATGATGGATAACTAAGTGAGTTAATTAATGTTTTTGGAAAATCACCTGGGATGCATGTACTATAGACAAGGATGCAATGACTTCGGTGTAGAGAGAGCTCTCAAGGAAATAGATCCAAAATAGATTTTTTCTCGTTTTTGCATTTTACTTCTGTTTTGGAGGTAGGCCGTGGTGATCTTTATCCTGTTGGTGCGTCCCCCAAGTACATGAAGCCTTCAGCAGTGTTTGTGTGTCAGTTGGCCCAGTGGCATTCGCGCCTTGGTCACCTATCGTTTTCAGTTGTTTAGCATGTTCTTCATCATCATGTGCTTCCTACAGAGAATCCAAATAAAAACACTTTAGTTTGTGATGCTTGTCAGCAAGGGAAAAGTCACTGGTTGCCTTTTTTCCCTGTCTACCCATGTAATAAAAACTTCTTTAAAGATCGTTTATTCAGATGTGTGGGGCTTGCACCAACTTCTGTTAGTAGACATAATTATTATGTGAGTTTTATTGATACTTACAGTCGCTTTACATGGCTCTATCTCCTTAAGCGCAATTTTTTTTGTCTTTGATGCCTTTATTCAGTTTCAAACACATGGTGAACACTTTGTCATAGAATTCTGCAGATTGGGGTGGCAAATATCACAACCTCAACATGTTTTTTCATATGTGGAATCTTGCACCGTGTAGCATGTTCTCGTACTCATCAGCGAAACGGTGAAACGGTACTGCTCAACACAAGCACCTTCACATTGTAGAAACATGGCTTACTCATCTTGCTCATGCATCTGTTTCTTTTCGCTTTTGGAGTGATGCACTCTTTATAACCCTTTTTCTCATTAGTCAGTTATCTACTCGTGTGTTTAACATGCAAAATCTCATTGAGAAACTTTTTCATGAACCCCTGGATTACATATTCCTTAAAGTCTTTGGTTGTGCATGCTAGCCTCACCTTCTCCTTACAACCAACACAAATTTGAGTTCCGTTCCAAAAAGTGTGTCTTCCTTGGGTATAGCTCTCTTCATAAGGTATACAAATGTCTACATATTTTCTACAATTGTGTGTATATTTCTAGGGATGTATTTTTTTTTGATGAAACTGTGTTTGCTTTTTCGCACGATTCATACGCTCCCTCAAACGGTGTCACATGATCCATCACATGTTTCAATTGACCGGTTTGCAGATATTGCACA
The DNA here is from genome assembly GCF_022539505.1 of Lolium rigidum. Taxonomy (NCBI): domain Eukaryota; kingdom Viridiplantae; phylum Streptophyta; class Magnoliopsida; order Poales; family Poaceae; genus Lolium; species Lolium rigidum. Next base: position 244,351,932 of record NC_061514.1, on the reverse strand, counting down.
TGCACATGCTTTGCTACCTAACCATGGTGCAGGTACTGGTCTTGGAACCTGCCTTGAGCTCCTTGATTATGCAGATCCTCCTTACGCAGGGCGTCCTCGCCATGGTCATGCCGATCACCCCCCTGGCCCAACGACCACGTCGATCGGTGCCCTAAGCAGGGCCATGCATGACCTGCACTGACGTTGCTACATCGCAGCCCAGGATGCGAGGCTCACCCGTGCGGGATCATGCGCCTCAACCGTCCTCACTTGTGCCTCGCTCCCCTGGGTTGTCCTCCGTTGGGCCGAGTCCGTCAGGATTGTCCACTCCCGCGCCGCCCTTGCCCAGCCCTGCGACGCCTGTATCGTCACTTGTGGTCTGACGGCACCCCTAGTCCTCCGAGTGCATCACCAAACCCGCCTCTAGTTGTGCCTCGGATTGTTACGCGCAGCCGCACTAGTTTCTTTGAGCCTAAGCAGCGCACTGATGGAACTGTTGCCTGGTTTGCTGCTTGTCATACTCATGGCAATACTGATCCCACACTTGAGCCTACTAATCATCACGAGGCTCTTCGTATACCTGACTGGCGTTCTGCCATGGAGCTGGAATTTCATGCTCTTCTTTGCAATGAGACATGGCGCTTGGTGCCGCCAAGTAGGTCTTCAAAATGAAGCGTTGTTCTGATGGTTCCATTAGGGCTATAAAGCACGACTTGTGGTTAAAGGATTCAAACAGAGATATGACCTTAATTATGAAGATACATTTAGCCGGTTGTCAAGCCTACCACCATACGTTTGTTTTTGTCCTTGGTTGTTACAAATGGGTGGCATCTTCGTCAGCTTGATGTTCAAAATGCTTTTCTTCGTGGTATTCTGGAAGAAGAAGTCAATATGCGTCAACCACCCAGATTTGGTGATTCTGTTGAGCCCCAGCATTTGTGTCGCATGTCTAAAGCTCTCTATGGTCTTAAGAAGGCCCCACCTACTTGGCATGCTCTACTTGGTGCTGCTCTTCGAGCTCATGGATTTACACCATCTACTGCTGACATGTCTCTCTTTATGCATCGCCGACCTGAAGTTACTATGTACCTTTGTCTATGTACCTGCTTGTCCATGTTGATGATATCATTTTGGTGAGTTCCTCCACCACTTCCGCTTCTCGTTTGGTTAAGGACTTGAGCTTTAAATTTGCTGTCAAACATTTGGGGCCCCTTCACTTCTTCCTGGGTATTGAGGTTTACACTCTATCAAGGGATTGGTTCTCACACAGAAGAAGTATGCACTTGATCTTCTTCGACGAGTTGGTATGCTTCAGTGCCACTCTGTGTTTACTCCTATGTCTGCTACTGATAAGCTCAGTTCCTCTGATGGCGATCTTCTCCCTCCTAAGGATGTCACTAAGTATTGCAGTATTGTTGGAGGCTTGCAGTACCTCCTCACTCGTCTGGGCCTCTCGTTTGCAGTGAACAAGGTCTGTCAGTACCTCCAAGCTCCTCACAATTCACATTGGACTACGGTTAAGCGCATCTTGCGCTATGTTCACTTGACCATATCACATGGTCTACATCTTCGTGCCGACTCCTCTAGTTTGTTGTTTGCTTTCTCTGAAGATGACTGGGCTGGTAGTAATTATGACAGGGGATCACGAGGGGACATGCTATATTGTATGGTTCAAATCTGATCGCTTGAAGTGCTCGTAAATAGGCTACGATGAAGTACCCGCAAATACAACTGCTGAATTGATTTGCGTACAATCACTACTCTGGGAGCTTGGAGTCTCACACAATCATCCACCTGTTCTTTGATGTGACAATATTAGGGCAACTTATTTATCGTCAAATTCCTTCTTTCAGGGATGCACAAAGCATATAATTGTTGATTATCACTTTGTGTGAGAGCAAGTTGTGTAGAAGTTGCTACACATCAACTTCATCTCATCTTCACTAAAGTCATTGTCTCTGCCATTGTTTCAGGCTTGTAGACATAATCTTAATTGTTTAGATATGGTTACGATTGAGGGAGAATGTTAGATATATTGTATAGGCCCACCCTATTGCATTTATACACCTGTATATGTACATGCCATCTACTCCCTCCGATCCTAAATATAAGCCATATAATTTTTGGCACGAATATTAAAAAACACAATTGGGGGCAAAGTTAGAGCAGATTTGAACAAGATTATTTCTGACTAATTGATCTGAGAAAATAGAGGAGTTCACACATTAGATAACCCTAAACATAATAAATTTTCTAAAAAAATGTCCATACAAGTGATACAGTGCAATATATTTTATATTTCAAAAAATTTCTTAAAAAATTATAAGGCTTATATCAAGAAACGGAGGGAGTAATATATAAGCCCGAGGCCACGCATGTTATGGCTTGAGCTATTGCCCCAAATATTCTTACGTTTACATAGGTAGCACTTACACATGTGGGCTGATTACAAGATGCTGGTGTCACTGTAGTTCCCATGGAACGTATACTTGCAACACTACTGTTGTTGTAGTTAAGTTTTACACCATTTGATTGCATCGTGATTTATGTATATAAGCTGTAAGTTAGGTTGCAACTGAGTTTTTTTAGTTGTAAGTGAAGTTGCAACTAAGAATTTTTTAGTTGCAAGTGAAAATGCAACTAAGAAAAAAGATTTTAACCACTAGATTTACCTCGTCATTCGATGCTAGTTATGAGTTGCAACTAAATTTTTTGATGACTTCATCTGACCCAGATTGTAGTTACGGCATGTGCAATGGTTGCTAAGACCGTCTTTGTAATCTAGATATCTAAAGGTATGATTGCTGCACCCCCATGGGGCTCTCACAGCGATCCTCGCTTCGTGGCCGTTGGATCACCCCATCAGCGTATCTGGTCCGTTCGTTGTTGCCTCTCCTCCCACTAGCTAAAGCCATGCAATGGCCATGTGCTACCCGCCTCGGCTGCAAGTGGGCCCCACCATCGTCCGGGCCCGCTCGTCGGTGGATCGTGGGTGAGATTGCTCTTGGTCGGACGTGGTTAACCTCTCCTCCCACTAGATAAAGCCATGCAAGGGCCATGTGCTACCCGCCTCCGGCCGCAAGTGGGCCCCACCATCGTCCGGGCCCGCTCGTCGGTGGCTCGCGGGTGAGATTGCTCTTGGTCAGACATGATTAAAATAGGCAGCCCACGGTCCAAACCCTAGCCGCACTCCCCAATCCCCGCATGCCCCCAGTCCACGCTCTCCCCCAATCCCGCAAGCAGGGGCGGCGCGACGGCGTCGACGTGACGCAGGAGGGCGTCGGCGGCGCCGCAGAGCTCCGGGCCGGCGGTGGAGAGGCGGAGCACGGGGCGGCCGAGCGGGGCCATGCTCTCCCCTAATCCCGCGCGCAGGGGCGGCGCGACGGTGGGATTCCCCTTGAAGCGCGCGTCAACGTGGCGCAGAGGGCGGCGCCGCGGACCTTCGGTCCGGCGGCGGAGAGGCGGAGCACGGGGCGGCCAAGCGGGGTCGCGGCGTCAAGTGCAGCAGCGCGACGGCCTTGTAGAGGAGCCCGACACGGAGGCGCCACGCCACGAGGCAGCCGTGGGAGCCGTAGACGCGGACCACGTCGTCGGGGTCGGGTGTCGACGGAGACGAACACGGCGGTGGATCCGGCGAGCGCATACAGGGAGACGGTGATAGGCTGTGCGGTAGGGAGGCGGGGCTCTCCGGGGTTGCTTCTTCCCCGATGTGGTTTGTTCCCTCCGCCCATTGTTTTTTCCATTATTCTTTGATATTGATGTGGATGTGGCTCGGTGGATTCGGTCGTGGGTAGCTTTCTCGTGCAAGCGTGTGTGTATTTTTGGATCTCTACTAAGCATTGGTGTGGTGGGTGCCCAGGAATTGGGGCCGATTCGTGGGTGTGTCATGCGCACGTTGTTGTGGATCTGGGGATTTTGGGTGCTTGGGATGTTCCTTGTGGTTGATTTTCTTCGATTTGTGTTCAGCGCGTGTGGGTGTGCCTAGACTGCGCAGGACGAGGTTCCGGAGTCGATTTCCTACGGTCTATCCGTGTTTTGCTGACCGTCGGCGGATGCGTTGGGTGGCCTACACAGTTCTGCGTTTTTGGGTGTCTTGCGATTGGGCTGCGGAAACATTTGCATATTACTTCGTTGTGCGTGGGTGCTAATCCTTGGATGATGCTCCGATTCATCGGAAACACCCCACTCAACCAAACTGGAGGTCATGAGAGGGGAAAATCTTCGGGCATGACCACAGCCATGAGCACCACTAGCGCACTTTGTCTGAGAGTATCATCGAGGAGCAGCCGTTGTGGCTCGATGACCTACTCAACGAGCAATTGTATTTTGGAAATTCTCGCCTTAATAATACAATTGGGAACAAATGTCATCTTCCTTATTTGCTTTTCCATATTCTTTGCTGGCTTATTTTCTAATGAATATTTTAGAAATTACATCTCGCGGCATTGTGCTCATATCTATAAATTTTGTGTCGGGAGCATACACGCGAGATAAGATCACCTAATGGCTAATTCCCGGAAAACAACTAATGCAGAAGCTTATAACCCTTGGATTTGGAAAACAACAAGGTACTCATGCAATGCTTACTATCCATGTACATATCATCGGTGTAATGTTACCATGTATATTGATATTTTGAGGAAATGTAGACTGGGGTTTCCTACAAGTTGTCAGTTCAAGTTTAGATTTGCTAATGCACATGCCGACATGAAAGTTGAAATATATATATGGAGATTTATTAATATTAATCTGTCGCATAGTTAGAGGTTCATCTCGGTATGGTCAATAGTTGGCCCGATGAGTGTAACATTGGCTTCGAATTGTTAGACGAGATAGGCCCTGCATTTAAGTAGTGGAATCCACTCGGAGCTAATGTGATGCAACATCTTAGTTCTTGCATATGAAGGTGTGTAATGGTTGGCCTGCCTCGCAGCCGCTTTGCGATCCCTACAGCATGATAAGAACCATGGTTGATGGAACAATTAGAGCATAGCCACCGACGAACGCCACACTCCAAGAGGAGCCGCGGCTGGCTGGATCGGCGGTCGGATGATCGGGCGGTGGCGATCTAAGCGGCGTAGGCCGCTCGCTTGCCATGTGTCACCGCTGGTGAGCGTCGTCCTCTCGCACATCTCCTATCTTGTGAGGATTTTGCACTATCGGTTCTTAATATTTGCTCATGAATCACATAGGAGGATTTTAATCTTGGCCGGTGATTGGCTATCTCCACTTGGAAAACACTATGTGGGTGTGCAATTGTTCCTATAGATTTGTCCAATTCTATCTTCCACTACTCCTTTTGGTTTAATTCCCTAACATTTCATATTTATTCATTTAGATCTTTTTATTTATGGCTACGAGGTTGTTTCATGAAAAGGAAAGTGGGATGGAGGGGAAGATCGACCTATGTACTATCCCTTCCCCTCAATAGATTTTATTTGCTGAAATCTAGCTTAAAATATGTGACTTAATTATATGTACACTGCCTCTTGATTTTTTGACTTTTCTATGCAAGCTATTATTTTCTAAATAGATGAGTTATTTATAGGAGGCTTTTTGAGACAATCGTTGATGGGAGCAGCTGCTAATGAATTTTATTTGCATATCTCATGTTGTTTAGCGGGGGAGTAATGAGAAGTGCCAATTATTGTGATGGATCTAGAGGAAAATACATTACTGCACACGCGTGTCTCCACGACGGCTGCCATGGCACAGCAGGGCGGGGCCTCTTCCCTCCCCCTCCCCTTGCTCGATGCACCAGCCATGGAGGACCTCTTACCCGCTTCTTGTGTCCGCGGTGACGGTCCGTGAGCGTACCCGGCGCGAGGAGCTCTCCGCAGCGCAGGTACGACATCGGGGAGGCAAGGATGACGAGATGGTGGTCGCTTTCCCGGAGCTGCTGCTGCCGGCGATTTACGCCACCACCACCCCGAGTTGTCACGCGTCGTTCTAGACCTGCGCCTGCCGGCCACCATTCGGTACAGGCTGTAGCCCATCACATCCCCAACCTACTGCTCCCGGTGAGCTCCCTATTTTCCTCCTCTCTCTATTATTGCAAAAAAAAAAATGATGTTGAATGTGTACGAGTGCGGAGATAGCTTCGCTGAACATCTTTCGGTTCTGTAGATCTCATTGGTTGATCCTGTCATTCATCCAACACACATAGATGCAATTGTACAGATTGATGTCTATATTCATGTGGTAAGTCCGGTGTTCTTTTCAGGAGCCGGTCATTTGAGTATGGAGAGACGACGGCTTGAGATGAACTCAAGAACTTGCTCTTTGAAAGCGGCAATGTCAAGGTGGTAGCCTACAACTCCCTTTGCTTTACTATGATATGGTTTTCTATATTTAGAAATATCTCATTCATTCGTAATTAGTTGAGTTGTACCTAGCTTAGTAAATCAATGCATACATCAAATGGATTCTTCCATGACAATTCTAATTTCCTGTTTATGATGGGCCGGGGTTTTGGGCTCAATTACTGAGTGATGAGTGATGTTGTTGTCTACTTGCCGCAAAATGAAGAAAAGATAAATTGTTTGGATTATGCATTTTTTTGATTTGTACAGAGTCGGTTCTCGAATGCCAATTGGTTTTGTTAAAATGCAGCATATTTTCCCCTCTCATGACCTTATATTTTGGTTGTCCATCTAATCTAGAAATTGAAGGCACTATTTGGCTCACCCATGAGAAGCGCAAAATATAATACATGGAGGTGGGCTATCTCGAACACCACTTTTTTTTTCAATGCATCATGACCACATTTACTAGAAAACTTGATGATGTCATATGTTGCATACCGAGATGATCCTTAAATTTTCTCATTGTTGGAACTATTTATTTCGCTTTTCTTAGAGGTATTTACCAACTCTATGTACACGAGAGTGCTCAATTTTTGGGAGGAACTTTCAAACATATTCTATTCCATTCATGTTTATTTGATGGGCATTCATATATGTTGATTAAAGATAGTTGGAATGAGTTTAGGTGTAGTAAAATCCGAATATTATTTTATAATTGGTTAAATCAATATGTTGCACTATTGCCATCACGTCTTATCGGTTCCTAACTGCTGCTTGGTAGTACTTTTCATTTTTGGTTATTACAAGCGAGAAAAGCTAAAAGTTGTCTTATTCTTGCTATGGGTAACCGAGTTGTGGTTATAGCCATGGTGGAAATGAGATCCACTTCCGTATTTTGTTTTTTAGAACATACTGTATAATTATGGATTCTCTTTATTTCTCTCTTGTTGTCATGTATCTCAAACACATAGATCACATAATATATCAACGTCCACTTAAATATACAAGATTAGAAATTTGGTTGTGTAAGTAGCCGGACAAATAAACATATGGTTTGTTAGCTCAAGAAATGCTCATCTCTTATAAACTTAAATGCTTTATGTTCTTTTTCACGTGCCAATGCTTACGGAATGTAAGCGAGAATAGGGTCTATTGAAAAGTGCAGCATGCGAGTAAAGATATACTCCGTAGAACGAATATGACATTATTTAGCATTTCTAAGAATTTCCCGGGCAGCTATATCTTGGTCCGAAAAACATGTTTATTATTGTACATTAAATTTCTGTTGTACATGTTAGTTTCACTCATTATTTATTGCTAGGTTATCCCAACCAGAATCTTGATCTTGCTTTGCAGGTATTAGGTCTGTTTACGAAATATCACCACACCTGCAGTACCAGTGGATTCCGACAAATCTTGCAGGTTCGAGGGCAGGCCACACCAACGGCGGAAGAGAGCTCAGAAATTGTTTGGTATCCATCATCAGCCTTTGCACCTATTCGTGATATATGCGGCTTTGCTAGATGTACCTTCATCTATGGTAGGCCTCACCATAGGTGGTCTCGCTTTATTTCAGCCGAGTTGTGCACCATGTACTATCTTCACGTAAGGATGGAAATTCACATCAAATTTAAGTATCTTTGCTAATTTGAAAAGAAATTCACAAATATATTTATTTAGCTTGAAATTTGGGGATCTTCGGAGAAAATATTTAACATCAACAAGTATCTTTGAGAATTCATTTGTGCAGAGAGCTTTGTTCCATGATTCTGTTCGGGTCGTGGCTTTAAAGATAGTTACTTATCCGAGTAGACATGGTCTTTTGGTTTACTTGCGCTTCGTATACTTATCGTCCGCCGGGATGTCATGTTAGGTTCTTCCAAGTGTGGTTGATGATCCGTAGGAGCTACCGGCATCATCTGATGCATCTGGAATAAATAAGAGGTAACCTCTCTTTCTATGTGTGCAAGCAGCATATCAATACATGCCTGGATGATGCTTCTATGTATCCCTTTGCTCAATAAGGTTCTGTTTAAAATCCTTTCAGTTGTAGAAAGTACAAAATGATACTTAAGAGTGAGAAGAAAATACCTAAACTATTGTCTTCCTATGGTAGCACCATCAGTTATACAGTTTAAGAGTGCGATGAAATCACTGTAAAGTCGTGCATTTCTAGGAGATGTCAGGCATCACCAAGGGTGACTGTAGTTACTGCATAAACAAGGGCTTCGACGTGGCCACCGAAATGGATGTGAAAGTTGGTCCAAGGACGAGACAGTTGCCTAATAGTACTTCATTTCAGGAGATATTGGTGGCCCAATCTTGATAACCATATATGCCTTTTTAATATAAAAACATAAATGTGGTTCCATGTTAGAGATATGCTTAGAAGTAGCACCATGTTCATGTTTTTGTTCGGTGGGAAACATAGTTTATTTCTAAAAATGTATTTAATACTAAATGACCAAATAGACGATGCATCACTTGGTGCTTATGTTTTGGCTATTGTGCTACTTGGCAGCACTACTCCTGGAGATTCTAAAGTTTTGGCTTGCATCATAGCGACATTTATAGTTTCAGTAACTTTGAGCTTCAGATTAAGGAGATACAAATGATTTTTTTGCTTATCATGGCTACCTCCGAACTCCGAAGTTGATGAAGAAGCTTGCTACCATTATTTGATTTTCTGTTATTTCTTCAACAATCCTTTCTAATATGTTTCCTTAAATTTTATATTTTTTAAATGTGAGGACGTGGTGATTCCTATTGTGCAGCGAACCAAGTCAAAACTTTAAAATGTTTTATCTCCTCCAAAATTACTTGATAAGAAATCCTGCAAATGATTTTAGCTTATCATGGCTACCTTTCTTTTGTCTAAAAATATGTATTATCATTTTTCCGTGTTGTTTTTATCACCATGATACCAAATGTAAATCGGTGCGAATCCAATGGGGTCGTGCGCCAAGGCGCACAATTATATCTTCGCTTATATTTATTTGAATATTTTTGCCATTGACTTGTTCATTCATATGGGTGTTTTTTTATATTATGCATAAAATCCGAAGTCTAAAAGGATTACACATTATGATACTATACGGGCATGTGCATGTTCTTGACTGATCTTTTTCTCTTAAAAGCTCGTCCATATCCTTTTGGACATAATCTATGCAATCTTTTGATGCATTATCTATATTTGACACTAACCACGCAATCATCATTTAGTATCACTTTATTTTTCCCTGAATTCATTCGAATAACCTGCAACTGTTTTTACTATTGTACAAAATCACGACGCTTCAATAGAAACAAATCTAAAAAAAGAGAAGATGTGAGGCACCAATTTTTATGGCATCATCATGGTGCTACTGGAAATAAAAACATAATTGATCCTTTCTATCTTTCGGTGTCTAATTTCATTTGTCATTTTCATTCTCGGAGGAGAAGAATTCTAGCTTGGATAGACAGTTGGAAGATGCTAAGACTAATATGCAAGAGGAGATCATTCTGTTACAAAGATAGAAGGAACACACCCTTTATTGTTTACAAAATTCAAATGCTTCAGATCAAGAGTCTTGAATGTGAGTTAGAGTAGCAAAGAGAAAACAACTATATTCTACAGACTCGCCAATGAAGATCTGCACATTAGTAACTCTAACCTGAAGAAAGGGTCTGAAGATGTCTTGGTTAGTTTCCATGATGAAATTGTAGCAATTCAAGATAAGAAGAATAAAACCCTCTCGGAGTTGCGGCAGTTTGTGGTTTTCGTTGGGAATCTTAGAATTGAGGAGCAGATTTCGATGAAGACATGAAGAATAGCAATGCTAGCTTGACCAAGCAATGGAACGAATTAAGAGCAGCTTACTTGAGGAAAGCGTAACACTACATGAAGAGAAGTAAATAACTCGTTAGAGTTACAACATTCTCACGCTTCTACCGGGAACCTTGAGACAAAGGTAGAAAAGCAAATTGCGAGTATTTTAGTCTACAACAATCTAATGATGACTTGCTGAAGAGCATTTGTGGCCTGACCCAACAGTTTGGAAAATCCAAGGTTGAGTTGCAGAAGGAGATTAAAGTGACACAATAAGAAAGATAATGTATTAACCCAACTAAAACAGTCAGAGTTGTCCTCCGACGTAGCCTTCGAAGACCATTTGTAGATAATGCTTTTGTTGTTCCTTTCTTATTTCTGTTGCTCTTGACATAGCCATTGAGTGTTTGCTACTATATAATATATATCCCGTTTCTATATAAACGGTTTCCTACTCCGTCCGTTATATAGAGTTTTCATCGACACGAGTTTCACGGGATCGTGCGCCAAGGCGCACATTTAAATCTAGTAACAATAAATCATGTTGTACAATGGATTATCTTTTAGTCTTATCTTTACCATCGAGATATCATAAGTATGTGGTGAGAGAGCTTGTGCTAAAAAAAATCTCTTAGATAAGAGAATGCAAAGTATTTTTTTTATCTTTCTCTTTCCTCCACCTCAGGTCCTCAACGTTTATCCCAGGTGGCACTGCTAAAATATCACCATTGTACATGCCCTTAAGGCATCTCCAGCGGGCCAACCCGTCGGGTCTTGGCATTTTTGATTCGGTCCGCGAGGACGGGCGGACAGGTCGCGGACACTCCAGCGGGACGACGCAAACGGACCGACCCATCCGCTCTGACCCATCAATCCACCAAATTTGGGGAACCGATGTGTTGGTGCGGACAACGAGCCTGTCCTCACGTGTCCGCCCGCGTGCACCTAGGACCCACCAACCCAACGGTCTTCTGTCTCTGTCCATCAATGGAAGTACTCTGGCCGCGCCGCCCGACGCCTGCGCTCCTAGTCTGGCCGTGCCGCCTGCCGTCCATCACTGCCGGCGTTTCGTTCTACGCGCCGGCATCCAATGCTCCAGCCTTTTATAAGCAAGCAAGCGCCGACCATTTTCTTTCATAAGCTCTCATCTTCCATTCCCCACCACCACCACCACCACCACCAACACAACATCACCGCAACAATGGCCGGCGGCACAGGCTCGAGGGGAGGGCGCCTAGGACAGCCTCCGGGCCGTGGTGGTGGCCGTGGGAGAGTGATACGTCCATTTTGCATCACTATTTTATATCATAATTTACTGTTATTCATTGATATATTTCATATTTAGAGATGATACTTATGTTATTTCACCTATTTTGCATGTTTCATGATTATTGGAGAATCACTCACCGGAGTCAGGATTCTGCTGGAAAAAGCACCGTCAGGATACAATATTTCTGAATATCAACAATTGACGGAAAATATACCGAAGCTCCTATTTTTCCAAATGACGGAGCCAGCCAGAAGGAGAGGCCGAGGAGGGCCGCCATGGGCCCCCCATAGGCCGACGCGGGCTCCACCCTGGCCGCGCCGCCATGTGGGGAGGGGGCCCACGACCCCCCTCGGCCGTCTCCCTTTCGCGTACTTCATCTCCAGAGAACCCTAAGGCGAGGGGAGGCATCGAGAATAGACAGAGCCGCCTCTGCGGGGCGGAGAAACACCAGAGAGAAAAGAGCTCTCCGGCAGGCTGAAATCTGCCGGGGAAATTCCCTCCCGGGGGATGGGGGGGGGATCGTCGCCATCGTCACCGTCATCGAGCTGGACTTCATTGGGATCATCATCACCATCATCTCCACCGCCGACACCATCATCTCCACCGCTGCACCTCGTCTCGGCTGTAACATCTAGGGTTGAATCTTGATTATTTCATAGGGGAAACTCTCCCGGTATTGATTACTCCTTGTTATTGATGCTATTGAGTGAAACCATTGAACCAAGGTTTATGTTCAGATTGTTATTCATCATTATATCACCTCTGATCATGTTCCATATGATGTCTTGTGAGTAGTTCGTTTAGTTCTTGAGGACATGGGTGAAGTCTAAATGTTAGTAGTGAACTATGTTGAGTAATATCTAATGGTTTGATATTTAAGTTGTGGTGTTATTCTTCTAGTGGTGATGAGGATATCCAGGCCTGGTACTCTAGGACAGCCATTGATATGATATTTGGGTCTAAGGTTGTACCAGTAGTTTATTATAATCTTGTTATTAGGAAATAATGTAGCCAGGTCATGCTGTGGGCCATCTAGGGTTTTAATAGAGTCTAATTTGACTTGGGCCATCTCCTTATATGAGAGGGAGAGGTGGCCGGCCGGCCCCCTTATTGGGCCTAACCTAGTTCGACTTGGACAGGCCCAAGTCAAACGGACTCTATTAAAACCCTAGATGGCCCACAGCATGACCTGGCTACATTATTATCTCCTAATAACAAGATTATGATAACATACTGGTACAACCTTAGACTCAATCATCATATCAATGGCTGTCCTAGTGTACCAGGCCTGGATATCCTCATCACGTTTGGTCATCATAAGTAAACAAACCGGCTTGTCCTTTGTGCTAAAAATGATTGGGCCACTCGCTGCAACTATTACTCTCGCATTTTACTTACTTGTATTTTATTTATCTGCTATATCAAAACCCCCTAAAAACTTGTCTGTGAGCATTTACAGTGAATCCTTCATCAAAAATGCTTATCAACACCTTCTGCTCCTCGTTGGGTTTGACACTCTTATTTATCGAAAGTACTACGATACACCCCCTATACTTGTGGGTCATCAAGACTATTTTCTGGCGCTGTTGCCGGGGAGTGAAGCGCTATTGGTAAGTGAAATTAGTAAGGAAAACTTTTACTGTACGTGCTGTTTTTATTTCTACCTGCTGCTATAATTCATTATGGAGAGATCTTCTCTTGAATTCCTATTTGGAAAATCTACTACTACTGCAACGGTAGTGGATGAAGCGCCATGTGAGAAAGAGGTTCCATATAAAATACCTATGAAAATTATTGAACGTGTTGTGGATAACCGCTATGAAGGGGATGGAACTGTCCATCCTGGAGATCATTTATTGTTTTTACATGAATTATGCGGGTTATTCAAGTGTGCAGGTATTTCTATGGATGAAGTTAGGAAGAAACTATTCTCTATATCGCTATCTGGTAAAGCGGCGCATCGGTATAAATTGCTGAAGAATGGGAATTCTCTTGATTGGAAGGATATTGTGCCTCTATTTTATTCTAAATTTTATCCTCCAAGTGAAATTCACAAAGACCGAAACCGCATATATAATTTCTGGCCTCATGATGGAGAGAGTATTGCCCAAGCATGGGGGAGGTTGAAGTCTTTAATGCTCAAATGCCCCATTCATGAGCTTCCCGGTAATATCATCATTGATAATTTCTATGCAAGACTTTCTTTTCAAGATAAAACCTTGCTGGATACTACTTGTTCTGGATCATTCACGCGCAACAAAGAAGAGTTTAAATGGGACCTTCTTGATCGGATCCAAGAGAATACTGAAGGATGGGAGAACGACAAAGGTAGAGAGTCAGGTATAAATTATGATTACGAATGCATTGAAACTTTTATGGATACTGATAAATTTCGTAATATGAGTGCTACTTATTTTTATAAAGCTTTTGCCTCTCATTTTGAATTGCCTAGGAAGAAATTTAATAAGGGGATTTCTATTTTCGTGCCCTCGGTTCCTTAGTTGTGCTCAGTTTTCCCCAGCCCCTTAGTTTTTCCTCAGTTTTACCCTAGCCTTTGTCTGAAGACCCGCAGACGGAGCTCAGACGGAAGGAATCCGTTTATTTGGACGTTCGTGCCGACGTGTTGCGCCGCGTCGTCCGTGGGGCCGCGTCGTGTGGGGCCGCGTCGCGTGGGGCTGGTAGAAAGGGACCGCGTGGGACAGGACGAGAAGCGTTTGGTTGCACGTGAGCGGGAGCTGGGTTTTGTCTCTCTCGGCCCAAATTGGCATTTTTAAGAGCACCTTTTCCCCTCTTTCTCTCTCTGTCTTTTTCACCAAATTAGTATCAAATCTAGAGAAGCTTCTATTTCTGTCTTTCTTCAATATGGCAGCAAATCTAGTAGCAAATCTCCGGGGTTATTTATGCCTTTTGGCCCTCGTTTTTTGCCCAATATGGCAGCAAATCTAGTAGCAAATCTAGAAGCTATTATATGATAAATTCACAGCGACAGATAATCGAGAAAACTAAGTATAATACATAGGTAAACTGCATACGAGCAGCCAAAAGCAGCCAATAACATTGTTAATGTTCACGACAAACTAAGCCGCAAAAATATACAAGATCACGCACGCAATGTATGGACAACAAGAAGATTAGGATGAATGAATTTGTTCTTCATTCCTCCTCATATATTTCTCCGTCGCTCCATTCGTGCAATTCCCCAAGGAAATATTCATTGAACTCCTTCCGTCCGCAGTGTGAGGCCAATACATCCTCCAAACGGTATGGCCTCGTGTTCATTTCTCAAACCGTAGAGTCCTATTCTATCCACACGTAGTGGCCACTCATCCCAGGCATTTGTATCATGAGAGTACGCTCCGATATAACCCAAATCCGTGTAGTAGATGCTGCCAGGTTGAAGTGTCGGGTACACTCGGTGTCGACGGAGATACACCGGATATAATTCACGAAGAAGGCATTACCGCCAATGTTAGTGACCGGATGGAGAGAGCGGCTCCGAGTGTCCACACGGTACACCAATGGTTTGCCCGCCAAAGCCGCGCCGACCAACAACACAAGCAGCAGATCACCATCCGACTTCACAAGGTAGAACTTCGACGTCCAAGTTCTGGAAATGAAATTAGTGTCTCCATCTTGACGGTGCTCGCGCGCTGCTGCAACTCGTATATTGGTGCACACTATTCTTCCGATCTCAAAATTGTCCGCAGCTACCGCATACGGTTCACCATTGAACGGGGTAATGCAACGGAAACCATGGTTCTTGATCGAAAATCTTCCTTCTCCCCAATCCCCATCTTCATTTATATCCTTAGTTGGAGTGCTCTCATCGACCCAACCAATTTCCGGCGGGTAATGTGTGGCAACGAAGACCATAGTCGAGGATTTGATAACAGCGACGATTTCGGAAAAACGAGATGGCATCCGCGCCTCAAACATCGTGTTCGATTTCTTTGTGAGTGGGTTCAGCAGCCGTATCTTGTGCGGTGGGTTCTTCCGGGCAAGCACGATGACGCCACGGGAAAAGCCGACGAAGTAGAATCTAAAATATATTGAAAAGATAACATTCAGCACTAAGATTGAAAATAAGATCTATGGTGACGCCACGGGAAAAGCCGAGGAATTTGAACCTTGCACGAACTGCAGATAGATCTATGGTGACGTAGCGGGATGTGCCGAGATGGAGGAAGGTGAACTCAGCGGCGCGTGGAAGGGCGTGGTGTAGCATGATCCATTCGTGCGGGTGCACGTCGGGATCGAGTAAACCCGAGCGCCAATTTCTATAGACTTGCCTCATAGCAGAGTAGCTGTCCACGTACTCCTCTTTCGCCAATAAGCATTCGCCGATCTTGTGAAGTGGTCCGTCAGCCGTGAGACCGGCCCGAGTTCACGGAGGCGCCGCGCTTGGATGTGCCGCCCTCGGATGCGCCGCCCTCGGAGGCGACGGGCTCGGCGGCGACGGGCTCGGCGGCGACGGGCTCGGCGGCGACGGGCTCGGAGGCGACGGGCTCGGAGGCGACGGGCTCGGGGCGATGGCCGCCGGCGCATTCTTCTTCTCCATCGCCGGCGGGGAGGGCTCGTACGGCGGTTGGGGTTTTTTGGAGAAGTTGATGGGACGTGAGAGGGGTGGTTTCGTGCGTGAGCGATAATGAGACGTACTCGTGTGCGAGAGGGAGGGAGAGAGGGGCTTACGCGTCCTAAATGCGACCCGAGTCAACAATGGCACGTCTTCCACGTCCGCACCGCGACACGCGTCAACAATGACACGTCTTCCACTTCGCACCGCAACACGCGTCCTCGAGTCTAACCCCGGAAATTTAGATATACTCATGTATACCCTCGAGTCATATACTAGCATTTTTTGTATGCTCAGTTTTCACCTTGAGTGCTAATACCGGCTAGTGCAATATACTCAGTTTTACCCTCAAGTGGCTGGTCAACGGAGAGTCAACAAATGGGATTAACTAGTTAAATGAGTTATTTAATGTGCAAAAAATTCCGAAAAGGAGTGGCACTTACTCATGGAGTCTTTACCACAAATTTCCACTTCTCAAATCATAGATAAATCGTAGATAAATCAAGTTTCACCACAAATTGCCACTTCTCAAATCACCTAGTAGCTATGAAGGTGCATGGTTTTCCATAATAAGCCCTACCCAAAATAGCTTTCCCCAAAACATACTTTGTCTGAATGAGACCATAATTTTCACACTCATGTAGATTTGTATTGCAAATAGTTTGAGGTAGGCCAAGATGGGTTTCATTGTACAAAACACGCATTTTCCATTTTTTAAATCTCATATTTGAATCCCTTAGTCCGTTTACTACTCACTTGCCCTTGGTTTCTTGATACTACTCAGTTTTGCCCTCTCCCTTCACAAACTCTCACGGACGCCCAACATTGCCCCGATTGGTCTAGCCCATGTCACGCGGATCGTGCCCGACGACCGTTGATCGTATGATCTAACGGGCAGGATAACCCCTATCTCTCTCTCTCGGTCGGGGCCACCACCCTCTCTCTCTCTCTGTCGTCGGTTAGCTTCACGCAAAGTTTGGTTTTCCGCATTATTTTTCACGAGCTAAATTATAAACTCTTTTTAGGCATTACTTTTCACGCAAAAAATGATAAACCATCACCGATTTGTTGTAGCCATTACTTTTCACGCACAAAAATGATACACCATCACCCATTTCGTGTACCCATTACTTTTCACGCAAAAAATGATAAACCATCACCGATTTTGTTGTAGCCATTACTTTTCACGCACAAAAATGATAAACCATCACCGATTTGTTGTAGCCATTACTTTTCACGCACAAAAATGATACACCATCACCCATTTCGTGTAGCCATTACTTTTCACGCAAAAAATGATACACCATCACCCATTTCTTGTCCCCATTACTTTTCACGCAAAAAACGATAAACCATCACCGATTTCTTGTAGCCATTACTTTTCACGCACAAAAATGATACACCATCACCCATTTCGTGTACCCATTACTTTTCACGCAAAAAAATGATAAACCATCACCGATTTTGTTGTAGCCATTACTTTTCACGCACAAAAATGATAAACCATCACCGATTTGTTGTAGCCATTACTTTTCACGCACAAAAATGATACACCATCACCCATTTCGTGTAGCCATTACTTTTCACGCAAAAAATGATACACCATCACCCATTTCTTGTACCCATTACTTTTCACGCAAAAAACGATAAACCATCACCGATTTCTTGTAGCCATTACTTTCCTTTTAGGCATTACTTTTCACGGTAAAATGATAAACTATACCCCCACAACGGTCGTCTCCTCCTTAATTTATTGTGTATAAACCCCCACAACGGTCATCTCCTCCTTATTTTATTGTGTAAACCCTACAACGGTCATCTCTCCCTTATAAACACCCACACGGCCATCCCTTGTGTCAATAGGTTCTGCCTCTCTCTTCTTTTCGTTCACATACACTTTATCCATTGCCATGGCTTCCACGTCTCGGACGCGGACCGGAAGGGGAAGGGGAAGGGGAAGGGGAAGTGGATCATCATCATTGCCACCACCACCGTCAACACCGCCATTGATCATAGAGGAGTTCTTCATCGTCGTCTATGAAGACCCTTTGGTCAAGAAGGTACGTACGCGTTCCCACATATATGATGCATGTGATTAATTATGGGCATGTTCTAAAAAACCTTTAATTTCAAGGGTTCCCTAATTTCAAACGATCGGCGCTCGATCTCTTTGCAGGAACTCCCAAAAAAATTTGCGGACTATCTTGACGGCAAGGAGCCGGCTAAGGTGTATCTGCGAGCGGCTGACTGCGGTCCTCGTCTCTGGACCGTGGAGGTCCTATTTGACGGACAAGGCCGGATGTACCTCGACAAGGGCTGGGAGAAATTCGCCATCGCGCACGGTGTGGATTTCGGCTGGTTCGTACACTTCAAATATGAAGGCGATGATGTGCTCACGGTGAAGGTGTTCGACGGAACAATGTGCGGGAGGTACTACTACTCGGACGACGAAGATACTGACGATGAAAGCGACGACGACATGAAGCCATGCATCCATCCCCTTTAGATAATTAAGGGGATTATGACCAAGAATATATATGTAGCTTCATATGCATCGATTTAGAGATCTAGCTATTTTCTATATATTATGCATGTAAAAAATAATATCGCATTTCCACTATTATTCGAGCACCACATCCTCCAAACGATGCCGATGCCGATGCCGATATCGGCATGGTCAGAACGGCTATGCTCGCCGCCACTGCTAGGTTAACGTCGGGATGCACAATGTTTAGCATAAGAGTCACTTTAGATTAATCTGCGAAAATGGGCTGAGGCGACCCCTACAGAGCGGCTCTATATTATATTCTCTAAATAAAATAGACGACCACAGCGGTCATTGGCTGCGGAGGCCCCACAGAGCGGCAATATATAATTTTCTATAAATAAATAGACGACCCAGTGGTCATTGGCTGCGGCAGCCCCATAGAGCGGCCCCATTTGTCATTGGCAGCACCGCGTATACAATCAGGAAATAAAACGGCCCACGCGTCGGGCGGTAGATGGATCCACCCGTCGAGCACGAGACGGTCGGCGAGGAACCGACCTCACGGTAACGGTAAGGCCTCCGACCCGACGGCAACCCGCGTCTTCGAGGGGTTTCAAACTAGAGGGAGGGGAAAACTGAGGAAAAACTAACGAGCTGGGGAAAACTGAGTACAACTAACGAAGCAGGGGCACGAAAATAGAAATCCCTTTAATAAGTATCATGAACCTTATAAAGATAAAACTGACTCACCTATAGGTAAATGTGTTGAAATTAAAACTGTTGATCATATTCTTCCTGAAGCTTATATTGAAAAAACTCCTTTCCCTGCTAAAACGAAGGAGTATTCTGTTATAACTAGTGTGGTTAATAAAAGTGCAAAGAAACCTATAGAACCTGAGGAGCAAATAAATGTTGAACCTGCTATTGCAATAGTTAAAGATCTTGTGACTGAAAATGTAGAAGATGGTCATATCATTTTATGTGAAGATGCTTCTAATATTGTTTCACATCCTAGTAAGTCTAGGAAAGCTAGTGTTCCTATGCTCTCTGTTAGAATTGGTGATCATTGTTATTATGGTTTATGCGATATTGGTGCAAGTATTAGTGCAATTCCTTATGAGCTTTACAAGGAAATCATGCATGAAATTGGTTCTTGTGAAATTGAAGATATTGATGTGGTTATTCGGCTAGCTAATAGAGAAACTATCTCTCCTATTGGTATTGTTCGAGATGTGGAAGTTCTATGTGGTAAGATTAATATCCTGCTGACTTTTTGGTACTTGGTTCTGCTGCTAGTAAGACTTGTCCTATCATTTTTGGTAGACCTTTTCTAAATACTTGTGGAGCTATTATAGATTGCAAGAAAGAGAAAATTGTGACTAAATTTGCTGGTGTATCTTATGAGTTTAATTTCTCTAAATTTGCCAAAGTTCCTTATAAAGCTGAATTGCCTAACGCTGATTTCAGAGTTGAACAGTGTGCATCTATTGCTCTTGCTCCTAATAATCCTTTGCAGCAACATTTTGAGGATCATGAGAGTGAAGTCTTTAGGGAAGAAATGAATGAGCTTGATGAAATTTTCCTTCGTCAACCCATTCTTAAACATGACTTACCGGTTGAAGATCTAGGTACAACACCACCACCAAAGGAAGATCCTGTTTTTGATTTGAAACCATTACCTGATAATCTTAAGTATGCTTATATTGATGATAAGAAAACATATCCTGTTATTATTAGTGCTAAGCTTTCAGATTTTGAGGAAGAAAGATTATTGGAAATATTGAAGAAACACCGAGGAGCTATTGGCTACACTCTTGATGACTTGAAGGGGATTTCTCCCGCTATTTTCCAACATGCCATCAATATGGAAGATGATGCAAAGCCTGTTGTTGAACATCATCGTCGTTTAATTCCTAAGATGAAGGATGTGGTAAGGAATGAGGTATTGAAACTTCTTGAAGCTGGTATTATATATCCTATTGCTGATAGTAGATGGGTTAGTCCTGTGCATTGTGTTCCTATGAAAGGAGGAATAACTGTTGTACCTAATGATAATGATGAGCTTATCCCTCAAAGAGTAGTTGTAGGGTATAGAATGTGCATTGATTATCGAAAAGTTAATAAAGTTACTAAGAAGGATCATTACCCTTTACCTTTTATTGATCAAATGCTAGAAAGGTTATCTAAAAATACTCATTTCTTCTTTCTTGATGGTTATTCTGGGTTTTCACAAATTGCTGTTAGAACTAAAGATCAAGAGAAAACTACTTTCACTTGTCCTTATGGAACTTATGCTTATAGGCGTATGCCTTTTTGGTTTATGTAATGCTCCTGCTACTTTTCAAAGATGCATGTCCGCTATTTTTCATGGCTTTTGTGAAAAGATTGTGGAGGTATTCATGGATGATTTTTCTGTCTATGGGAATTCTTTTGATAATTGCTAGCGAAACCTTGATAAAGTTTTGCAGAGATGTGAAGAAACTAACCTTGTTCTTAATTGGGAGAAATGCCACTTTATGGTTAATGAAGGAATTGTATTGGGACATAAAATTTCTAAAAGAGGTATTGAAGTTGATAGAGCTAAAGTTGAAGCAATTGAGAAGATGCCCTATCCTAGGGATGTTAAAGGTATTCGTAGTGTTCTTGGTCATGCTGGTTTTTATAGGAGATTTATTAAAGATTTCTCTAAAATTTCAAAGCCTCTTACTAATCTTCTTCAAAAAGATGTACCATTTGTTTTTGATGATAATTGTAAGGAAGCCTTTGAAACTCTAAAGAAAGCCTTAACAACTGCTCCAGTAGTTGAACCTCCTGGTTGGAATTTACCTTTTGAAATTATGTGTGATGCTAGTGATTTTGCTGTTGGTGCTGTTCTTGGACAGCGAGTAGATAAGAAATTGAATGTTATTCATTATGCTAGTAAGACTCTTGATGCTGCTCAAAGAAATTATGCTACAACTGAAAAAGAATTATTAGCTGTAGTTTTTGCTTGTGACAAGTTTAGACCTTATATTGTTGATTCAAAAGTCACAATTCATACTGATCATGCTGCAATTAGGTACCTTATGGAAAATAAAGATGCTAAGCCAAGGCTTATTAGATGGGTGCTTCTTTTGCAAGAATTTGATTTACATATTGTAGATAGGAAAGATGCTGATAATCCTGTTGCTGATAATTTGTCTAGATTGGAAAATATTGCTTATGATCCTGTTCCTGTTAATGATAGTTTTCCAAATGAACAATTGGCTGTAATAAAGGTGAGCTCGCGAGATAGTCCTTGGTATGCTGATTATGCTAACTTTATTGTTTCCAAGTACTTGCCTCCAACCTTTTCAACTCGCAGCAAAGGAGGAAATTCTTTTATGATTTGAGGCATTATTTTTGGGATGACACACACTTATATAAAGAAGGAGTGGATGGTATTATGCGAAGATGTGTCCCCGAATATGAACAACAAGAGATATTGAGTAAGTGTCATGGTAGTGTTTATGGAGGACATCACGCCGGAGATAGAACCGCACAAAAGGTTCTACAATCAGGTTTTTATTGGCCGACTCTCTTTAAAGATGCAAGGAAGTTTATCTTATCTTGTGATGAATGTCAAAGAGTTGGTAATATCTCTAGGCGCAATGAAATGCCTATGAATTATACTCTTGTTATTGAACCATTTGATTGTTGGGGATTTGACTTCATGGGTCCTTTCCCTTCTTCAGAAGGTAATACTCATATACTTGTTGCTGTTGATTATGTTACTAAATGGGTGAAGCTATACCCACAAAAAGTGCTGATGGTGAGACTTCTTTAAAAATGCTTTTAGATGTTATCTTTCCTAGGTTTGGAGTACCTAGATATATTATGACTGATGGAGGTTCTCATTTTATTCATGGTGGTTTTAGAAAAACTCTTGCTAAATATGGTATTAATCATAGGATTGCTTCCTCTTATCATCCTCAAACTAGTGGGCAAGTAGAATTATCAAATAGAGAAATTAAATCTATCTTGCAAAAGACTGTTAATAAATCTAGGAAAAATTGGGCTAGTAAGTTGAAGGAAGCATTGTGGGCTTATAGAAGTGCTTATAAAAATCGCATGGGTATGTCTCCTTATAAAATGGTTTATGGAAAGGCTTGTCATTTACCTTTAGAACTAGAGCACAAAGCTTATTGGGCTGTAAGGGATCTCCAACCGGCCGACCCAAACGGACGCGATGGGCCATCCTTTTTGGGCCGTTTGCGTGGCCGACCGGACACGCGGACAGAGCCCCGTGTCCGCGTGTCCGTTTGGGTCGCACGCGGCGCCCAACGCGGCGATCCAAAGAGACGCCACGTGGTTCGTCTTTGTTGCGCGGCGCTGCGCCATGGCAGGCCTCGATGGGACAGCCATGGTGGGCGGTGGAACGCGCGGGAAAGATCCCGCGCGCCACCAAGGTTCCCGCGCGCGTGAAAACGCCATTGCCGCGCGCTCGCGCTCAAGATTCCCACCAGGCCGCCGGCTATAAAAGACGGCGGCGGTCTCACACAGACCGCATCACCTTCCTCTCCCCCTCCACCTTCTCTGGCGCCATGCCGCACACCCTGCAGGCCACGTGGGCCAAGCTCTCCCTCGCCGCCCGGGCCAGGTTCCCGCAGACGGAGGAGGAGGAGCGCGCGGACTCGCGGTGGGTCGCCGACGACGAGGCGCTCCGCGTCGCTGCCGAGGCGGCGGCAAAGAAGGCAGGCTACGCCGAGATGGTGGAGGCGGCCGCGGACGGCTGGCACGAGACCGCGGACGGCTGGTACGAGGCCGCGGCCGCCGCGGAGGAGCCCGTCGACGAGGAGGACCTCGCGCTGGCGAATATCAACGCCGCCATCGAGGAGCGTCTCGCCGATCTCACGCGCGTGACGAAGGAGCACGAGGCCACCTGGCGGGCCGGCCGTCGCCGATTAGGCGACCTCCTCGGCCAGAAGAACGAGCTGATCGCTATGCGAGCAGCCCGTCACCTCATCCATATGCCCTCGTCCGAGCGGCGCGCCCGGGAGGATGCTGAGTCGGCGGAGCGCGGCCGGCAAGAGCGCATGCGCCGGCGGCAGGAGAACCATGAGGCCCAGGCCCCCGACCGCGTCCGCCTGGAGGCGCGCACCGCTGTGGAACGCGCCGCCCAGCAAGAGCTTGAGGTATGCGGGAAGCGGATGGTTCCGCCGCAGGAGGCGGAGCGCGAGCGCGCCCGAGGTGCTCGGACGGGAAGGAGGAGGATGAAGGCCTCCGCCGAAGCCGCCGCTGCCGCCGCCGTCGCCGTCGCGACACCCAGCTGGTAAGCTGGAGTGGAATCCTCACGCGTACAGGCCGCCCACGTCGAGTGAAATCCACGGCCCCGACGGCGAGCCGGCGAGGCCGCCGGCCCCGTACGTAGTAGGATAGAAGTAGTAGCTAAAAATTTTTGTAATGGGTTCTTTTTAATGAAAAAAATGTTTATGTCTATGACACGCGGGCCAGGGGCGGACAAGGGGCGGACGCGAGCGACCAGCCTTTCGCGTCCGCGGCCACACAAACCCGGCCCAGATTTGGGCCGGGTTTGCGTCGTTCCGGACGCCGCGGCCATCCGTTTTAGGGATGGGTCCGCGCGCTGGGCCAGGTTTTTGTCCGGCTGGACCCATCCGGACGCGCGGGCGCGGGATGGGTCGCCCCGTTGGAGATGCCCTAAGAGAACTTAATAAAGATTTTAAACTTGCCGGTAAGAAAAGGTTGCTTCAATTGAGTTCTTTAGATGAATGGAGAAGTGAAGCTTATGAAAATGCTAAACTTATTAAGGAGAAAGTTAAGAACTGGCATGATAGAAGAATTATTAAAAGAGAATTTAATGTTGGAGATAAAGTCCTATTGTATCGGTCTCGTCTCAGATTTTTTGCAGGGAAATTACTCTCAAAATGGGAAGGACCATATGTCGTTGTGGAGGTGTATCGTTCAGGGGCAATAAAAATTGGTTCTCTGAAAGGTGATGCCACCATACTTGCTAAGAGCAAAAGCTTGCCAGAGTTTTACCACCCATACAATTAATTAGCAGTTCAGATAAGATAACCTTATATAAGTATAACTACAAATGCATTTGCTAAGGGCTCATGGGACAATAGAACTAGACAACCGCAAACTTGATGACCAGCATGTCACAGCGGCATCGAAAGATCTTGACCTTCAGCTTTGATCCAATGCGAAGTTTGGCACCGTCAATGAACTTTTTCCACCTGGAAGTAATAGCCAAGCGGCCATCTGTGGGACTGACGGAGTACCGTACCTCCACGGTGAGACCTTCACTCTCCATGACGAGGGAAATCTTGCCCCTTCGGCCAGCATTGAGATCCTTGGCGATACTTTTAGGCAATTTCTGATTCAAAGCAAGAGATACCAACAAAAATTAGTCAATGACACCAATGCACTGAAGACTGAACCATGTGAGACTTTGAGCGAGAGAAGACATCAAGATAAGAGCGAGTTATGCTTGTCATATACTCACGAACATAGCCTTCGGATGCGTCCTGGTCACCACACGGGTTGCCACAGCAATGAGCTCGGACCTCGGTGATGCCGGTCGGGGCAGGTGCAGGAGCCTGGGCGGTACACGAGCTGGTGCCGATGCGGGAGGCTGCCGGGCGGGTGCAATAAACGGTGCCTCTAGAGGAACCGGTGCTGATGCGGAGGCTGTTGGGCGAGGTGCGGTAAACGGTGCAGCTAGAGGAACCGGTGCGATGCGGGAGCCTGCTGGGCGAGTGTAGTATATGGGACCTCTACGGGAACCAATGCTGATGTAGGAGCCTGCTGGGTAGATGCAATAAACGGTGCTTGGTACAGGGAACCGGTGCTGATGCGGGAGAGTGGGAAGCCGGTGCCGGTGCTTGGTGTGGGTGCCCTTTGTGACATCCGCTCCTGTTCCATCGGGGGATCTGCGAGCTTTGATCATGTTAAACCTAGCAAGCTAGAACAGAGGGAATGGTTTAGAACAAGCTGCTCGGAATGCGGTAATCAAAGGATATGAGTACAAAAAAGTTACATATTATATATTTGGAAGTGTCTCCAACTCGTAAGCGATTACGTATATCTGCCCGTTTGAGTTTCGATCCTCGGCTCGTCGCCCTTCTTCGGACCGTAGTCAAAAGCAAACTTTCTCCAATCATGTCCATACAAATATGTGATGGCTCGCGTCTTGTAGACATACACCTCATAGACCGTGTAGGTGTTCATCAATTTGCCATTGCCATGCATAGTGAAAGACCCTTCATGCGGACACATCCGGTTAATCATTGGACGAAGTTCACAAGGTACGATCTGCAGGTGAAAATTGATACTAATGTAAGAAGGAGGAAGACTAAAAACAAGACTTTACTATATGCCAATTCATGCTAAACCACTGAGAATACATACATGTAACTCTGTGAAGGAGTTATTAGAAAGGTAGATAGAGCCATAGGAGGTGTTATATGCGGGGTATGTACATGGGCCCGCCATATTCCTGCAAGCTCGGCATCGGGTTTGTGAAGGAAACATGGGAGGTACTACTGGTGCGTAGCGCTGAATGTAAGTGGAAGAATTAGGTTGTGTAAAGTGCATAGTTCAGAGCAATGCAAATGTTGACAAGCGAGTGCATAACACTATGTTACAAACTCGAACAGTCAAAATTTAGTGTATGATGAATATAAGCATGCTAATTTGGCGTTTCCGAATTCCAAGAAGCATTAGACATGCCGGTGATAATATCATACATAAATCATGGCATGTATATGTGGCTTAAGAAAATATACCCGAACCCTTGGATGGTTACGGCCCGGCTGGTCCTTGGACTTGAGCTTATATAAGCATCCAGAAGGTGGGGCTGACAGTAACTTGGTGGCAGCCTCTGCAGATGCCTCATCGGCAGCGGTTGCAATCCTTTTGACCAATGAAGGCTTAGCGAGTTTCGATCGCATATGAAAATTGAAGAGCAACAGACATCAACAGTGATATATAAAATGAATCTATGAGACACTGATGCATATAGTGCTGGATGTAAGTGGAAGAATAGGGTTGTGTGTGTTTCTGAACTATTGGTAAGCATAATTAGACAAAGCCGGCAATAAACAGACAAATCAAATCATGTATGAGGATTAAGAAAATATACTTGCTTAAAAAGGATACCACCCAGCTGGCCCGTGGCCTTGTGCTTGAGGAGGTTTTCGGATGATGGTGGCGGCACCATCGTCCTCACAGCAGCCTCATCGGGATCATTTTTTATCCATTTGAGTAGAGGCACAGAAGCTTCATCCTGCATATGAATAGCAACAGAACTCATCATTGATATTTAATAAATCTATGAGATGGACTGATGCAAAAAGTGCGGGATGTAAGTGGAAGAATAGGGTTGTGCATAGACAACGATTGACAACAATCCAAATGATTACAAAAGAAGCCAACGGAACTCAACAGTTTATATACTTGGATGAGACAGATCGAAAAGTGAAAAATTAGTGTATGATGATTGTAAGCAAACGCAGTGTTTCTGAACTTTTGGTAAGCATTAGGCAAAGCCAACGAGTAATTAAACGAGATAATAATAAAATCATGTATGTGGATTAAGAAAATATACCAGATTCATTAAAAGGTCACCACCCGAGCTGGCCCATGGCCTCGTGCTTGTAGAGGTTTTCGGATGATGGTGCCGGCACCATCGTCCTCACGAGCAGCCTCATCAGCCTCATTTTGCATCCACTTGAGTAAAGGCGCAGCGAGTTTCAGCCTGCATAAGAATGGGAACAGATCTCATCGGTGATATTGAATGACTCCGAGACGGATCGATGCATATAGTGCTCGGATGTAAGTGGAAGGGTATGGCTGTGTATGGACAACGAGTTCACAACAATGCAAGGGTGTGTTCGGTTACGAAACAGCGTGGAATGGAATGGAATGGTTCCATTTCAGAGGAATGGAATGGTTACATTTTTTTCGGTTGGGAAAAATGGAGAGCGGAACAGATCAAGGTTAAACTAATCATTTGCCTCAAAATTGTAATTAGCAATTGCAAATGCCATTTTAATCTCAAAATCGTAATTAACAGCGCCTAATGGTGCTCTTTTAATCTAAAAATCGTAATTAACATCATTTTTTGTTGGGTTAGGGGAACTGGAGAGTAGATGAACATTACTGTATGATGATTGTAAGCAAACGAATTTGGTGTTTCTAAACTTTTGGCTTCGAGATCTTATGGGCTTCAACTATAGCCTACCCCAACTTGTTTGGGACTGAAAGGCTTGGTTGTTGTTGTTGTTGTTGTTGTAAACTTTTGGCAAGCATTAGAAAAAACCGACAATAAACAGACAAAAATCAAGGCATGTTTTGTGGATTAAGAAAATATACCATATTCATTGAAAGATCACCACCCAGCGGGCGCGTGGCCTTGTGCTTGTAGAGGCATTTAGAAGATGGGGGCGGCATCAACATACTGGCAGCCTGATCAGCCGCAGTTTTGATCTTCCTTTTGAGTAAAGGCCCTAAAGTTTTAGTCTGCATATGAATAGCAAAACAAAAGGCAGACCTCAGCAGTGATATTGAATTACTGTATGAGATAGACTGATGCATATAGTGGATGCTCTTAGCCTTTTGCACCATGAACACTAGCTATGGACAGACAAAAAAACTACTCCAG
Organism: Lolium rigidum; assembly: GCF_022539505.1. Classification (NCBI taxonomy): domain Eukaryota; kingdom Viridiplantae; phylum Streptophyta; class Magnoliopsida; order Poales; family Poaceae; genus Lolium; species Lolium rigidum. Next base: position 244,323,860 of record NC_061514.1, on the reverse strand, counting down.
ATTGACTCAGCTTTGTCTAGATACCTCCATCCCAAAGCTTAAGGCTTATTTATTTTTGAGAAATCAAAACAAGTAAAGTTTGACCAAAATTTTAGAACATTCTATCAACAAATATAATATTGTGTAGATACCGTAGGAAAATATATTTCACAACCAATTTAATGATATTAATTTTGTATTTTGCATGTTAATGATTTTTGGTAAAAGCTTAGTCAAACATGGTATAGTTTGACTTTCTAAAAATAATATAATCCATAAGCTTTGGGATGGAGGTAGTAGTATCTAGAGCTAAAAACACATCTAGATACATCCGTATCTACAGATAGTTGAGTAAATTAATTTGGATCTGAGGGAGTATCAGATTGAGACTACATCATGGTAAGTTGGTTAAAAAAATTACCCCTCGGCGGTCCCTGCCCAGCTCGGCAGTGGCATTTCGCTTCTTGTGCTGCAGATCGGGCCATGCTCCTGCAGCGGGTGGGGCGCTATTCTCGTTCCCCATAGCCTCAGCACGGAACCTGGAGGTACCAACCTGATACAGAGAATATAGAGCATGGTGTCACAGAGACTTTATGCACAAATAGCTGAAGACATGTGCTACTTTAAGCATCTTCCAGAACAAGAACAGATTGAGGATGCAGACAGACAGAGTGGATAAGCAAACGGAGTACCTGCTTTGCGGGGCTGGGGACGCAGCTCAGGCTCAGCCAACTGCCCACATGCGTGGTGGCCTTACGCTCCATTGCCCCCCACCACCACCGAGGTATTTCCTTTCCTGTACAAGCTGACAAAAGATACATTGAGGATCTGCAGAAATTACAAAGGTTGCAAATGTCGACAAATAAAGGAAGAACACCCCAATCCAAGCAAAGGTAGCCCCCGCCCCCACCCCCATCAATCACTCCCGGCGCGAGGGTGACCGGAAAGACACCCCTTCACCCGAGAATAGGAAATAGTAGATGCGCAAGATATCGAGGTGAGGAAAAAAGAACCGATCTCGAGAAAGGAAAGAGCATTACTAGTACTACCTAATCCGCTTGGTCTAGATGCAGCTTGCCCCTCCAAGCTGAATGCCTCTACGGTGGAGGCGAAAGGAGGGGATCGAGCTAGCGGCTTGCATCCGTCGGCTGTCGGCACTCGATCGGGAGAGACAAAGGGGGCTACATAAAGGGGAGGGGTAACATATTTTATTACACAGTGAACTTACTGATGTGACTAGTCATTACATGTCTCACTGAAACTGGGGCCTGATACGTCTCCGACGTATCGATAATTTCTTATGTTCCATGCCACATTATTGATGATATCTACATGTTTTATGCATACTTTATGTCATATTTATGCGTTTTCCGGAACTAACCTATTGACGAGATGCCGAAGGGCCGGTTCCTGTTTTCTCGCTGTTTTAGTTTCGAAATCCTAGTAAGGAAATATTCTCGGAATTGGACGAAATCAACGCCCAGAGTCTTAGGATTGCATGAAGCTTCCAGAACACCCGAGAGCCGCGAGAGGGGGGCCACAGGCCCACCACACACCAGGCTGGCGCGGCCAGGGTGTGGGCCGCGCCGCCCTACTGTGTCACCGCCTCGTCGACCCTCCGACTCCGCCTCTTCGCCTATGTAAAGGTCCCTGACCTAAAACATCGATACGAAAAAAGCCACGGTACGAGAAACCTTCCAGAGCCACCGCCATCGCGAAGCCAAGATCTGGGGGACAGGAGTCTCTGTTCCGGCACGCCGCCGGGACGGGGAAGTGCCCCGGAAGGCTCCTCCATCGACACCACCGCCATCTTCATCAACGCTGCTGTCTCCCATGAGGAGGGAGTAGTTCTCCATCGAGGCTCGGGGCTGTACCGGTAGCTATGTGGTTAATCTCTCTCCTATGTGCTTCAATACAATAATCTCATGAGCTGCCCTACATGATTGAGATTCATATGATGATGCTTGTAATCTAGATGTCATTATGCTAGTCAAGTGGGTTTTACTTATGTGATCTCCGGAGACTCCTTGTCCCACGTGTGTAAAGGTGACGGTGTGTGCACCGTGTGGGTCTCTTAGGCTATATTTCACGGAATACTTATTCACTGTTATGAATGGCATAGTGAAGTGCTTATTTATATCCCTTTATGATTGCAATGTGTTTTGTATCACAATTTATCCGTGTGCTACTCTAGTGATGTTATTAAAGTAGTTTATTCCTCCCGCACGGTGTAATGGTGACAGTGTGTGCATCGTGTAGTACTTGGCGTAGGCTATGATTGTGATCTCTTGTAGATTATGAAGTTAACTATTGCTATGATAGTATTGATGTGATCTATTCCTCCTTTCATAGTGTCAAGGTGACAGTGTGCATGCTATGTTAGTACTTGGTTTGGTTATGTTGATCTGTTATGCACTCTAAGGTTATTTAAATATGAACATTGAATATTGTGGAGCTTGTTAACTCCGGCATTGAGGGTTCGTGTAATCCTACACGATTAGTGGTGTTCATCATCCAACAAGAGGGTGTAGAATCTAGCATCTATCTATTTATTCTGTTATGTGATCAATGTTGAGAGTGTCCACTAGTGAAAGTATGATCCCTAGGCCTTGTTCCTAAATACTGCTATCGCTGCTTGTTTACTGTTTTACTGCATCTTTACTTCCTGCAATATTACCACCATCAACTGCACGCCAGCAAGAACTTTTCTGGCGCCGTTACTACTGCTCATATTCATTCATACCACTTGTATTTCACTATCTCTTCGCCGAACTAGTGCACCTATTAGGTGTGTTGGGGACACAAGAGACTTCTTGCTTTGTGGTTGCAGGGTTGCATGAGGGATATCTTTGACCTCTTCCTCCCTGAGTTCGATAAACCTTGGGTGATCACTTAAGGGAAACTTGTTGCTGTTCTACAAACCTCTGCTCTTGGAGGCCCAACACTGTCTACAAGAATAGAAGCACCCGTAGACATCAAGCACTTTTCTGGCGCCATTGCCGGGGAGGAAAGGTAAAAGGCTCTCATACTCCAGTCCCTGGTAAAGTACTTTTCTGGCGCCGTTGTGTGTGTGCTCGAAGCTATTTCCTTTAGATCCTGCAATTGCATCTTTTTGTTTCTTGTTTACACTAGTTAGTCATAATGGACAACAATGAGCTTCTTATTCTATTTCCTGATTTAAGACATGGATGGTTTGATGCGAAAATTTAAAAACCTATGGAACATATTAGTATGAACACTTTTAACACCATTGTTGCTAATGATATGGAAAATTCTAAGCTTGGGGAAGCTGGCTTTGATGAGCATGATATTTTTAGTCCCCCAAGCATTGAGGAGAAAATTTACTTTGATGATACTTTGCCTCCTATTTATGATGATTATAATGATATTGGTCTTTTAGTACCGCCTGTTATGGAGGATAAATTTGATTATGATTACAATATGCCTCCTATATTTGATGATGAGAATAATAATGATAGCTACTTTGTTGAATTTGCTCCCACTATTACCAATAAAATTGACTATGCTTATGTGGAGGGTAATGATACTTTTATGCATGTGAATAAAGATGTTTTATGTGATACTTATATTGTTGAGTTTGCTCATGATGATACTGGATATTATTATGAGAGAGGAAAATATGGTTGTAGAAATTTTCATGTTACTAAAACACCTCCCTATGTGCTGAAATTTTTGAAGCTACACTTGTTCTATCTTCCTATGCTTGTTACTTTTTCCTTCATGAACTTGTTTATTTACAAAACTCCTATGCATAGGAAGCATGTTAGACTTAAATTTGTTTTGAATTTGCATCCTGATGCTCTCTTTTGCTTCAACTACTATTTCTTGCGAGTGCATCATTAAAACCGCTGAGCCCATCTTAATGGCTATAAAGAAAGCACTTCCTGGGAGATAACCCATGTGTTTATTTTATTACAGTACTTTTGTTTTATATTTGTGTCTTGGAAGTTTTTACTACTGTAGCAACCTATCCTTATCTTAATTTTGTTGCATTGTTGTGCCAAGTAAAGTCTTTGATAGTAAGGTTCATACTAGATTTGGATTACTGCGCAGAAACAGATTTCTTGCTGTCACGAATCTGGGCCTAACTCTCTGTAGGTAACTCAGAAAATTATGCCAATTTACGTGAGTGATCCTCAGATATGTACGCAACTTTCATTCAATTTGGGCATTTTAATCTGAGCAAGTCTGGTGCCTCAATAAAATTCGTCTTTAGGGACTGTTCTGTTTTGACAGATTCTGCCTTTTATTTCGCATTGCTTCTTTCGCTGTGTTGGGTGGATTTCTTTGTTCCATTACCTTCCAGGAGCTTTGGGCAATGTCCAGAAGTGTTAAGAATGATTGTGTCACCTCTGAACATGTGAATTTTTATTATGCACTAACCCTCTAATGAGTTTGTTTCGAGTTTGGTGTGGAGGAAGTTTTCAAGGGTCAAGAGAGGAGGATGATATACTACGATCAAGGAGAGTGAAAGCTCTAAGCTTGGGGATGCCCCCATGGTTCATCCCTGGATATTATAAGAAGACTCAAGCATCTAAGCTTGGGGATGCCCAAGGCATCCCCTTCTTCATCGACAAATTTATCAGGTTCCTCCCTTGAAACTATATTTTTATTCCGTCACATCTTATGTACTTTACTTGGAGCGTCTGTGTGCTTTTGTTTTTGTTTTTGTTTGAATAAATGCTTGTGTGGGAGAGAGACACGCTCCGCTGGTTCGTATGAACACATGTGTTCTTAGCTTTTAATGTTCATGGCGAAGGTTGAAACTGCTTCGTTAATTGTTATATGGTTGGAAACGGGAAATGCTACATGTAGTAATTGATAAAAATGTCTTGGATAATTTGATACTTGGCAATTGTTGTGCTCATGTTTAAGCTCTTGCATCATGTACTTTGCACCCATTAATGAAGAAATACATAGAGCTTGCTAAAATTTGGTTTGCATAATTGGTCTCTCTAAGGTCTAGCTAGATAATTTCTAGTAAAGAGTTTGAACAACAAGGAAGACGGTGTAGAGTCTTATAATGTTTACAATATGTATTTTATGTGAGTTTTGCTGCACCGGTTCATCCTTGTGTTTGTTTCAAATAGCCTTGCTAGCCTAAGCCTTGTATCGAGAGGGAATACTTCTCATGCATCCAAAATCCTTCAGCCAACTACTATGCCATTTGTGTCCACCATACCTACCTACTACATGTATTTCTCCGCCATTCCAAAGTAAATTGCTTGAGTGCTACCTTTAAACAATTCAAAATTTATCACCTCTGATTTGTGTCAATGTTTTATAGCTCATGAGGAAGTATGTGGTGTTTATCTTTTAATCTTGTTGGGCAACTTTCACCAATGGACTAGTGGCTTCATCCGCTTATCCAATAAATTTGCAAAAAAGAGCTGGCAATGGGATTCCCAGCCCCAAATTAATTAACAAAAATAGACACTCCTCCATGGTATGTGATTGTTGGACGGCACCCGAAGGATTCGGTTAGCCATGGCTTGAGAAAGCAAAGGTGGGGAGGAGTGTCATCATAATAAAACTAAAATAAAAAGGCACTCCTTCATGGTATGAGATTGTTGGCGGGCACCCGAGGATTCGGTTAGCCATGGTTTGTGAAAGAAAGGTTGGAAGGAGTGCCACACAAAAATAAAAATAATTCATGGGAGCCGCTCTTTGAAGGTTTGTCTGGCAAGGGGGTTAGAGTGCCCACTACCATTCGTTGACAACAACAAACACCTCTCAAAATTTTACTTTTATTCTCTCTTTATGTTTTCAAAACCAAAGCTCTAGCACAAATATAGTAATCCCTGCTTCCCTCTGTGAAGGGCCATTCTTTTACCTTTTATGTTGAGTCAGTTCACCTATCTCTCTCCACCTCAAGAAGCAAACACTTGTGTGAACTATGCATTGATTCCTACATACTTGCATATTGCACTTGTTATATTACTTTACATTGACAACTATCCATGAGATATACATGTTATAAGTTGAAAGCAACCGCTGAAACTTAATCTTCCTTTGTGTTGCTTCAATACCTTTACTATGAATTTATTGCTTTATGAGTTAACTCTTATGCAAGACTTATTGATGCTTGTCTTTGCTTTATGATTCATTTGTTTACTCATGTCATTACCATTGTTTTGATCGCTGCATTCATTACATATGCTTACAATAGTATGATCAAGGTTATGATGGCATGTCACTCCAGAAATTATCTTTGTTATCGTTTACCTGCTCGGGACGAGCATAAACTAAGCTTGGGGATGCTGATACGTCTCCGACGTATCGATAATTTCTTATGTTCCATGCCACATTATTGATGATATCTACATGTTTTATGCATACTTTATGTCATATTTATGCGTTTTCCGGAAATAACCTATTGACGAGATGCCGAAGGGCCAGTTGCTGTTTTCTGCTGTTTTTGGTTTCAGAAATCCTAGTAAGGAAATATTCTCGGAATTGGACGAAATCAACGCCCAGAGTCTTAGGATTGCATGAAGCTTCCAGAACACCCGAGAGCCGCCAGAGAGGGGGCCACAGGCCCACCACACACCAGGCTGGCGCGGCCAGGGTGTGGGCCGCGCCGCCCTACTGTGTCACCGCCTCGTCGACCCTCCGACTCCGCCTCTTCGCCTACATAAAGGTCCCTAAACTAAAACATCGATACGAAAAAAGCCACGGTACGAGAAACCTTCCAGAGCCGCCGCCATCGCGAAGCCAAGATCTGGGGGACAGGAGTCTCTGTTCCGGCACGCCGCCGGGACGGAGAAGTGCCCCCGGAAGGCTCCTCCATCGACACCACCGCCATCTTCATCAACGCTGCTGTCTCCCATGAGGAGGGAGTAGTTCTCCATCGAGGCTCGGGGCTGTACCGGTAGCTATGTGGTTAATCTCTCTCCTATGTGCTTCAATACAATAATCTCATGAGCTGCCCTACATGATTGAGATTCATATGATGATGCTTGTAATCTAGATGTCATTATGCTAGTCAAGTGGGTTTTACTTATGTGATCTCCGGAGACTCCTTGTCCCACGTGTGTAAAGGTGACAGTGTGTGCACCGTGTGGGTCTCTTAGGCTATATTTCACAGAATACTTATTCACTGTTATGAATTGCATAGTGAAGTGCTTATTTATATCCCTTTATGATTGCAATGTGTTTTGTATCACAATTTATCTGTGTGATACTCTAGTGATGTTATTAAAGTAGTTTATTCCTCATGCACGGTGTAATGGTGACAGTGTGTGCATCGTGTAGTACTTGGCGTAGGCTATGATTGTGATCTCTTGTAGATTATGAAGTTAACTATTGCTATGATAGTATTGATGTGATCTATTCCTCCTTTCGTAGTGTCAAGGTGACAGTGTGCATGCTATGTTAGTACTTGGTTTGGTTATGTTGATCTGTTATGCACTCTAAGGTTATTTAAATATGAACATTGAATATTGTGGAGCTTGTTAACTCCGGCATTGAGGGTTCGTGTAATCCTACACAGTTAGTGGTGTTCATCATCCAACAAGAGGGTGTATAGTCTAGAATCTATCTATTTATTCTGTTATGTGATCAATGTTGAGAGTGTCCACTAGTGAAAGTATGATCCCTAGGCCTTGTTCCTAAATACTGCTACCGCTGCTTGTTTACTGTTTTACTGCATCTTTACTTCCTGCAATATTACCACCATCAACCACACGCGAGCAAGCACTTTTCTGGCGCCGTTACTACTGCTCATATTCATTCATACCACTTGTATTTCACTATCTCTTCGCCGACAGTGTTGGGGACACAAGAGACTTCTTGCTTTGTGGTTGCAGGGTTGCATGAGAGGGATATCTTTGACCTCTTCCTCCCTGAGTTCGATAAACCTTGGGTGATCCACTTAAGGGAAACTTGCTGCTGTTCTACAAACCTCTGCTCTTGGAGGCCCAACACTGTCTACAAGAATAGAAGCACCCGTAGACATCAGGGCCCATAGTGTGGCACCCCAAATTCACTTGAACCTGCCCGGCGGGACGCATTGGCGCGTCAAGAAAACCCCCGAATTGTAGCGGGGAAATGAAACATTTCACCAAAATTCGAAATTCAAGCACACCGCCACGCGCCAAGCACGCGGGCTGTTCCTTCCTCTTCCTCGGTTCCTCCTCCCTTATCCGAAAAAACCCGAAATCCCAAGCTCAAACAACAACAAAAAACCCCAAATCCCCTGGCTGCCATGCATGTCCTCGTTAACCCGCTGGAGATCGTTCCCGGACGAGGCGGACCCCCGCCCTGAGATCCCGAGTTCGTCCGTTCCGTCCACCTCGAGGCACTCGCGTGCTGTCTCGCGACGGCGGCTTGAGGGCGCTGCAGAGGAAGTTCCGCCGGAAAGTGTTCATGGCAACCGTGCAAGCTCACCGGCGTGCTGTATCCCGAGAGGAACTGTTCAAAGCTTTGCTATTCGCAAAAAAAAGCGGGCCAAGATCTGGTCAAAGCTTCGTCGATGGCTTGCCGCGAGAGGCTTGGAGTCCAGAGTCAATAAACTAGCTGCTCGAGGACTTGGGCGGTTTACACCAATTCATATTAACTGACTCAAGTTTGTTAGTCTAGTTAACAAATGCATCTAGATACATCCATATCTAGACAAAATTGAGTCAATTAATATGAATCAGAGGGGAGTGCCTGAGAGTGTTTCATGCTACCAATTAATGCGGCTGGCAGGACTGGCTGTAGAAGTAATTGTGCTACTACTCATACGATGAACTGATTGTGTGGGTGTCAAATTTTGCAACGCGATCATCCACTGAATGCTTAATTATAGTTCTAGCGCCAAAGGCGTACAAATCATAACAAAGATAGTACATACTACAGCACCAAAACATAAGAGTACAAATCATAAAGTAGCTCAACATTTTGCATCAGGGCTGGGTGGTCCTGAGACTACCGGGACGCCCCTGATGATCTCCGGGCGTGCATCCGCTTCAACGCAAAGCTGTGTACTCGGTCCACGGCCTCCTTCCGTAGGCTGGATAATCTCAGGTGCAGGACCTTCGTCTATGAAAGGCTCGTCATCAGTACCATCCACAGGTGCATCAGGGTTGGGTGGTCTTGAGACTACCCGGACGCCAATGATGATCTCTGGGCGTGCATCCACTTCAACGCAAAGCTGTGTACTCGGTCCACGACCTCCTTCTGTAGGCTGGATAATCTCAGGTGCAGGACCTTCGTCTATGAAAGGCCCGTCATCAGTACCATCCACGAGTGCATCAAACCGAGATTCATCTTCAAATCTCCCATCAAATTGAGAGACCTCTTCAACTCTATGCTTCGCAATTAGTACATCAACGAGATTAGACAAACATCTAAGGGATGCAACTCTGAACTAATGCCGTTTTACAT
>NC_061514.1:244298624-244314391 GCF_022539505.1 Lolium rigidum | reverse complement strand
GCGGCAGGGGATCGAAAGAAAAAGGCAAGTGACCAAATTTGAGGTGCCAAAAAAAACTCCAAGAAAAGAAAGTTTTATAGTACATAGAGGATGACATGCGGGTCCCATTTAGCGACGGCGGTATCACCGTTTGAGAGGCGGCGGGGGATCGAAAGAAAAAGGTAAGTGACCAAATATGAGGTGCCAAAAATAATTCAAGAAAAGAAAGTTTTATAGTACATAGAGGATGACATGCGGGTCCCATTTAGCGACGGCGGTCTCAACGTTTCCAAGGCGGCAAGGGATCAAAAGAAAAAGGAAGTAGCCGAAATCGGGGGTCAAAAAAAATCCAAGAATAGAAAGAATTTTGGTTCATAGAGGATGACATGCGGGACCCATGATCCTGCATCGTAAACGGCTCGATCGGAGAACGTTGAACGAGATGGCGCGATCGAGAAAAAAAACAATGCCAGAGAGGCTGCCATCCGGGCCCTACATCCCTCGGCGGTGCGGATTTACGTTGACTCGGCCGGCGAACCCGAGATTTCGAGATGCACCACGTCCCGGGCTACCATACGCGACGTTTTGGCCGCTTTCGTCGGGCTAGGTGGCCTCAAAAACGAGAAAAAAAAAGTTTTGACATGCACCACGGAGGGACCAAAAATCGTCGGCCATGGTACACCAGCAACCACGGCGCGACTTCAACTTCGTCGGCCATGGCAACTTTTCTTGTAGTGTTGTTTGGTACATCAGCCGCCCAAAGGGAGAGCCATCCTTTATGTTCATCGCAGCTACTCGACGTGCCAGGTTTGCCTGCTTGGAGTAGCTTCAGATAGGTTTTGAGATGGTATGCTGATTTGACAGAAAAAAAGCCCCTTTTTGGTGTAATTCCAAGCGAGATAGTCACAAGTTCCAGCTCTACCTATGGGAATTTTCAGAATGTCTTCTACATCCACATCGAACAAAACCCCTCTCAACTTCTCATTCCAGCCTCCTCCCTCTGGCAGTAAAAATTCGCAGACCCTCTCCACATGCTCATCTGGGTGATGACCAAGAGGTGTCTTTGATGAATCACGAGGGATCCACTTATCCTCCCAAACCTTCACACTTTGTCCATCACCGATCCTCCACACCAAGCCTTCCTTCAACAAATCACGACCATACAAAATGCTCCTCCATGTCTGCGACGCACGCTTTGGGCACTTGGCCGTCAGAAAGTCTCCGTCCTTAAAATAGCGTGCTCGCAGTACCCTGGCACAGAGAGAGCTAGGATTGGTGACTACTCTCCAAGCCTGCTTCGCCAAGAGGGCTTGGTTAAAATCCTCAAAATCCTGGAACCCCATGCCCCTGTTCTTCTTTGCTTCACACATGTGCTGCCAGCTCACCCAATGTACCTTGCGCTTGCCATTTGCCGCACCCCACCAAAACCTGGATGAAATCGAAGACATTTGGTGGCATTGACCCTTTGTTAGCTAAAAGCAGCCCATAGCATATGTAGGGACAGCCTGTAACACAGACTTGACAAGAACTTCTCTTCCCGCCTTCGATAATCCTTGACCCTTCCAACCTCCGACCTTTCCTCTCGAACGGTCGGTGAGGGATTTGAAAGCTCCTCATTTTGATCGACCCACGACAGTGGGGAGCCCCAGATACTTCTCAGACAAGGCCTCACAAGTGATACCAATTATAGATTTTAGGTCCGCACGAGCTATCTCGTTGCAGCCTTTCCCAAAATATATAGACGACTTCTGGTAGTTCACCTTTTGTCCAGAACAAACTTCATACTTACTCAACAGCTCCCTTAACGCCACCATACTACCCTGGCTAGCTTCCATAAACGCGATGCTGTCGTCCGCAAACAACAAATGCGTAATGGTCGGACCTTCTTTGCCAAAGGTAACCCCCGCTAGATCTTTCTGGGCATGCGCTTGTCGTAACAAAGAAGAGAAACCCTCCACGCAAAACAAGAACAAGTAGGGAGATAGTGGATCGCCTTGCCGCAGTCCCCTGGATGGCGAGAAACGCTCGGAGATTGCACCATTCAGCTTTACCGAGAATCTATCACATTGTCCGTAATGAGCCACCTGGGGACAAAAGCACTCTGCTCCTCCGAGATCAGGATTGGCAAAATCTTCTTCAAACGATTCGCCACAACCTTGGACGCGATCTTATACAACACATTACACAGACTAATAGGACGAAACTGTGAAGCAACTCCGGTGAGTTTACTTTTGGGATTAGAACAAGAATAGTATCATTGAAATCTTCAGGGCATCCTCGACCCGCCAGGAATTCCCGGACAACATTACAGATATGTTCCTTTAACAACGTCCAGTGACGTTGATAGAAGAGGGCAGGGAGTCCATCCGGGCCAAGGGCTTTTGTTGGCCCCATCTGGAAAAGAGCCTCTTCAATTTCGACATCAGATATTCTTGCTGTCAACGGCTGATTCATATCCGTTGTAACAGATGACGCAATCAGGTCTAGGACCTCTTCACTATTGTTGGAGCCCTCCGATGAATAGATGGTGGAGTAAAAGGCCCGTGCCATAGACCCCATCTCCTCTGTCGTTTGACAAAGAGACCCATCTGCTCTTCTCAACTTCTTCACAGTATTTTCCTTTTCCTATGCAATGCTCTGTTTTAAATTTATTTTTGTATTCCGGTCTCCCGCCTTGAGCCATTCCTGCCTGGAACGCTGCCTGTACATGATTTCCTCCTTTTCATACACCTCATGCAATTTGCCTTCAATTTGTCTGACCTCCAGTGAGGAACCATACACCCGTTCAGCAACCCGAGCATCCTCCAACTTAGCCTTCAACCTCTTTATCTCGGCTCTGACTGAGCCAAAAGTCTCGAAGCTCCATCATTTCATCTGCACAGAGACACTCCTCAATTTATTCCACAGGCCGTGAATACCTTGGTCCCCGGACCCCGTCGCCTCACATGCCTCTTGCACCATAGTATCATAGCTGTCGTGCTTGCACCACATTTCCTCGAACTGAAAGCTACGTGAAGACAGAGGAAGTCTGCCCGGGAGCTCATCCTGTACTTTAATTAACAGAGCCAGATGGTCGGATTCTTCCGTGATCACATGCTCCACTTGGGACATCGGAAACATTGATAGGAACGCCGCTGTCGATGTACCCCTATCAAGCCTCACGTGAATGTTATCAGCACCATCCCTCCTATTACTCCAAGTGTAATCATAGCCTGAATACCCCAGGTCAGTGAGCCCACACACCGCCAAGCATTCTCTAAAATCATCCATCTGGCTCTCACTTTGCCGATTACCCCCCAACTGATCTTCCTGCTTCAGAATTTCATTAAAATCACCAGCACACAGCCAAGGGAGATTGTCTTGGCTATTTAAGTATCTCAACGCCTCCCAAGTTCTATGCCGTAGCTCCTTCCTTGGTTCCCCATAGATTCCAGTGAATCTCCAGGTTTTGTTGTCGAAGGTAATCTTGGCATCGATATAGTACTGGCACCATGGCCTCGTCGAAACCTCCACATCATTACGCCACCATAGAGCCAGCCCACCACTTTTGCCGCAGCAGTCCACAGCAACTCCATTTGAGTAACCGAAACTCCATTTTATTCTGTCCATGTCTCTAGCATTATTCTTAGTCTCACTCAGGAAAACCACAGCCGGGTTGTATGACCTACACAGGTCTCGGAGTTCGCCTACCGCCGCGTCCAACCCTAGTCCGCGACAGTTAAGGCATAAGATATTCATTGCGACCGGCGGCCCTACGTCGCAGTAGCCGCCGCTGGATCTTCCAAACGATCAAAGACAGAGTTTGTTCGCTGTATCTTTTCCGCCGAACTCTCTTCCCCCACGACCTGCACTGGAACTGGCATCCAGACCTGCTTCAGACCTCTCTTCCTAGTCCAAGTACCCAGTGGTACTTGTGGCAGCATATCCGTGTTCGTCTGGTCCAACACTCTTTGCTTTCTAACATACGTTCCAATCCTATTCCTTCGAGGCGCTTGATCCACCGGCTCTTTACCATAACCAGTTTCTTCCGCTCTTTCCCTCTGGCGCTTCTCCGGACTTGTGACCTCCCCATCACCCTTCCTTGCCTCATTCCCGCCAGTGCGGGAAGAGCTAGAGTAAGAGAAATCTTGGTGCATACTTCACCTTGGGGGCAAGTCACGAACAAAAGCTCCCCCTGCCTCTCATATCCGAATCAGAAGATCTGCTATTAAAGCTGCTTAAAGAAAAAGACGGACGGGCAGGCGGAGGTGGTTTATAACTTTTCTTTGGAGGAGCTCGGAGCCATTCTCCCCACCGGTTTGATCCTGCCTCTTCAGCTGAACATTTATCATCCGGGTGGACTAAACAGCCACAATCAAAACAAAAGTGCGGGACTTTCTCATATTGCAACTCGAACCATTTTCCTCCCGTATCCTCTGCAGATTCTCTTAGAGTGACTCCCCGGGGCAACGGCTGATCAACTCGTATCTCGACTCTTATTCTCAGCTCTTCCCCCCATGCCATCCCTTCCTCATCCACATCTGCTGATATGAATTTACCGACCCATCCTCCAATCCGCTTCCCAATCACCTTGTTCATCATATCCATGGGTAAATCCAAAACCCTTACCCATATCTCCAACGAATCAAAAACCATATCGGATGGTCTGATAGCTCCATCAAAAACCTTCAGGAGCACCACATTGAAATCAAATTGCCATGGACCATTCCGCAATACATGGTTCCAATCCCCTTCAGAGGAAAACCGGATAACGAATCTATTGTCGCAAATGTCCCTGAAGTGAGCAGGTCTGTGTAGCCCCCACGCCCTTTGCATCGCTCTTTCGAACGCACTCATGATCAGTTTACGAGGAGAGCACACCTTACCCACAACAGCCCATCTCGGCCGCGGAAAAGCTTCATCACCAACTCCCCCGATTACCAGCCCAGTGGCTTCTTTCTCCGTCAACAGAAGATCGCCTAGTTTCGCAGAGAGACCTGATGTCAGATCATCTGCAGACGACTTCACCGGCGACCACGATGGTGCCCTGGGACGCCCACCGATCTGAGATGGTGAACGAGCCGGAGACGCCATGGAACTTACACCCAAACCCGCTTCCCGACTAGCGCAGGAGCGAGCACACCCTCACCAGCCTTCGGAGACGCAACCTCGCCGTTGAGATCGATCCCCGCCGTCGGAAACCAGCCACCCTCAAGAGAAAACCCTAGCTTAGACGCGATCGCCTCCCGATCGCCCTAGGGAAACTTCCGCTGTATTTGGTGGACCCACGAAATCCTGCTTCAGTTCAACTAATACACAACTTTGTTCCTCCTTGGAAGGTACCATCTTAAGGTTAAATAATCTATATTCTAAATCAGATTCCAAAGCTAATGTTGCATGCCCTTCCTTTGTGAGCGCAGGGAGACGGAGCTATGCACGTGACAATTGCCTGTAAGTGTCATCTTGGACTTAGATCTTTCTATCTGTATCTTTCTCATTTCTATTTTATCTACCATGAGAGTTTTCCAAAAGAATTGCCTCATGGTATAGAACTATGATCAATATTTTGTTGTGGCAGATTTGCTAGATATTAACAAACAGATAGAGCTTACTGCATGTGCATTCTCTTTTTTTTTTTTTATCAGTTGGCCGAGGTCCTGCGGCAGTTCATCTTCAGGTGCAGGGTGTCTCGCAGCTTGAAGGTTCAAGATTGTGTGGAATTTCCAAGACCAATGGTCAATTAATTTTACCAGAAGATGCTATAAAAATTCACTTCCCATCCTTCATTATGCAATAATAATTTCATGAATCTGAAAAATAAAAATCGACTCTTATTTGTTCAGGATCCTATGATTTAGTCATGTCATCATTGTCTAAATATTGCAGATGAACTCAGATCATAGATAATGTAAGCGGGTTGGAAAGCGTCACTAGAACCAGTACCCTAGGGTCATTCACATATTGGGAGAGATGGATGCGGGAATAATATCAGTGCCAACTATTTGAAAGATCAGGATGCCTGGCGTCTTGAACGTTTGCATATACTCATACAATATGAGCACATGTTTTCTCAATAAATTATATATGTTCATTCTTGGATGATTAAGATGTGAACTGAGATATGGACGGAATTTGCAAGCTGCTGAAATGTAGTGTTTTCTTCTGAACAATAGCGTAGTCAAATTCACATAATGGATAATCCTCTTTACAATGTACTATTTTAATTTCGATATGATTAGAGTTAGTGTGCAAATAAGTGTTTGAATCATAGTTTTTTCCTTGCTATTTTCTTACATAGTACTTTGTGAATTAAGTCACGGATATTTTGTATTTCGCACACTCCAACTGTAACCACTAAGCGTATCTTAAATCATTAATACATAGCACGATGGTGGCCATAATTTGTCCAACTGCAAAGTAGTTCAAGGGTGATGTGCAGCTAGTAACTACTAGGTGGATAGGTTAGCTCTATGTTGACATGACAGTGCGACAGACGTGACTTTCTGCCGGGGCCTCCGGTGCACGGTTTAGCTCTGATTCTATGCGTTTCGTTACCTGCAGCTTACAAAAGCTTGATGACACACACGAATTTGAATGCACCAGATGAAATTCTGATTAAAACATGCACGGAACATCCCGTCGCGCTCACACAACAGGCGATACAGAGAACATATGGCTGCAGGAGATGATATAGTCTCATTTGCCATAAATCTCGCTAAAACTAATGCTCCCTTGTAAAACTCTCGGCACATCTCGCTATATAGTTATTTAACTCCATCAGAAGCACTTGGCGAATGGCGATGGAAACAATTTTTACATACACGCCGACGCCGGTGTCGATCGTAAGTTCGGCACTCGCCATATGTGTGCGCATATCTGCCTGCAACCCCCATCCCTTCTTGAATCCTCAGTCCTCACAGACTGGCACTGATCAGTGAGCTGCGAGGGTGAACACGCCGACGCCGACTTTACTTGGCCACTCACATGCACAAGTATGGGAGCAAACGGGCTACAGTCTATACCTCACTTGATGTTCATGCATGCTTATCCTCTGGCAGCTAGTTTGACTTTCCACTCAGTCTACTCCCATCTTCTCAACCACTGGGCGACGCGGCAGCTCTTCAATGCACCGTTCGCTCCATCCGCCAACCACCTGCTAGCGAGAGCATGCCGGCCACATGAAACCACGACCACCTTGCCCCCTGCATTCCGTAATCTATGCACCATGCATGCACCACCGACGCACGATCTCTCTGGTTCCTATAAATACCAGCGCGGAGCAGGGCTACAAGAACCATCCCGACGAGCGACCATGGCTACCACTACCAGGCGCACCGTGTTGCTCCTCCTCCTGCTCGGCATTGCCACGCAGCTCAGCTCTGTGGCTCTCGCCGGATTTGGCCGTGGCCCCTTTGGCCGTGATCGTGGCTGTCGCCACGGTCGCTGCCGCGGCGGCGGCCTAGGTGGAGGCGGTGGTTTTGGTGGTGGCGGAGGAGGTGGCTTGGGTGGTGGAGGTGGTCTTGGTGGAGGAAAGGGCGGTGGTTTTGGAGCTGGAGGTGGAGCGGGCGGAGGTTCCGGTGGTGGACTTGGAGGAGGAGGAGGGTTCGGTGGAGGAGGTGGTGCCGGGGGAGGTCTCGGAGGTGGCCATGGCGGTGGTTTCGGTGGTGGGGCGGGAGCTGGAGGAGGAGCCGGTGGTGGGCTCGGAGGTGGAGGTGGGCTAGGCGGTGGCGCCGGACATGGTGGCGGCTTTGGAGCTGGCGGTGGTGCAGGTGGTGGTGCGGGCGGTGGAGCTGGTGGTGGAGGCGGATTTGGTGGCGGCGGCGGTGCCGGTGGAGGTCTCGGAGGTGGGCATGGTGCTGGTGGTGGCTTCGGTGGTGGGGCAGGAGCAGGTGGTGGTGCCGGCGGTGGAGCTGGTGGCGGAGGAGGATTTGGTGGCGGCGGCGGTCTGGGAGGAGGAAGTGGTGGCGGGCTTGGAGGTGGTCATGGTGGAGGTTTTGGAGGAGGTGCTGGTGCAGGTGGTGGAGCCGGCGGCGGCGGCGGTCTGGGAGGAGGAAGTGGTGGCGGGCTTGGAGGTGGTCATGGTGGAGGTTTTGGAGGAGGTGCCGGTGCAGGTGGTGGAGCCGGTGGTGGCGTCGGCGGAGGTGGCGGATTTGGTGGAGGCGGAGGCTTTGGCGGCGGTGGCGGTGCAGGAGTAGGTGGCGGACATGGCGGTGGTTTTGGGGCAGGCGCTGGTGCCGGTGGTGGTCGTTGGAGGAGGTGCCGGCGGCGGTGGTGGATTCGGTGGAGGTGGTGGCGGTGGCCGCGTTTGAGAAGCTTCATTATACGAACCAAAGTCTTAATTCTTGTATTTCAACGCAGTGCTCGATTCTTGTATGAAATAAAAACAATATATGAACGCTAAACTTTGTTTCTTTTCCATAATAAGACCGTTGTTGTTTGTTTCCCCCCAAATTTCCATTCTTATATTGTTTTGCTTAGCGACCGCAAGGGATGAAATTATATATGTACTGAAAATCAAGTTTGATGTCTAATGTTTCTCGAGAACGACCTTGCAAATAATCCACCATTTCAAACTCAAAAGAGATGTTTGAATATGATCTCTTTTGAGCCATTCACCTATAATATAAGAGATTTGATAGTTCTCATCTAGCTAAGTACTAAGTTCGTGCTCAGTTAAGTCCTACATCGTTTGATTGCATCGTGATTCGTGCATATGAGTTGCAACTGAGTTTAACTGAAAAAAATTATCCACGTCGTTCGATTAGTTTCGTGATTCGTGCTAGTTATCAGTTGCAACATGAGTTGCAATCGAGAGTTGTTGACATCATCTAACTGAGTAGTTCTCAGCCGACTGAGAAATATAAAGGTCCAGACAGAAGCTGTAGCATGTCATCATTATATTTAGACATCTAGCATCATAAATTGGTGTATAGTCCCACTTAATTCAAAGGAAAAATTCTTCGGAAAACTATCAGTTGACACTATGAAGAATCAGGACTTATCGTTGAACCTTGCATCCTCAAGGGCAAGCAATAATTAACAACTTCGTGTTTAACCTGCTCCCGAGCAAAAAAAAAGGAATGTATAATTGACACTCGGCTGATTTTCAATTTTTCATACGTAATTTTTTCTTCCGATCATAAGATGGCATGTGGCATGGAGGGAAAGAAATCATATGTTCCATTTAGATGTGGGCACTTGGCTGATATTCAATTCGTCATAAGTCACCTTTTCGTCTAGTTATAAAATGAGATGTGGAAGGGAGAAAAAAAATCACATGATCCGTTTAGATGAAGCAACTAATGAGTTTCATACGCATTGGTTCAATTCGCTACCCATAATTAGCAATAAACAAAAGGATGAAAGGAGGCAAAGTCCAATTTATATCATTTCAAGCCTGAAATTACAGTGTTGTTTTTTCCGAAGTTACATGTTTCAGATCATGTATATAGTAGTGTAATGGATTGTAACTTGCTACGTAGAGTACATGTAAAAAAATAGACGAAAATTTAGTCTAAATGATTTCAAAACTAAATTTACAAGGCTGTTTGCTCAACCTTACATGTTTCAGATCTTGTAGATGCTAGTGTAATGGGTTGTAAGTTTTGGCGCATAAGAATTTGGCGAAAAAAATGCGAGTGAAATCCATCGGCTAATGCAAACTATAGTACGTCCGTCCAAAGAGATAGTTATGCTCGGGGACAGATAAAGGCTATTAGCCATACGAACAGAATGATCATCCATGTTCAGGAATAGACTAGGAGGCAAAGGCGCGGCGGCACGCCGCGCCCGTGAGATGGTAAGCCGTAGTAGCAGTGCTATAATGTTATTGGTAATATCTTCTGGAGAATTTATTTATATTATGCACAAAAGCCTATAATACATTTCGATTTGATTATTAAATCATGGGGTTATGTCATGTAATACATTTTTTAAACTGGTGTCAGGTAATACTTGCTGCAGGAACGATGGGAGAACGTAAATTACCGTAGCATTGCCTTTGTTAGGTGGGAGATTTGTTAAGTGTGTCATTTTGATGTTTTCTTTGAAGATGAGCACATGTGCGTTCGTTGCATTCACGTTGGTTCCTGCTTGACTGAATGTCGTGTTGTTTTAGCTGACGGACGGTATCGCCCTATTGGTTTGTCGAAATTCCGGCGTCCTTAGACCAATGCCAATACAATTCAGATCAAGTTAGCTCACAGGTAGTCTAGACTAAACGGGATACAACAAAAGGTAGATTTCGTCGAGTTTAAATGATACATATCCGGTTGTCCTAGCTAAATAAGCAGGCAAAAAAGTAGGACAATAAGATGAGAGTATTTCGGCTTCTTGGTGCGTCGGAGTTCTCATCGTAGATGGCAATACCTGGATCGACAGACTGAAGGCTCGCCATCGTTCTTGAAGGACTCAGCATCGTGGTCGAAGGGAGATGTGGTGGCATGCTTGCTTTCTTCTTTCTTCGTCGTCATCTTGTTTTCTTTGAAGATGCGGAATCAGAAGGAACAAAGGAAAACTCATCGACTACATACAGGCAGAAAAAGAAGGGGTCGTCAGAAATTGGGAAATAAGTAAACACCACGTCAAAGAACAGACGAAGCAATAGCAGGGCGAGCAGCCGGTCTAAGAGCAACATGTCTTGAGCTAGAAGCAGCAAAACCATCCGATCGACCAACTGACGAAACAATCAGCAAATTAACACGCTGCCAATCACGAGATGGTTGGACAAAACGGTTCCAAATCCCAACAAGATAGAGCATGCAGAAAAGGCATCCATGAAACCATGCTCATACAGGTCAAACATCCACAGAAGAAGCAAGACGCCGAAGGACCAAATTCGTTCACACACGACTAAAGCCTAACATCGACAAATCCGCCTCTGTAATTCCCTGATAAAAGCGAATTAATTAAGAAGAAACAACAGGAAACCACAATGAACTGAAGAAACAGAGAATATGAACGTGAGAGAGACCAACGCCGATGGACGCAGGCTGAGATGAAAGTATGGTTGAATCAATAAAAGCAAGTCATCAGAAGAGAAAACTCAGCAATGATAAGAACGATGCCATCAGAGAAGCCAACCAGACGCTTGCATAGATGGACCTCTCATGGTCTCGCCTGCCAGCATCCGTATCGGACACGACAGCAGACAGAGAACCATTCGGGACAACACACGAAGGAAGCAACGGAGAACCATTCGGGACAACACACGAAGGAAGCAGTAGGCAGAGCGAACGAATGAGCGGAAAAACGCAGGAGAGCGGAAATGGCAGCACAGGACAATGCGGGTCAAACATCAGTTGGAACAGGCTAGCAACGCAAGTTCCCGCCTTCGACGCACATCACTCTGAGACCTACCACGACTACCACGAACACAGAGAGAGAGGTACTCTCCATTGACATCTTGAAAGGTGGACTTGAAAGCACCAACAGAGAGTGCGAGCAAGAGGGCCACCTACCACGCCTTCCATGCGTGCCAGCCGGACAATTGCCGCGACTGCCATCAGCGAGAAGCAGAATAGTGCCGAACTGCCGATACATTCAGGAACATGGCACTGCTGCAGCGAGGCGGAGGGATCCGACGATGAACAGCAGGACGATGACCACTCATAGGGAGCGCAGCAAAACCCGACGATTTGCGCGGAAAAGAAACAGTGCGCCGTAGGTTACAATCTCCACAACCAAAACAACAAATCAACTCAACAGGAGAATATCAATTCGAGAAGGACATCGCCACGAGGACAGCGGGACGCACATAACGACAGGCAGATGTCACAACTCAGGAATAACGATCACACACCAATGAACCGATCAAAGCGCATATACCCAATCCAAACATAAATCAACGATATGAAACAATAAATCAAAAGAGGGGCAGAAGACAAACCGACCCCAATGAACCTGGGCCTGCAAGAACTCCTCGGAGACAACCTATAGAGAGAACAAAACATGAAAAAAAGCGGTTTATGGAAACGGGGCAAATTAAGATCAGGTACGGAAGAATCAATTTTACTACTTTTTTACCAGTTGGCATATTAGGATATGTATGCATCGGTTGAATGTGAGGAAAATAAGTTATCATCCGCTACAATTCTAGCTGAACTCCGTCCATTCACATTTATACTGCTATAATTGGTGAGGAGGGGGAATAAAAACTTAACTACCCATTTTCATGTCCATAGACGATCTAACTATTGTAGTTTTAGCAGATGTTATTCAAAAAAAAAACCTAACCCTAAAGCAAGTACCATGAACCTTCCATTAAACACACAAATACCAATTGGTTAAATTCATGTCGAAAAACAATTTATAAAATAAGATTACCTTAGGCTGATCCAATATATACGAACATCTAAGGCACTTATAAGCACCACCATGGAGATGTTTTATTTCCACCGCAGTTAAGATGGACACCAAGCTTCTTGTATTGTCACCGAAAGAACATTTGCCTTGACACCAATCTTCTTTGACTGCCACTGTAAAGAGCATTCAGAAAATATAAGATCTTGCCATCAAAATCGGAGCTCCATGATAGCACACGTAATGACTAATATGATCCATCTACCAGAAACATCGAAGATGGATGGCGTTAGCACAGTATCATTCTCTGTACAGACAGAGCATTTATTCAGGCTTGCCATCTTAACCTGCAGGAACAGTAATACATTGATAAATTTTCTTGTTAGCAGAACTGTAAAATTATTTTAGATAAAGGGAAATAGGACATTTCACTCAGATTTTCAAGGAAATAGTGGTCAGAATAATATCACATTAGAGGTGACATGTGTTGCTCGTGGAAATTTATCTGCTTCTTAAATTAGCAAATCGAAAAATCAGCTTTTACAGAGATGTTTCAATCAAGAAATCAGCACTCGATATTTGAGTAACACCATAAAATCGCTGTAATGCCTAATCCATGAGTGCAAATGGAAAATGACTGTACTCTTGAGTTGTCCACAATATTGCTTCATATTTGTACACCATGATGACATAGAAGATGTTAACATAACATATGAGAAGGTGCACTGACGTCAAGAGCAATTATAAAAAAAAACGTGAACGGCTAGTTAAGATTTATTGTCACATCCCAAATTCCTAATATTATTGGTGTTGTCTACAGCTCATCTTGTGTGGTAATGCGGATCTCATAGAAGGAACTGGATGTCATCTCAATTTTTTACCACCAAACTAAAACACCACAGGTGATGGGATATGAACTTGCCAGAGGCATTACTATCCATAGCACAAAGCCTCATTCAAACACACAGACCGCAATTTTTTTTGGAATACCAACACAGCAAGAAAGGAAGAAAATAGAAAGAGCAGAGGTAGCTAAGTTTACCTGCGCCTTTGGGTTAAGGCATCTATGATCTGAAAGAAAAGAAGAGCGAGCAGGTCGATTGTCATGGTATTGAGGGCGGCCGCCAAGCCCTCCAACCAGTCGAGTGAGAGGTAAGGCGCCGCCGCC
Organism: Lolium rigidum; assembly: GCF_022539505.1. Lineage (NCBI taxonomy): Eukaryota > Viridiplantae > Streptophyta > Magnoliopsida > Poales > Poaceae > Lolium > Lolium rigidum. The sequence goes on along the minus strand of NC_061514.1, from coordinate 244,300,965 downwards.
AGTAGACGCCATGGTCTCCATCACCCCTGCCCGGCTCCCTTTCGCTGGCGTACGCCACGGACTCCGCCCCGGCGGTGGCCGCCTCCATCCCCGTCGCTGGACTGGACATCAGGGTCTCCATCCCTTCCGCCCCGCCTGCTTCCCTTTCGCTGGTGGACGCCGCGGCGTACGCCCCGGCGGTGGCCGCCTCCATCCCCATCGCTGGATGTCGCGGTCTCCATCTCTTCCGCCCCTTCTACCCTTGTGGGACGGCTCAGCCTCCATCGCGTCTTACAGAAAAGCCCAGATGTGAGGAGAGGACGGGGAGGATGAGCAGGAGAGCCCACGACTCCCAGCCGCCGGGCCCTGCTGGCCTCCAGCTTCCCCTCGACGTCTCTCCCGTGGCGAGCCTGCCTCTGTACACCCTGCTCCAGACCGCTTCAAGAACCAGGACCTCCTCCGGCTGGAGAGCGGAGATGAGACTCCTGCTGGCGGCGCACGCGGTGGGCGAGGACCGCACCGTGGGCAGCGGCTGAGGAGCGCGGCGAGGAGGTGAACGCGGATGGACGCTTGTGACTGCTGCAGTGGAGCCGTGACTTGTGACTGATGAGGTGTTGAGCGGAGATGGGAGAGGACGGAGCCGGTCTAGGTAGGGCAGGCGACAAAGATGGCGTGCTGATTGAGACGGTGGATTCCTTTCCATTTATTTTAGAGTTTCAAGTGGTGGAGCATCTAGATATTTCCCTGCCGCTTTGACCGCCGCTCACCGCTATAAACGGTAAGATCACAATCACCGGGAAAGATAAGGCAAGAAGAGTCTATAACCGGTAACCGGTAATCTCCATTGTGGAAAAAAAAAGAATCAAAAGAGAACAGATCGGCTGAATTAAAGAGGAGGGAAAATATGTATCTACGCGTCGCAGCAAGAGTGGTGATAAATAGCCCATCTACAGTTACCAAAACACTAAGAGATGCGTTAAGTTGATCAACTTTTATATAGGGTATAATGAAGGCTATCAGACCTTCAGGGAGAACGTTCCAGCCTGTGTAGGCTTACGAAAATAATCATAACGACCTTTCCATTGCTGCCTAATCAGTACGACAAAAAATGCGACCGATGGCAAAAAAAAAAATCAGTCGACTGCCATTTATTAAATCCCTGTAATTACCATGTATATAAATACAATGTAAGGACCGAGTAACTTATTTGCAGAAAAACTTTTGTGTGTACCGTTGTAATGCTTATGTATATATACACTGTAAAATCCTAGTAATTTATGTGTTGAATTTTTTTGTATGCACCATTGTAATTCTCATGTGTATATAATGTAAGAACTTGATAATTTACGTGTATAAAAAATAATACATACCACTTTAATTCTCAGGTATATACAATGTAAAAACCTAGTAAAATCTCAAAGACACAAAAAAACCCATCCCATGAAACAAAGGCTGACACAAAAATAGCCAAAAGTTACCCGCTTTCTCTTAGTGCAAAGAAAAGAGCGGACGAAGCAAAAACCAACCGGGGTGTATTTGGACGGACGAAAAACCTGTTAACGTTTATAACTTTTGACCTCATCGGAGGGAAGTATTGCTCAACCTTGGGGAGGTTAGAGGGTATTCTTCTTAAAAATCATGTCCATGGTCTTTCAAAGAATATTATATTGACAGTACAATGTCATGTGTTCCTCTCAGAAAAATCAAACCCAAACGCACAAGCAACTATCTGAAGTAAGTGGGTGCTTCAAGGTATATAGTAGGCAATGTCTACTATGTCGAATTTGCTCTTCGCTTGCATTTTCTATTGGTCCGGCTGTTCATGGCTTAATCTTCCAACTAACAATATAAGGAGGGATCTTTCAAGTCAGTATGGGATCGTTGCACCTGAAACATCAACAACATCAACTTCATTCAAGGAATGATGCAACTGCGTGTGGCCTAGTTGCAACCTAGTGGGGATGGCTACAACTAAACAACCGAGTGTTACCAACCATGCCTTATCTAGTTACCACCCAGTATGAAATGACTGGAACTAAAACACCATCAGCAGCAACTCATCACATGGGCGCATCAACTATAGCCTAAACGAGATGGCTACAACAAAAACACAACCAACAACAATTTATTTAGAGCAAGTATAGCAACCGTGTCTTCTCCAATTGCAACCCATCAGTATGAGATGGGTGTAAATAAAACACTACCACCATCAACTGATCATAGGAGCGCAACAGTTTTATATAGCATGCACCAAATGTAACCCATTTCGGGGATAGATTGTGAACTTGCACAAGTTGACGATTGATAACCCACAAGTATAGGGGGTGTATCGTAGTATCTTCGATAAGTAAGAATGTCGATC
>NC_061514.1:244283604-244298524 GCF_022539505.1 Lolium rigidum | reverse complement strand
GCCCGGCCCACCTCTGGATTTGTTTAAAATCTGGTGATAACAGAAGCTAAGTCGACGAAAGATCAAGCAGGGTATTCTATGCATAGCCTGCAACCACTGTTCTAAAAATCATCCGAGATGCCGATTTATCGGCCGATTTATCGTGAATCGGGTGGTAACCGATAAGATTTTGGCATATCGGTCAGTTTATCGCTCCACCGATATTTCGGCCGATTTTCTGTATGTGGGCCGATATTTCTCCCGATTTTCACTCTCACGGCCGATATTTCGGCTGATTGTGAGAGAAAGTTCCATGACATTTGGTATGGTAGTCGATATTTTCATCCTATGGTTTTGTAGAATTGCGCATTAGCTCAAATTGCCAGTATTATTGATTCAAATGCAAGGAATCAAGGTAATACTTATGTGCAATGCTTAACTATTATTTTATGCATAGCATATTATAGAAAATTTAGTGACGAAAATTAGGATTTACAAAAAAATAAACCGATAAATGGTTGACCGATAAAATCGATTAATCGACCGATAAGTGATTAATCTTCATTTTAAGGCCGACCGATAAGTTAAGATTAACGATTTATTGAACATTGCCTGCAACAGGGAAGAAACTCTGAAAAACAGGTTTTGTGAGTGTCCCCATGCTAGGAGGGTCTGGGAGTTGGTCTCGGAGCTCTCTGGACTTCCCTTGACGCCTCTACCGAACTTCCTCCGTCAGCAAAGTGAACTTCGGTTATGGATGTTGGATTGGTTTGGCAAATTGGAAGCGAGGGAACTAGAGGTGAGCATGATGAGCTTATATCACCTGTGGTGGGCAAGGAACGAAGCCAGAGATACGTCAGTTATTGAAGATCCGCAGGCTTCAGCTCGGAGGATCCTGTATCTCGTGGAAGAATGGAGGACGGCGAATTGTGCACCTCCCCCTCGGTTGTCAGGCAAGGACACTGGTCCAAAGCAGACGAGGGATGGCACAAGGTGAATGCGGATGGAGCCTTTCCCCGCGATTCTGACTTTGGTGGTGGTGGAGCGGTCCTACGGGATCACCATGGCGGCTACGTGGCGGGAGCTTGCTATTTTTTTCCATCAGTACTGGATGCAGAGAGGGCAGAAGTCCTAGCATGTCGCTGGGCAGTTCAGATGGCAAGGGAGGCGGGGGGGGGGGGGGTCTCAAAATTGGTACCGGAGTCGGATTGTCAGGGGGTGGTGACGAAACTTCGAAACAGGAATTTGGATCGCTCGATCCAAGGGCCGCTGATAGAAGACGTCAAGGCTCTGCTAGATGGTTTCGATGATCATCAGGTAGTTCATGTGAAACGTTCTTTCAATGAGGTAGCGCATAGGCTAGCGAAAGATGGCTGCGAAAATAAAGCTTGTAAAACCTGGTTGGGGGTTCCCCCAGGGTATATCGTTGACTTGTTGATCTCAGACTCGATTGATCGTTAATAAAGTCGCAGCTATTTGATCTTAAAAAAAAAAGAGTTGAACTGAAGCTGACAAGCAGCTACACCTCCTGCAATCTAACCAACATGAATCATCAATTTCATCGGAGGAAAATCAGAGCACAAAAAAACGCATGAATCCGATCTGGTTTTAACCAAAATAGGTAGCTATTAGCTCACTTTGTAGATGGGATGGAACTCCTCCCGTGGGTGCTGTAAATCTAGACGGGCACATGGGACAGAGGTCTTCGCTCAAATCCGCTCTACCAATTAGAGCATCTCTAGCACATATCACATCTGGAATCCTAAACTCGCACAGATGGAGTTAACTGCATCAGCCGTTTTCATGTGAGAAGTTTAAGCCATATTACAGATACCCTATTCCGAACTATGAACACGATTTCTTAAATTTGGTGCGAGAATTTCAAACTAGTTCATCGGACATAATTTACAAACATTTGCAAAATAAGAAATCCTGAACAGATTTCTAGCTAGCTAGCCCGAGATTCATCTACATCAGTGAGGTTGAGTCTAACATTGGCCATACAATTAACTAATACAATATAAGAAAATTCTCAAAAACTATACTCCAGTGACATAATTTTTATTTTCTATATTAAGGAGACCTCAAGGGGGACGGAGCAATATCATCAGTGATGCTAATACACAACAAATATTTTGGACAAGAGGGGGTAGTAAATTTTAGAAATTATCTGTTGAAAGAAAGCGCTTTTTACGAAGTTCCCGTGATCTGCAGAAAAAGAGTGAGAAAGACGAAGTGGTACCAAGTTCGCACATGATTGCCCCAATGAAGACAAATGTAATGCTTGTGGTTTGTGTATATATCTACTCGCGGCCGAACTGCTCAAATATGCAGGGATTTGTGTCAACCGGAACAAAAACAAAAACTACAGTTGATCCATGTTACAACATGAAGATTAATATTCTGAAGACAAAACTGAATGGAACCTGGACACTTACTTCAATGAAATATTTATCTTTTCAAGTTTACTGCAAAGTGTTAAATGAATTGGATGAGTATTTACAGCTTAAGATTACTCCAAATTCTTGGGGCACCTTCTCTACAAGTTGTACATAAGGAAACATCCGGGAATCTCAACTACAAAATCGTCCATTCCGTCTCATCAAGTGGCCCCAAAGCTGATGACGGGGGTGGTAATGGCACCTCTGACGCTTTTGTGTTCTTTTTTGAAAATATCGAAGCCTTCTTGTCGCGAAGGTTCGAGAAAAAACTGGTGTTTTTTTCATCCGGTGATTTTTTCTCGTCTTTCGGTGATGTCTTTTTTTCATCCTTTGGTGCACGCTTCCACAGAGGTTGGCGATCTTTACCAGTAAAGTTCAGCTTAAGATTGAAGCGGTTTTTATTCTCGGCAGACTTTTCGTCAGGTTGCTGCATGATCTGAAGAGCGTCTTCAGGGTGGGTTAGTATGGCTTCCATCGTCTCATAAACCTAGCAAATGTATCATTATGTTAATACTATCCCATAACATAATGCCAGATGAATAAATAATAGCAGAGTACCTTGCAGATCTCATCCAACTTTTCTTTCGACATTTCATCTTGGTAGATGCCAATAATGTAGTCTTTACAGTCGTAGAATAATTTTGACAGGTTGCTGTTTGCTGGTAATACTGATTCAGCTGCTAGGAAGCATACAGAAAGCTGATAGACAAGCAGCATGTAGTAAGGCATCAAGATTTGCCTTGAGATAACTAGATGCAACTACAGGAAAAATCACTATGACAAAAATGCAAACGTTTAACTTACAATTACTGAGAGTAGCTGCTGAAACAGTTTTACTGGTTCAATAACTTCCAAGGCATCAAATATGCTCTCCCTGGAAGATTATATTAATACATAACAGTTTACAAGTGATTTAATATCCAGCGCAGAAAATTGTCAAAATATTGTACTTACACAGCTAAATCTTCATCATATATTGGAGTTTGTTCAACAGCAGGTATAGGTTTTGCTGCCTCCCACAATTCCTTCCACAAATTTCCTTCTAGTTAAGCACAATACATCAAAATGTAAGAGAGATCTAGCTTACAAATGGTGAATGAGCGTGCATCAATAGGGGAGGGAGGGAGAAAATTGTTACCTTTTGTTTGCATTCTGTCACTTAGACGACCACGTCTAGATGATCCCTCTCCTACTGTTGCATTGCTTGCTGCACAATCTTCAGACCAATCAGGTGGAGAGTGCCATCTAATGAAATCTTCCAAGACGCATCCTGGGTTTGCAGCCTGTTATATAAAAAAAGAGCTTCTTTAGGAAGCTCAATTTAACAGCCTTGCAGCAAGTGAGAAAAACAGTTCTAAACTTGCCTTGAACGCCTGCATATCTGATAAAAGCTGAGAACAGCCAGCACCAACACTGAGAATACATATACAAGCAGTGTCACAATTATTGGTCTACTGCTTAAAAAGTTATGGACAAACCTTAGCAACATAAGTGGTGAAACAGAACTAGATTGCACTGCCCAATGAGGAATAGATTGGTACCAACAGGAGGCAATAATTGATAAAAGCAACGATGTTATGAAAAACATACATCAGTATTGAATTCCCTTAGATTTAACTAGTGGCATGCTATCAATAAGGTAGTACATATGGGAGGTTGGCATACCTTCCTGTCCGTAAGACAAGTTCCTCTGTTTCTTTTATGAGCTCTGCTGTCATAATAGGGCCTTCCTGAATATATACATTGTATAAGCACTTAGAATATCGAGAGAGAGCATCATGAAAGATAAACTAACTAACAACAGATCAGCTTACCTGCAGAGTCGGCGAATATACAGGCTCGCCAGTTTCTAACAGAGTTAAGTTCTCGGATGCGCAGTCAGCACCAAGCCGAAGAACATAATCACCACTGCAATTACTTGCATACATCCCACTGCCACGAGACTCTCCATTTGAATACCAAGGATTTGACATATCATTACTTTGACTGTTTTCCCATTTTAGCAAGGAATCAAGTGATTCCTTAGCTGCCTTTCTTCGTTTTTCCTGGCAATGCAGCAATTTATGACTTGTATCTCCTGATATAGCAAACAACAATTCAAGTCTGGAGCAGCATCCAGTGACATTCGAGGCACCGGTTGGCCATCAGACCACAGTTTCTTCAACTGCATGTATAACAAAAGATTTAAATGTGGTACTAATACTAAATTCTTACTATACATCTCCAATAACTTTAAATCTTGCTTGTCTAGTTCGCTTGCAAACCAAATTCCATCTGTGGGACATACCGTGACTATAACCTTATGACAAACCAAATTCTATCTCTAGTAAGTGAATTTGAAGGCAGCATGTCAGAATAATGGGGGCAACATATAGCAACAGACTTACCTCGACAACCACGGATTGCCAAAAGAATGCCATCTTGTACACAGAACTAATGCTGCCAATAATCTCTCCTAAGTGATGAACAAAGCTTCCAGGCGGTGCACCATGGATATCCCTGGACAAAGATGTCGCATGAAGTAATTCTGGGCTACATCGACTTTCATTATGCGGAAACTCTTCCTCTGAAAAGATAATTATATATTAAAATGAAAAACTTGAATTGCTAAATAGCAAAAAAAAAAACCCAGCACCTCATGGAAACATACCGAACTTGAACAATGAGTACATCAAGGATTTTGTTTCGTCATCACCATAAAATTCAGAACTAGATCTGTCCTCCTTTTCACGGCGAACAAGTGACTTAACAACAGACAAGCTCAAGCCCCCCTTCTCTTTCAGACATTGGTCACCATTAAACTTCATATCATTCATTGAGTTGAATTTTTTTCCATTTCTAGAGAACAAAAAAACTTTTAATGCTCAAGTAATATAAAAGACACTATTTACACAAGCAGAAAGCTCTTGGGAACTCTAAAATGCAATATGATGCATCTTTTCCGGCGACACTCAAGAAATAAGGTGGGCAGATGGAACATAAACTTACTCAATGGCTGCAACCAACTGTTTAACTACTGAAGTTGGAGGAAAGGTCAGGTTAGATGAAGTTGACCCGGGTTTTATGTTCAAGCCGCCCTCATCTTCTGAGGGGATTACTTCAAAGACCTGGAAGCAATAAATGTTTTGCACCTTATGTGAGAATGGCAGGGCGCAGCTATTTCAACATCTAATGTGCATTTATAACAAGAAAGATCACAAAATGGACAGGTCAGCATTCAATGAAGACGCAATTTTGGTGGAGGAAAGAGCGGGTGTCAATTATAGAAGCATAAATATTCATCATACACAGCTCATTCTTTAGTCGAGTCCACTTCACAGTTCCACTCGACTGAGAGAAACAAACCAAGATTAACTCCATTTTTTAGAATACATGGCAGGAGCTCTTCCCATTCTGTTAGAAGGAGAAAATGCAGAAAAAGCCAAAGAAGAAAGTATGTACAAAGCTAAACACCAATTGTTGGCACTTCGAAACCCGACAAATGGGCACGGCTACCCATCATAAAACACTTCAAAGGGAAAGGATCACGAGAAGCCTCAACAGAAGGATAAACAAATAGATACCATGGAGCGCTCGAAAATGCTAGCCGAACAAGTAATCAAGATCTAGCTGCTGCTAGCTGAAAGGTCTACTCTTTTCTACCACCGTAGTTGTTCAACGCAAAACCTCGCAACTATGTTATCCTATGCTCTACTACCAGAACATGGTCACTCACACGCAGTTTGAACAATGTACACACAGCCTCTAATAACAACTTCCAAGTCCCAACACATACTACTCCATATTATTAGTCCCAACACATAATGTGAGAGGGGCGTGCTGTAGTGGTGAATTGGTGGTACTACCCAATTCACAAAGCAGCACCCTAACCTGACGAACTGAACACCCCTCTGGCGTATCACCGATTCACCACTACAGCACGCGCCTCTCACAGCCTCACCTCAGCACGACTGCTCGAGCATCGGCCTGAATGGTTCCTCACACACGAAGCGGTGGCAGATTCGACGGCAATGACAGGAGCATGTACCTCATCAAGCGGAGGCTTCACGGCCGGCGGCTGCCCCGTGGTGAACGGGCCTGCTTCGGCGTCGGCCTGCCGATCCAACGAGGTCCTGGGGGACGGCGCCCTGTTCCCGCCGGATCCGTCCGCATCTGCACACACCACGGGCAAATTCGAACCGAAGCTCGTCAGATTCGGACCCCTGAACCGAGCAGAGGTGGAGCTGGACAGGGGTGGGAAGGAGCCAGGAAGCATGAGCGCGCCGCTTGGTACCTCGGAGGTCGGCCTTGATGTCAGTGAGCACGCGCTCGGCGCGGGCGGCGGCGGAGTGGATCGCCGTCCGCGCCCGCGACACGAGCGACGTCGACGAGGCAGGGGGAGGAGCAGGAGGCGGCAGCTGGTGCATGGTGGGCCCTACTTGGCAGTGGCGTGGGAGAAGGGGAACACTAGCGAGGGAAGACGAGACATAGGGAGGACTGACCACAACTGCACAGGGCAACCAAGCTTTTAGATTGTTTCCCAAAAAACAAAAAACCAAGCTTTTTTCCAAGTAAAAAAAGAAAGTTTTGATTTCGATTTTTTCTTCTTCTTAAAAAAGAAACTTGGCAGTGGAGCCGTGAAGCGCTCACTACCAAGAACCAGCATGAGGTTGGATGGTTAGGAGGGTGATTGTACCCCCACCTCACCAGAGTTCAAATCTGAGGTTTGACATCTGTGTGTCATGAAGGTGGAATATTTATTTAGTGGAAGGCGATGATTCCACGACAGCGAGATACCTATGGTGACTTTGTCAATTTCAAGATCCAAGTATATACGCGTGTATATGAACATCTATGTTTGTACCGTATTTCTAAAAAAAAAAAATCGCTTACTACCGGGTGATCATGCCCAGAGAGTTTCGGCAAATAAAACACCCAAAGGATACTTACAAGTGTTAGGATGTCTACCTGCTAGTGGTAAAACTAAGAAATATAGTAACTTATTGTATACTACTCCCTCCATCCAATTAATTTTTTCTAAAAATTATTTAAATTTAAAAATATCTAGACATTAAATAGTATAACATATATATTTAAAAGTATTCGGGGTTAAGCTAGCTCATTGACTGAGAGTGGAAGCTCGTATTATACACCTTGACCCCCACCTTTTTTTTGAATCTTTCCTCCATATATATTGTTACATAAGATTAAGTCCTATAACTGCCTCATTCAGATCGATTCCAGTTGTTGTTACGATCACATCAATCCGTTATGGCTCAGACCCTCTTAGTAGTTGGTTCACTCGGGAAGTTATACTCCCTCCGTCCATGAATACAAGGCCACATCGTTTTTCATGTCAAACTTTAACAAATAGTTTAGTTAATCAAATATAAGTTAAATGTTATTCAAAAATATATCATTGTAAAGTATATTGAAATGTGCATCCTCTAGAGGATTCGTAGCAGAAAACGAAAAAAATTACTAACTACCGCAACCCGATTTCCCAGATCTATCTAGGAGTAATGCAGTAACGTAGATAGTTTCGGTGGCGTACCCTCGTAGGCCAAAAGCGGTTAACGTTCCCCTAGAACATGGTTGATGTAGTCGTACTTTGCCGTCGACATCGGGGTCGTGTTGAAGTCCTCTCGTACCACCATGAGTGTCGCAAGTGCAGCACCTCGTAGTTTCGCACACATACAGTGCTCAACGACGCTCCCGGAGTCAGATCCAGCTAATGTTGCGGAAGAAGATCTTCTGGATCCGAATCCCGGCAGCGCTCCCGCGTACCGGGTGGAGTATTCCCTCCGTAGTCCGTATGCAGCTCTTCGAGGAACCACACGCGCGAGAGAGAGAGGAGAGGTGACACGTCTCAAACGTATCTATAATTTTTGATGTTCCATGCTTGTTTTACACCAATTGCTATATGTTTTGTTTACACTTCCTGGCACTTTTATGCATTTTTCGGCACTAACCTATTGACAAGATGTCATAGTGTCAGTTCCTTGTTTTCTACTCTTTTGTATTTCATAAAAGTTATATAGGAAATATTCTCGGAATTGGACGAAACAAAAGCCGTAGTTAACGTTTCACCGTAACGAAGATGGAGTCCAAAGCAGAGACGGAGGGTGCACTGAGGTGGCCAAACCACCCCTAGGCGCGGGCCCACCTCTGGCCGCGCCTAGGCATGGTGTGGGGCCACCTGGCCTCCACCGACCTCGCCCTTCCGCCTATAAATTCACTTCGACGCGAAAACCCTAAATGAATCAGCCTCCATCCACAAAAAGTTTTGTAGCTCCGCCACTGCCGTACACAAGATCCGGGGGATAGAAGTCTCTATTCCGGCACCCTGCCGGGATGGGGAATTGCCCCCCGAGCCATCTCCATCGACTCCACCGCCATCTCCATCACCGTTGCTGACTTCCATGATGAGGAGTGAGTAGTTCTCCCCCGGGGTTGAGGGCTCTACTGGTAGCTATGTGGTTTATCTCTCTCTCCCATGGTGTGATCTTTATGTGACCACGAGCTTTATAATCTAGATGTCATTATGTTATTCAAGTGGATTTTACTTATGTGATCTCCAGAGACTCCTTGTCCCACATGTGTAAAGGTGACGGTATTTGCACCGTGTGGGTCTCTTAGGCTATATTTCATAGAATACTTGTTCAGTGAATTATGATTTGAGTTGGATGTCTCTATAAAATTGTGTTGTGTTAGTACCTCCTATAAATGCTCAAAGTGACGGAGTGAGGTGTTCATTAGTACTTGAGAATACATCTTTAAGGTTTTCTTTTGCAGCCCTACGCGGTGAATTCATGTTCGTTATCCAAACATAGAGTAGTTCAGAGTAGCATAGTGAAGTGCTTACATTTATATTCCTTTATGATATCATTATTGAGAGTGACCACTAGTGAAAGTATGATCCCTAGACCTTGTTTCCAAGCATCAAATCACCGTTTATTTACAGTTCTACTGCATGTTTACTTTCTGCCATATTCATTTCAGATTGTTATTATCACTCATATTCATCCATATCACTTGCATTTTACTATATCTTCGCCGAACTAGTGCACCTATACATATGACAAGTGTATTGGGTGTGTTGGGGACACAAGAGACTTCTTCTATCGTAATTGCAGGGTTGCTTGAGAGGGATATCTTTGACCTCTACCTCCCTGAGTTCGATAAACCTTGGGTGATCCACTAAAGGAAAACTTGTTGTTGTTCTAAAACATCTGCACTTGGAGGCCCAACACTGTCTACAAGAATAAAAGCATGCGTAGACATCAAGCTCTTTTTTCTAGCGCCGTTGTCGGGGAGGTAAGGTAAAAGATACTCACATCCTCTAGCTACTAAGTCTTTTAGTTGATGGTGAGTGCTCAAAGTTATTTCCTTTAGATTCTGCAATCACATCTTTTTGTTTCTTGTTTTTTATTTTCACTAGTTAGGCTTAATGGAAAACAACAACAAAAAATTAGAGAGCTTTATAGTATTTATCTTGAGTTAGGACATGAGGTGGTTAAAGAGAAAATTAAAAAATCTAACTTTACTTGCATGCTAGTATGAATGTTATTCGTATGAATTTTTTGAACACCATTATTGCTAATTCTATGGGAAAGTCTAAACTTGAGGAAGCTAGTTTTTATGAAAATGATCTTTTCAGTTCCCCAGCTTTAGAGGAGGAAATTTGCTATGATGATACTATGCCTCCAATATATGATGATTACAATGATGATTATGTTATTTTCAGTCCACCTACTATTGAGGAGAAAATTAATTATTATTACAATATGCCTCCTATATTTGATGACTATGGTGATGAGAATAATAATGATAGCTATTTTGTTGAATTTGCTCCCACTAGAATTAATAAGAATGACTATGCTTATGTGGGGAGTAATAATTATTTTATGCATGTCGCTCATGATAAGAATGTTTTATGTGATAGTTATATTGTTGAGTTTATTCATGATGCTACTAAAAGTTATTATAAGATAGGAAAATATGGTTGTAGAAGTTTTCATGGTACTAAAATAGCTCTCTATATGCTGAAAGTTTTGAAGTTACTCTTGTTTTATCTTCCTATGCTTGTCATTTTGTTCTTTGTGAATTTATTTCTGTACAAGATTCATATGCATAGGAAGTGCGTTAGACTTAAATGTGTTTCATATTTGCTCCTTGATGCTCTCTTTTGCTTCAATTCATATTTCTTATGTGAGTATCTTCTCAAATTACTAAGCCTAGCCAAAAGACGTTAAAAAATGCACTCTTGGGAGATAACCCATGTTTATTTACTGTAATTTTTCTTTTCTTGAGTCTTGGAAGTTATTACCTCTGTAATGACCTCTTCTTATCATTTTTATTTCATTTTGTGCCAAGAATAGCCTCTAATAGAAAGAAAGAAAGATTTGGGAAAGTTGTTGTCCTCAAAACATATCTATGTTGTCACCATAAAAATTCGTATAAATAGCCAGAGTGGAATCTTTGAGCTTTAATTTTATGCATATGCCCCGGGTTATTATCTAACTTACGTTAGTTGACCACTTTTTGAGATGAGCAACACAAGATTTTCGGAAAATCGATCTTTACCTGTTGTTCGGTTTTGACAGATTTCTGCACTATTTGCACTTGCCTCTTAAATCTCTTTTTTTAGTTCTTTTGATCAAAAATCTTTTTTAAAGATTGCTACAACAGCTAGTGCTTTAATAGATGTTTGATATATGTTATTACTGAACACAAGTGGATTTATTAATTTTGATTGAACTAATGCTGCTAAAATAAAATTGTGTGAAATTTTGTATGAATGAAGTTTTCAAGAGTAGGGAGAGAAGAATGATGTGATGAGATGAAGAATGGACAAAAGATCAATCTTGGCCCCAAGAAATATTTAAGAGGTACAAGCGTCAAAGCTTGGGGATGCCTTAGGCATACCCTCTTTATCAACAAAGCAACATGTCATCTCTCTATGCGCTATATTTTTATTGCTTCATACGCTATGTGTTGTTCTTGGAGCGTCTTTTTTTTGTTTTTGTTTTTGTTTTGTTTTGGTTTTCTGTAGCATATGGTTGTATCCTAACATTCTTGTGTGGGAGAGAGACACGCTCCATTTTAATTGCATAGAACGCTCTAGTTTTCACTGTTATTATTCTGCGAGTGTTCTAGTTTGCTAGTACTGCGATTAGCTCTTGTTCTTTCACTCTTATTTTGTTCAGAGCTTGTTAGTTTGCTTTATTTATGTATGATTAGCTCTCTCGTCAATATTTTATTTCATCTCTGAGAGCTATTTAAAATAAGTTGATTGATGTTGGAGACGAGTAAAATGTTTCATGGCTATAGTGATGCAAAAGGAAGCTTATCTAGCCTGTGACATAGACTTTGGCATGTCATGTTGGATGTTATTCTTGACACATGCTTAGTATTTATTGTTGTAGCATGACTTGTTTCAAATATCTGAGAGTGCATAATGTGTCATTGAAAGAATAATGTGTTGTTTTCATCATAAAAGCATAATATCGTGGTATTCTCCTTTGATGCTTTATTGGGTTGACTTGGCACATGCTTATACTATGTTATGACTATAACTAGTAAACTAAAGCCTCTATGATCATTTAGTTTTTGACTTGTAATATCACTTAATGCTTTGATTGATAATGTGTTGTTGTTATGCATGATTATGGCCATTACTGCTCTCTTAGTTGGTCGCCCAGTCTTTTGCTAGCCTTCGCCTGTGCTGAGTATGAACTCTACTCGTGCATCCAACCAGCATAAACTAAAGTTTTCCAATTGTGTCCACCATATCTACCTAGTAGCATTATTGCTATTCCAAGTAATTCATCATGTTTTTATTTATCTTCCAAATTAAATTTTGGCATGAGAAAACTAGTCAGTAAAGCTCTCACGAACTTGATGACACATTTACTTTCTTGCACTTAATAAACTTGATCATTGTGTTTATATTATGAAGTTTATATGTTTTCAAATTGTGAGTTGTGAGTTAGTATAACCATGCTTTCATGGGGAACACTTTCGACATTGCACTTATATTTAATTGATGTCATGTTCTTTTGTTTATGGATGCCCAGCGGTGCGAAATAAAATGAAAACTTATAAGTCCATGGAGTTTGTATATGAGTTAGAGAAACGCCTGGGCCGCTAATCTAAGCCATGCATCATTCATGGTGGAAATTTACAGCTAAGCCATAGTGAGCATTCTATGAAGCATTTGCAATAAAAAGCTATACTCATAGTAAATAAAAAATTGCTGAGATGCTCATTGTCTGTTTGTCTTGTCATTTTGGCATGGGATTGCTCCTGCAAGAGTACTTCCATATCATCGGGCAAGAGGGTACCCCGTTGGCGGTTCTTGATGATACATGTATACTTACAATGACAAGAACTTATTTGGGATCTAAGTTGAGTAGTATGAGGTTTAGGTACTCGCATTCAAGGGGCATGAGATTTTCAACTTGTGATTTGCAAGCATATAGCTCATTTTTGTTTCACATTAACTCTAACCATTGAAGATGCTTATGATAGGGGCAACGAGATCTCAAAGCTAATAAGTACCATACTTTTTGGAAGGTTGATAAAACTTGTTTATCTTGCTTACTCTGCAAAGAGTCTTTCTTTTACTATTATGTTGAGTCTCCATCTTCTACTTTATGCACCAATTAAGAGAGCATAGTTGTCATTCTTAGTGCAAAGTGCATAGTCCCAACATTATTATTGATTGATTCATGATTTTGCTATTGCTTGCTCTCAAATTACTTGTATCTAGTCACCTGATACGTCTCCAATGTATCTATAATTTCTGATGTTTCATGCTTGTTTTATGTATCATTGTCACATGTTTTATATGCATTATATATCATCATTATACATTTTCTGGGACTAACCTATTAACAAGATGCCACAGTGCCGGTTCTCGTTTTCTGCTGTTTTTGGTTCCAGAAAAGCTATTCGGGCAATATTCTCGGAATTCGACGAAACAAAAGCCAAACCTCCTATTTTTCCGAGGGACACACGGAGCCAGAAGGGCAAGCCCGGGGGAGGCCCACGGCCTCCTCCCCATAGGGCGGTGCGGCTAGGCCCCCAGGCGCGTGATGTCTACGCACGCTTCTATTCCTGTAGACAGTGTTGGGCCTCCAAGAGCAGAGGTTTGTAGAACAGCAGCAAGTTTCCCTTAAGTGAATCACCCAAGGTTTATCGAACTCAGGGAGGTAGAGGTCAAAGATATCCCTCTCAAGCAACCCCGCAATTACGATACAAGAAGTCTCTTGTGTCCCCAACACACCTAATACACTTGTCAGATGTATAGGTGCACTAGTTCGACGAAGAGATAGTAAAATGCAAGTGATATGGATGAATATGAGTGGTAATAACAATCTGAAATAAATATGGCAGCAAGTAAACATGCAGTAGAACTTGTTGGAAACGGTGTTTCAATGCTTAGAAACAAGGCGTAGGGATCATACTTTCACTAGTGGACACTCTCAACATTGATCACACAACTGAATAAATAAATGCTACACTCTCTTGTTGGATAACAAACACCATTCATTCTGTAGGGCTACAAAAGCACACCTCAAGCCGGAGTTAACAAGCTCCACAACTTCATAAAGGATACACATACGATGCGCACACCGTCACCGTCACACCGTGGAGAGTGAATCCGGAGTTCATATTAAAGTAACCTCTAGAGTGTATAATAGTGCTACTCTGGATAACTCTCCTAATGGAATCACTAATCGTGTAGTGGCTACAAAAGCTCCGCTAAGAGTTCATCAAGTACTTGACAAACACCACTCATAGGGATATCCACGTCAAATCATAAATCCAAGATAGTATATTTATCATAGTGATAGTGAACTTCATAATCTACAAGAGATCACAATCATAACCTACGCCAAGTACTACATGATGCACACACTGTCCACTTTACATCATGAAGGAGGAATAGACTACTTTAATAACATCACTAGAGTAGCACATAGATGATATTCAACTAGATCACAAAGCTCATGATCACATAAAGCTCACATGAGAGAGAGATGAACCACATAGCTACCGGTAGAGCCCTTAGCCTCGAGGGAGAAATACTCCCTCCTCATCATGGGAGACAGCGATGGCGATGAAGATGGCGATGGAGTCGATGGAGATGGCTTCCGGGGCAATTCCCCGTCCGGCGGCGTGCCGGAACGAGAGACTTCGTCCCCGAAACGGAGTTTCGCGATGGTGGCGGCGTCCCCGGAGTCTTTCCGGAGTTTCGTCAATTGGTGTCGGGTTTTTAGGTCACGAGGGACTTTATAGGCGAAGAGGCGGCCTCGGAGGAGCCGGGGGTGGCCCCCATAGGCTCGGCGCGGCCGGGGTGGGACCCGCGCCCCCCTATGGTGTGGGTCCCCCTTGGCCCTCCTCCGGCTCTCCTTCGATGTTCTGGAACCTTCCGTGAAATATAAGATCGCACTACAAGAAAAGTTCTGATAGACAACGTCTCAAAATCGTCCGCTAAGGGGTATTTTTCGTCG
>NC_061514.1:244182036-244283504 GCF_022539505.1 Lolium rigidum | reverse complement strand
AGAGATCCTAAATAATGGTGTGCATTAGGGAACTACATGGGAGCCGCTCTTGAGGTCACTATATGAAGGGATGATAAATCATTTAATGCCAGTTGTCTACATATACATGCATGCTTCTCAAAATACATATTTTCAACACTCCTATTATTGCATTTGAAATGAAAAGCTCTAGCACATGAGTAATCTTTCTTCCCTCTGCGTAGGGCCAATCTTATACTTTAATGTTGAGTCACTATCCTTTCTTCGAGCACTTTCTTGAAAGCATAGCTGTCATTCTTAGTTTAATGTGCTTGTCCCGGAATAAGATTAATTGTGGTATAACTGTGATGCTTGAATCTTTCGATATTTTTACTTCTAGTCTTCTCTTGAACTTCAGAGGTGCCCTGGCATTTATGTTTTGCTCCACAAATAAGGGCAAGCGAGATACCACTTTATCATATCATATCATAAACATTGCAATCCTGCAGATACTTATGTTTCATGTTGCTTATTATTGTGTTGGTATCTTTTCATAGCTTGCATAACTATTGAGTAGCCTTAGTTCCATGCTTCTTATTATGAATTGCCTAAGTATTTGATCATGTAGTGAGAATATATACATCATATGAAGCAAATAGGTTCGTGAAAGTTTCTTTTATCGCACTCAGTTGTCACTGAATTCCTTGAGGACAAGCAATAAGCTAAGCTTGGGAGGAGTTGATATATCCAAAACATATCTACTTTCCCGAACACTTTTGCTGTTGTTTGCCCTCTATCTTGTGTGTTTTGAATGCAACTAACACGGACTAACGATGTTTTCAGCAGAATTGCTCTGGTATCTGATACGTCTCCAACGTATCTATAATTTCGTATGTTCCATGCTAGTTTTATGACAATACTCACATGTTTTATGCATACTTTATATCATTTTTATGCATTTTCCGGTACTAACCTATTAACAAGATGCCGAAGCACCAGTTCCTATTTTCTGCTGTTTTTGGTTTCAGAAATCCTACATAGGAAATATTCTCGGAATTGGACGAAACAAAAGCCCACGGCCCTATTTTCCACGGAGGATTCCAGAACATCGAAGAAGAGTCGGAGGCGGCCAGCAGGGGGGCCACCCCATAGGGCGGCGCGGCCCTACCCCCTGGCGCGGCCAGGTGTGGCGAGCCCACCCCTGGCTCCCCCGACGCTGCCTCTTCTCCTATATATTCCTTCGTATCGGAAAACCCTAGTACCGAGAGCCAAAATACGAGAAAAGTTCCTGAGACACCGCCGCCGACAACCCCATCTCGGGGGGTTCTGAAGATCTCCTCTGGCACCCTGCCGGAGAGGGGAATCATCACCGGAGGGCTCTACATCACCATGCCCGCCTCCGGACTGATGCGTGAGTAGTTCATCCTTGGACTATGGGTCCATATCGGTAGCTAGATGGTTGTCTTCTCCTATTATGCCATCATGTTTAGATCTTGTGAGCTGCCTATCATGATCAAGATCATCTATTTGTAATGCTACATGTTGTGTTTGTTGGGATCCGATGAATATGGAATACTATGTCAAGTTGATTATCGATCTATCATATATGTGTTGTTTATGATCTTGCATGCTCTTCGTTGCTGGTAGAGGCTCTGGCCAAGTTGACACTTGTAACTCCAAGAGGGGTATTTATGCTAGATAGTGGGTTCATGCCTCCATTGAATCTGGGACGGTGACAGAAAGTTCTAAGGTTGTGGATGTGTTGTTGCCACTAGGAATAAAACATCAATGCTTTGTCTAAGGATATTTGTATTGTTTACATTACGCACAGTACTTAATGCAATTGTCTGTTGTTTGCAACTTAATACTGGAAGGGGTGCGGATGCTAACCCGAAGGTGGACCTTTTAGGCATAGATGCATGCTGGATAGCGGTCTATGTTCTTTGTCGTAATGCCCTAAGTAAATCTCATAGTAGTCATCATGATATGTATGTGCATTGATATGCCCTCTCTATTTTGTCAATTGCCCAACTGTAATTTGTTCACCCAACATGTTATTTATCTTATTGGAGAGACACCACTAGTGAACTGTGGATCCCGGTCCATTCTTTTACATCTGAAATACAACCTAATGCAATCATTGTTCTTTGTTGTTCTTTGCAAGCAAACATGATTCTCCACACCATACGTTTAATCCTTTGTTTTCAGCAAGCTGGTGAGATTGTCAACCTCACTGTTAAGTTGTGGCAAAGTATTTTGATTATGTTGTGCAGGTTCCACGTTGGCGCCGGAATCCCTGGTGTTGCGCCGCACTACACTCCTTCACCAACAACCTTCACGTGGCCTTCATCTCCTACTGGTTCGATAACCTTGGTTTCTTACTGAGGGAAAACTCGCTGCTGTACGCATCATACCTTCCTCTTGGGGTTCCCAACGGACGTGCGCTTTACCGTCACAAGGAGCTACTTTCCTGGCGACGTTGCAAGACCCGTCACGCGCAAGCAGCTACTTTTCTGGCGCCGTTGCCGGGGAACAAAGAAAAGTTACACCACAAAGATTTTCAACTCCCACGTCAGCAGCTACTTTTCTGGCGCCGTTGCCGGGGAGATCAAGACACGCTGCAAGGGGAGTCTCTCACACCCAATCTCTTTACTTTGTTTATTGTCTTGCTTTATTTTATTTTCTGTCTTGTTTGCTTTCTTTATATCAAAAACACAAAAAAATAAGTTACTTGTTTTACTTTATTTAATTCGGTTTTGCTCTTTTTATTTTTATTATTGCTAAAATGAATACTCCTGAGAACACTAAGTTGTGTGACTTTACTAGCACAAATAATAATGATTTCATATGCACTCCTATTGCTCCACCTGCTTCTACAGCAGAATTTTATGAAATTAAACCTGCTTTACTAAATCTTGTTATGAGAGAGCAATTTTCTGGTGTTAGTACTTATGATGCTGCTGCCCATCTTAATAATTTTGTTGAACTTTGTGAAATGCAAAAGTATAAGGATGTAGATGGGGATATTATAAAACTGAAATTGTTTCCTTTCTCCTTAAGAGGAAGAGCTAAATATTGGTTGCTATCTTTGCCTAAGAATAGTATTGATTCATGGACTAAATGTAAAGATGCTTTCATTGGAAGATATTATCCTCTTGCTAAAATTATATCTTTGAGAAGTAGCATTATGAATTTTAAGAAATTGGATAATGAACATGTTGCCCAAGCATGGGAGAGAATGAAATCTTTGGTAAAGAATTGCCCTACCTATGGACTGACTACTTGGATGATCATCCAAACCTTTTATGCAGGCTTAAATTTTTCTTCGAGGAACCTATTGGATTCAGCTACTGGAGGTACTTTTATGTCCATCACTTTGGGTGCTGCAACAAAGCTTCTTGATGATATGATGATCAACTACTCTGAATGGCACACTGAAAGGACTCCTCAAGGTAAAAGGTAAATTATGTTGAAGAAACCTCCTCCTTGAGTGATAAGATTGATGTTATTATGTCTATGCTTGTTAATGGTAAATCTCATGTTGATTCTAATAATGTTCCTTTAGCTTCATTGGTTGCTCAAGAAGAGCATGTTGATGTGAACTTCATTAAAAATAATAATTTCAACAACAATGCTTATAGGAATAATTTTGGTAACAACTATAGGCCATATCCTTCTAATAATGGTAATGGTTATGGTAATTCTTATGGTAATTCTTACAACAATAGTAGGAGTGTACCCTCTGGTCTTGAAGTTATGCTTAAAGAATTTATTAGTACACAAACTGCTTTCAACAAATCTGTTGAGGAAAAGCTTGGTAAAATTGATGTTCTTGCTTCTAAGGTTGATAGTCTTGCTGCTGATGTTGATCTTTTAAAACTGAAAGTTATGCCTAATGAATTTAAAGATATTAAGTCATTTCCTACAGAAAACGCTATCCAAGTTTGAATTAATGACAATATTAGAATGATGGCTGAATTGCATGCTAGGTGGGAAAGAGAAGAAAAACTTGCTAAAAAGAATAATGTAGCTAAAGTTTGGACTATTACCACCACTAGTAATGTTGATGCTTCACATGTTGCTAAATATTCTACTATCAATGGTAAAATAATTGGTGTTGGCAATGTTTCTACTTCTACTACAAAGCGTGCAAAATTGCCTGAAACTGCTGAAACTGTTTGTGATAAAAGTGCTGAATTTTTTCAAAATATTGGGGACAATGGTCCCATTGCCTTAGATCATAATGGTTTTGATTTTGATAATTGTCATATCTCTGAAGTTATTAAGTTCTTGCAAAAACTTGCTAGAAGTCCTAATGCTAGTGTTATAAATTTGGCCTTTACAAAACATATTACAAATGCTCTCATTAAAGCTAGAGAAGAGGAATTAAAACTTGAAGCTTCTATTCCTAGGAAGTTAAAAGATGGTTGGGAGCCCATCATTAAAATTAAGGTCAATGATTTTGATTGTAATTCTTTATGTGATCTTGGTGCAAGTATTTCTGTTATGCCTAAGAAACTTTATGATATGCTTGACTTGCCACCGTTGAAATATTGTTATTTGGATGTTAATCTTGCTGATAATTCTATAAAGAAACATTTGGGGAGAATTGACAATGTTCACATTATGGTTAACAATAACCTTGTCCCCGTTGATTTTGTTGTTTTGGATATTGAATGCAATGCATCTTGTCCTATTATTTTGGGAAGACCCTTTCTTCGAACCGTTGGTGCTATTATTGATATGAAAGAAGGAAACATTAAATATCAATTCCCTCTTAAGAAAGGTATGGAACACTTCCCTAGAAAGAGAATGAAGTTGCCTTTTGATTTTATTATTAGAAAAAATTATGATGTTGATGCTTCTTCTCTTGATGTTACTTGATTTTCATTTTCTGCGCCTAGCTGAAAGGCGTTAAAGAAAAGCGCTTATGGAAGACAACCCATTATTTTATTTCTGCAATTTTTGTTTTATATTTGAGTCAAGGTGCTTGTTACTACTGTAGCAATACCTTTGTATCTTTACTTTATTGCATTGTTGTGCCAAGTAAAGTCTTTGATAGAAAGTTGATACTAGATTTGGATTTCTGCGCAGGAACAGATTTTTAGCTGTCACGAATTTGAGCTGTTCTCTCTGTAGGAAATTCGTAAAATCTTGAAAAAATTCATGAGTAATCCTCAGATGTGTACTCAACTTTCATTAAATTTGAGCTTTTTCATCTGAGCATGTTAAGTGCCTCGAAAAAATTCGTCTTTATGGACTGTTCTGTTTTGACAGATTCTGCATTTTATTTCGCATTGCCTCTTATACTGTGTTTGAGTGGATTTCTTTGCTCCATTAAATTTCAATAACATTGGGTAATGTCCAGAAGTGTTGGGAATGATTGTGTCCTTGCTGAACATGCGAATTTTTGATTATGCACTAACCCTCTAATGAGATTGTTTTGAGTTTGGTGTGAAGGAAGTTTTCAAGGATCAAGAGAGGAGGATGATATAATATGATCAAGAAGAGTGAAAAGTCTAAGCTTGGGATGCCCCCGTGGTTCATCCCTGCATATTTCAAGAAGACTCAAGCATCTAAGCTTGGGGATGCCCAAGGCATCTCCTTCTTCATCAACAACTTATCAGGTCACCTCTAGTGAAACTATATTTTTATTGCGTCACATCTTATGTGCTTTACTTGGAGCGTCTGTGTGCTTTTATTTTCGTTTTGTTATTTTCATTCTCTGAATAAATCGGATCCTAACATGCTTGTGTGGGAGAGAGACACGCTCCGCCTTTTCATATTGAACACTGGTGTTCTTAGTTTTACTTTTAATGTTCATGGAAAAAGTTGAAAGCTGCTGCATTTATTGCTATTTGGTTGGAAACAGAAAATGCTTCATGTGGTAATTGGTATATTGTCTTGAATAATTTGATACTTGGCAATTGTTTTGAGCTCTCAAGTAGATCATGTTTAAGCTCTTGCATCATGTAGTTTAAACCTATTAGTGGAGAACTACCGTAGAGCTTGTTGAAATTTGGTTTGCATGATTGGTCTCTCTAAGGTCTAGATATTTTCTGGTAAAAGTGTTTGAGCAACAAGGAAGACAGTGTAGAGTCTTATAATGCTTGCAATATGTTCTTATGTAAGTTTTGTTGTACCAGTTCATACTTGTTTTTGCTTCAAACAACCTTGCTAGCCAAAGCCTTGTACTGAGAGGGAATGCTTCTCGTGCGTCCAAAACCTTGAGCCAAAACCTATGCCATTTGTGTCCACCATAACTACCTACTATGTGGTATTTTTCTGCCATTCCAAGTAAATACTTCATGTGCTACCTTTAAACAATTCAAAAGTTATTATCTCTTATTTGTGTCAATGTTTTATAGCTCATGAGGAAGTATGTGGTGTTTTATCTTTCAATCTTGTTGGGCAGACTTTCACCAACGGACTAGTGGCTTCATCCGCTTATCCAATAATTTTGCAAAAAGAGCTGGCAACGGGGTTCCCAGCCCCAATTAATTAACTTTCATTAATAATTATCTTCACATGTTTTGCCCTGATTCATCAGTAAGTAACTTAATTTTGCAAATAGACACTCCTCCATGGTATGTGAAATGTTGGAAGGCACCCGAGGATTCGGTTAGACATGGCTTGTGAAAGAAAAAATTTGGGAGGAGTGTCATCCATAAATAAAACTAAAGTACATGTGTAAACAAAAGAGAAGAGGGATGATCTACCTTGCTGGTAGAGATAACGTCCTTCATGGGAGCCGCTCTTTGAAAGTCTGTTTGACGAGGGGGTTAGAGTGCCCACTACCATTCGTTGACAACAACAAACACCTCTCAAAACTATATTTTTATGCTCTCTATATGATTTCAAAACTTGAAAAGCTCTAGCACATGATTTAATCCTCGCTTCCCTCTCGCGAAGGGCCTTTCTTTTACTTTATGTTGAGTCAGTTTACCTACTTCTTTCTATCTTAGAATCAAACACTTGTGTCAACTGTGTGCATTGATTCTTACATACTTGCTTATTTGCACTCGTCATATTACTTTGTGTTGACAATTATCCATGAGATATACATGTTGAAAGTTGAAAGCAATTGCTGAAACTTAAATCTTCCTTTGTGTTGCTTCAAAACCTTCTATTAAGAATCTATTGCTTTATGAGTTAACTCTTATGCAGGCCTTGTTGATGCTTGTCTTGAAAGTACTATTCATGAAAAGTTTTTGCTATATGATTCAGTTGTTTAGTCATTGTATTTTTGTTAGCAAACTATAGACCATTGCTTCGAGTCACTTCATTCATCTCATATGCTTTACAATAGTATTGATCAAGATTATGTTGGTAGCATGTCACTTCAGAAATTATTCTTTTTATCGTTTACCTACTTGAGGGCGAGTAGGAACTAAGCTTGGGGATGCTTGATACGTCTCCAACGTATCTATAATTTCTTATGTTCCATGCTAGTTTTATGACAATACTCACATGTTTTATGCATACTTTATATCATTTTTATGCATTTTCCGGTACTAACCTATTAACAAGATGCCGAAGCGCCAGCTCTCGTTTTCTCGCTGTTTTTGGTTTCAGAAATCCTACACAGGAAATATTCTCGAAATTGGACGAAACAAAAGCCCACGGCCCTATTTTCCACGGAGGATTCCAAAACATCGAAGAAGAGTCGGAGGCGGCCAGCAGGGGGGCCACCCCATAGGGCGGCGCGGCCCTACCCCCTGGCGCGCCCAGGTGTGGGGAGCCCACCCCCTAGCTCCCCCGACGCTGCCTCTTCTCCTATATATTCCTTCGTATCAAAAAACGCTAGTACCGAGAGCCAAAATACGAGAAAAGTTCCTGAGACGCCTCCGCCGTCAACCCCATCTCGGGGGGTTCTGAAGATCTCCTACGGCACCCTGCCGGAGAGGGGAATCATCACCGGAGGGCTCTACATCACCATGCCCGCCTCCGGACTGATGCGTGAGTAGTTCATCCTTGGACTATGGGTCCATAGCAGTAGCTAGATGGTTGTCTTCTCCTATTATGCCATCATGTTTAGATCTTGTGAGCTGCCTATCATGATCAAGATCATCTATTTGTAATGCTACATGTTGTGTTTGTTGGGATCCGATGAATATTGAATACTATGTCTAGTTGATTATCGATCTATCATATATGTGTTGTTTATGATCTTGCATGCTCTCCGTTGCTAGTGGAGGCTCTGGCCAAGTTGATACTTGTAACTCCAACAGGGGGTATTTATGCTAGATAGTGGGTTCATGCCTCCATTGAATCTGGGACGGTGACGTAAAAGTTCTAAGGTTGTGGATGTGCTGTTGCCACTAGGGATAAAACATCAATGCTTTGTCTAAGGATATTTGTATTGTTTACATTACGCACAGTACTTAATGCAATTGTCCGTTGTTTGCAACTTAATACTGGAAGGGGTGCGGATGCTAACCCGAAGGTGGACTTTTTAGGCATAGATGCATGCTGGATAGCGGTCTATGTTCTTTGTCGTAATGCCCTAAGTAAATCTCATAGTAGTCATCATGATATGTATGTGCATTGATATGCCCTCTCTATTTTGTCAACTGCCCAACTGTAATTTGTTCACCCAACATGTTATTTATCTTATTGGAGAGACACCACTAGTGAACTGTGGACCCCGGTCCATTCTTTTACATCTGAAATACAACCTACTGCAATCATTGTACTCTGTTGTTCTTTGCAAGCAAACATCATTCTCCACACCATACGTTTAATCCTTTGTTTTCAGCAAGCCGGTGAGATTGACAACCTCACTGTTAAGTTGGGGTGATACGTCTCAAACGTATCTATAATTTCTTATGTTCCATGCTACTTTTATGATGATACTCACATGTTTTATACACATTATATGTCATTATTATGCGTTTTCCGGGACTAACCTATTGACGAGATGCCGAAGGGCCAGCTTCGTTGTTTCTTGCTGTTTTTGGTTCCAGAAATCCTAGTAAGGAAATATTCTCGGAATCGGACGAAATCAATGCCCAGCATCCTATTTTTCCACGAAGCTTCCAGAACACCCGAGAGCCACCAGAGGGGAGCCCTGGTGGGCCCAGATGATAGGGTGGCGCGGCCAGGGCCTGGGCCGCGCCCCCTATTGTGTCACCGCCCCGGCAGCCTTCCGACTCCGCCTCTTCGCCTATTTAAAACTCCCTGACCTAAATCTTCGACACGAAAAAGCCACGGTACGAGAAACCTTTCAGAGCCGCCGCCATCGCCCTTTCCCTAGCCTCCTTTCTATCTCCCGACAAGCAAATAGGCCTTTCCACCTCAACCTATGACAAGATCTGGGGGACAGGAGTCTCTGTTCCGACACGCCGCCGGGACGGGGAAGTGCCCCCGGAAGGCTCCTCCATCAACACCACCGCCATCTCCATCAACGCTGCTGTCTCCCATGAGGAGGGAGTAGTTCTCCATCGAGGCTAAGGGATGTACCGGTAGCTATGTGGTTAATCTCTCTCCTATGTACTTCAATACAATGATCTCATGAGCTGCCTTACATGATTGAGATTCATATGAGTTTTGTATCACTATTCATCTATGTGTTACTCTAGTGATGTTATTAAAGTAGTATATTCCTCCTCCACGGTGTAATGGTGACAGTGTGTGCATCGTGTAGTACTTGGCGTAGGTTATGATTGTGATCTCTTGTAGATTATGAAGTTAACTATTACTATGATAGTATTGATGTGATCTATTCCTCCTTCATAGTGTGATGGTGACAATGTGCATGCTATGTTAGTACTCGGTGTAATTGCGTTGGTCTATCATGCACTCTAAGGTTATTTAAATATGAACATTGAATGTTGTGGAGCTTGTTAACTCTGGCATTGAGGTGCTCTTGTAGCCCTACACAATTAGTGGTGTTCATCATCCAACAAGAGAGTGTAGAGTGGTTTTATTATGTGATCAATGTTGAGAGTGTCCACTAGTGAAAGTATGATCCCTAGGCCTTGTTTCTAAGCATCGAAACTCCGTTTATTTACTCGTTCGTTGCATGTTTACTCGCTGCCATATTTTATTCAGATTGCTATTACCACTCATATACATCCATACTACTTGTATTTCACTATGTCTTCGCCGAAATAGTGCACCTATACATCTGACAAGTGTATTAGGTGTGTTGGGGACACAAGAGACTTCTTGTATCGTGATTGCAGGGTTGCTTGAGAGGGATATCTTTGACCTCTTCCTCCCTGAGTTCGATAAACCTTGGGTGATCCACTTAAGGGAAACTTGCTGCTGTTCTACAAACCTCTGCTCTTGGAGGCCCAACACTGTCTACAACAATAGAAGCACCCGTAGACATCAAGCACCTTTTCTGGCGCCGTTGCCAGGGAGGTAAGGTAAAAGGCACTCATACTCCGGTCCCAGGTAACTAAGTACTTTTCTGTTGCCGTTGTGTGTGTGCTCGAAGCTATTTACTTTAGATCTTGCAATTGCATCTTTTTGTTTCTTGTTTACACTAGTTAGGCATAATGGAAAACAACAAAAATATGAGAGATCTTTATGTACTTTATCTTGAATTAGGACATGATGTGTTTGAAGAGAGAAATAAAAAACCCATGGAACATTATATGCATGCTAATGGGAATGTTATTAATATGAATGCTTTGAACACTATTGTTGCTAATGCTATGGAAAATTCTAAGCTTGGGGAAGCTGGTTTTGATGAAAATGATCTCTTTAGCCCTCCGGGTATTGAGGAGAAAGTTTATGTTGATTATGATATGCCTCCCATATATGATGATTATAATGATAGTGGTCTTTTGGTGCCGCCTACTATGGAGAGTAAATTTTATTGTGATTATACTATGCCTCCTACACTTGATGAGAATAATAATGATAGCTACCTTGTTGAATTTGCTCCCACTACAACTAGTAAAATTGATTATGCTTATGTGGAGAGTAATAATTTTATACATGAGACTCATGATAAGAATGTTTCATTTGATAGTTATATTGTTGAGTTTGTTCATGATGCCAGTGAAAGTTATTATGAGAGAGGAAAATATGGTTGTAGAAATTTTCAAGTTACTAAAACACCTCTCTATATGCTGAATATTTTGAAGTTACACTTGTTTTATCTTTCTATGCTTGTTGCATTATGCTTCATGAATTTGTTTATTTACAAGATTCCTTTTAATAGGAAGTGGGTTAGACTTAAATGTGTTTTGAATTTGATTCTTGATGCTCTCTTTTGCTTCAACTCTTATTTCTTGCGAGTGCATCATTAAAACTGCTGAGCCCATCTTAATGGCTATAAAGAAAGCACTTCTTGGGAGATAACCCATGTGTTTATTTTACTACAGTACCTTTGTTTTATATTTGTGTCTTGGAAGTTGTTATTACTGTAGAAACCTCTCCTTATCTTTAATTTATTGCATTGTTGTGCCAAGTAAAGTCTTTGATAGTAGGGTTGATACTAGATTTGGATTACTGCGCAGAAACAGATTTCTTGCTGTCACAAATTTGGGTATGATTCTCTGTAGGTAACTCGGAAAAATCTTCCAATTTACGTGCGTGATCCTCGGATATGTACGCAACTTTCATTAAATTTGGGCATTTTCATCCGAGCAAGTCTGGTGCCTCTTTAAAATTCGTTTTTACGGATCTGTTCTGTTTTGACAGATTCTGCCTTTCATTTCGCATTGCCTCTTTTGCTTTGTGTTGGATGGATTTCTTTGTTCCATTAACTTCCGGTAGCTTTGAGCAATGTCCGAAGTGTTAAGAATGATTGTGTCACCTCTGAATATGTGAATTTTTGATTATGCACTAACCCTCTAATGAGTTTGTTTTGAGTTTGGTGTGGAGGAAGTTTTCAAGGATCAAGAGAGGAGGATGATACAATATGATCAAGAAGAGTGAAAAGTCTAAGCTTGGGGATGCCCCCGTGGTTCATACCTGCATATTTCAAGAAGACTCAAGCGTCTAAGCTTGGGGATGCCCAAGGCATCCCCTTCTTCATCGACAAATTATCAGGTCATTTCTCTTGAAACTATATTTTTATTCGGTCACATCTTATGTACTTTACTTGGAGCGTCTGTGTGCTTTTATTTTTGTTTTGTTATTTTCGTTCTCTGAATAAATGCTTGTGTGGGAGAGAGACACGCTCCGCTGGTTCATATGAACACATGTGATCTTAGCTTTACTTTTAATGTTCATGGCGAAGGTTGGACTATTTCATTCATTGTTACATGGTTGAAAACGGAAAATGCCACATGTGGTAAATGGTATAATGTCTTGAATAATTTGATACTTGGCAATTGTTGTGCTCATATAGATCTTGTTTAAGCTCTTGCATCATGTACCTTGTACTCATTAATGAATAACTACATAGAGCTTGTTAAAATTTGGTTTGCATGATTAGTTTCTCTAGAGTCTAGATATTTTCTGGTTGAGGTATTTGAACAACAAGGAGACAATGTAAAGTCTTATAATAGTTACAATATGTTCATATGTGAGCTTTGCTGCACCTTTTATACTTGAGTTTGCTTCAAAAAACCTTGCTAGCCTAGCCTTGTATTGAGAGGAATTCTTCTCGTGCATCCAAATCCTTGAGCCAATAACCATGCCATTTGTGTCCACCATACCTACCTACTACATGGTATTTCTCCACCATTCCAAAGTAAATTACTTGAGTGCTACCTTTAAAATTCTATTCTTTGTCTTTGCAATATATAACTCATGGGACAAATAGCCTTAAAAACTATTGTGGTGAAGAATATGTACTTATGTGTCTTATTTCTTAATAAGTTGCTTGTTGAGCGGTAACCATGTTTCTGGGGACGCCATCAACTTTACTTTGTTGAATATCATGTGAGTTGCTATGCATGTTCGTCTTGTCTGAAGTAAGGGCGATTTTCATGATCAAATGGTTTGAGTATGCATACTATTAGAGAAGAACATTGGGCCGCTAACTAAAGCCATGATTCATGGTGGAAGTTTCAGTGTGGACAATTAATCCTCAATCTCTTATGAGAATATTAACTGTTGTTGAATGCTTATGCATTAAAGAGGAGTCCATTATCTGTTGTCTATGTTGTCCCGGTATGAATGTCTAAGTTGAGAATAATCAAAAGCGAGAAATCCAATGCGAGCTTTCTCCTTAGACCTTTGTACAGGCGGCATAGAGGTACCTCTTTGTGAAACTTGGTTGAAACATATGCTATGCAATGATAATCCGTGTTAATCCAAGCTAATTAGGACAAGGTGCGAGCACTATTAGTATACTATGCATGAGGCTTGCAACTTATAAGATGTCTTATACATAACACATATGCTTTATTACTACCGTTGACAAAATTGTTTCTTGTTTTCAAAATGAAAAGCTCTAGCACAAATATAGTAATCAATGCTTCCCTCTGCGAAGGGCCTATCTTCTACTTTATTGTTGAGTCAGTTTACCTATTCTTTCTATCTTAGAAGCAAACACTTTTATCAACTGTGTGCATTGATTCCTACATGTTTACCTATTGCACTTGTTATATTGCTTTACTAGGAGGCGTCGGCGCGACGCACGCCGCGCCCGTGGCATTTTGCTTGTAGAATGGTTCTAGATTAACGGCGTCTATGAAGATTCCTTTGCCCGGACGGCAGCAGCACATCTGTGTACCGAGGGGTACCATACTTGTTCCTAGTGGAGTGATTCAGACGGTGCCGATTTTAGTACCTACATAGCTATTGACACGTGTAGATAACAGGACAATGAGGTGGCCGTCGTTCCTGTCAGTTGGCCCCATCGCTGTCTTTCTCGCCAGAAGAGAGGCTCCCTCTTTGGTCTGAAAGCAACGGCTGGCTCAACAATGGCCCTGCCGTCGCATTATGCAGAGATCGGGGCGGAGGTGCCGTCGGTCGGAGCGAGGACTAAAGGGTCGTCCCGAGGGATCTCCGGCTCGCTCCGCGAGTAGGAGAGTAGTAGCCTCGTTTTGCTGCCGTGCGCGGTGGTGAATCCCAACTGCAGGTGGAGACTGAGTGTTCTCGAGTCGTCGGTCTAGTCAGCGAGCCTGTGGACGAACAGAAGGCAGGCGGTGGTAGGAACGGGCATAGAATAGGAGAGGAGAAGTTTGATCTCAGTGATGTGTGAGTGCGGGCATTGGCGGCTCTGGGTGTATTCAGCTGTATTCATACGAATACCATTCTGAGCGGCCGGCGGAAAGCAGCGCAGACGATTGCGGTGATGGCGGGTAGTAGAGCAGCGGGCAGCGGAGAAGGCGACCGCGAGACGCGAGTCCGCGACGGCAAGTCGGTAACACACTGACAACCTGAACGCAGCGGCTGGCCAGGTACTCTTCACTCATTTTCTGCAGCTCGAGCAGCCGCACATTATTAGAACTGAATAGTAGATTAGCATTAGCTGTTTGGCATATTAGGTGAATTCATTTTCGCTAGTTGATATGAATACTGTAGCAGAGCTGCAGAGTAGATGAATTTATTTTCGCTAGCATAGTAGATGGATTCAGTTTCACTTCTAATATCCTGAATTCCTCTTGTTTTTTGGTAATCTAGCTGAAGAAGAAGAGTGATTCTTGCAGTAGCATGTTTGCAATTTTTGTGTGGAAATGAATAGCTACCATCTAGAATATGGCGCAGCCATGGACGGCGGGGCAGTATCGCCGGTCGGAATTCAGCACCTGGCCGTCATGAATCCTATCGGTGAGCTTGTGGACAAAGAAGAGCTAAGGTGGAAAACAGGAGCCAATTCAGTATCAACTGGTATGTCCACTTTCTTGAGCTCGTAGAAGAAAATTTTCTAATTAACTCTATATTTCTTTTTCTGAATTGAAAAAGTATCTGTGATGTTTTTATTTTATTTTCGTTTTGATTAATATGATTGGTTCTAGTCTGTGCGCTTATGTAAATACGTTGCAACTGAAATAGCAAATTAGAAAGTAAATATAAATATATAGAATAGCTGGTTATACAATAGGGACAACTTAAGACAGGTGAAGCAAAAGACAGCCTTCAGCAACTCCATTACATCCTCAAAAGCCAATCGAAAGCGCAGAAGAGTAACCACCGATAGACAACAGAAACCACTAATACAGTGTAATACAAAAGTAGCTGCTAGTCAAAAGTATTATCCAAATTGCTTTTCTCGGGAATGCAACAGCTCTTGTAAGTAGACTGGGCACCGAATATCTGTAGCTCCAAACATCTGAATTTAGCTGGGCTATCTTCCCTGAAAATTTACCAGCTTCGGTAGGTAACACTTAACCACTTTACCATCTTCTGAAGAATAACTTTGGCACTGTAATTTGTTTAGAGTAATCAGCACCTAACTTAAACACGAAACAATGCATGAAAATATCAGTAATGCAAGAACATGAGAGGATAAACCTCCATAGAAGAAAAACCTTATACGTGAACTAACACATCTACATAAAGCCAAGCAACAGAAAAACCTACCAATGATGATTGCAGTTGAGAGACAAATATCTGAAGCCTCGCGCCAACTCGACGCCTGCGGCGAGAGGATACTCTAAAAAAAGAAACATGTAAAAGTAAAACCAATTAGAAAAACACATATGAGCTGCATATTTTACATAAAATGCAAGAACAAACACCGTAGAAAGAAGGTTACATGTAAGCTAGTGCATCGACCTTCGCCGTGATGACCGATGTTCTTTGAAAAGGACTGAAGTGGAAAAACGGGGAGAAATCGTGGTCCTGAATTGAGCTTCAGAAATAGCAAATCACCAGTGGATGTTGACTTGATAAACACCCAAATTGTTATACGCATATACATAACTATTAAGAATCACTGAGAATTCAGAATCCGGTGTAAAAAGTATAATGCATATAAAGTTTTGAAATCTCATCTCTTATAAAGAAAAGTCCCTTTATACATGCATATTACTCATTATTTCAAGGGACGGGAAGAAAGATATTCTCCATAAAAAGAATGCTCCCTTGTACTGCATTTGAATTGTCCTGTTAGAACAGAAAAAATAAAGAAACTATCTGAGAAATCATCAGTTTCTTGATTGGTTGATTTTGCAAATTTACTGGTGAATGATGGTATGCATGGGTCCAGTTAGAGGTTATTGTGAATATCAGATCTAAACTAATATGTGTTCTAGCATTCTAAGCAACATGTGTGAGACTATATATCCACTGTTCAATATAGGCACTATGATTGAATCCGCAGTTGATAGGGCAAGCAAACAACTCAGTTTAATTCAGCGAAGAAGCAACCTAAGTAGTGTATGGTTGCTGAAGAGTATTCTCATCAAATATGTAGGTAAAGCAAGGATATCAAATATTATAGCAATTACCTGCAGGAGTGAGCAGCAGACAATCTTTGGCGCACCAGCTTATTCTCTGATCTACTCGGGCACACAAATTAATTACGAAATGCAAAAGCACAACAACAATTTTGGTAGGGTACCGCAAAAAAAATCTGATTAAAGGAAGCCACGGATCTAACATGAAGCAAACGATCTTTCTGCTTAAGTCAGCAAAGGAATTAGTAACTGGTACTGTAGGAAATTAACTGAAAGATAATGGCACTCCCAACAATTTGTATGAGTTATGCAGAGGAGCCTTTCTTTAGGGTAATCTTGAACCGTGTCCGTATGAGTTCTGGAGATGAGCCTTTCCTTTAATGGAAGCTGAATTCTGAGGTCAGCTGAATCCAACAATCCAGAAAATCATTTGAACATCAGTAAGGAATCTTGAACACTGTAGATACAACCCAGGCAGCAGTGAACTAATGCAGCAAGGAAACAAAATCTTATCTGTGTTGCAAGTAAATACAACATTGCTCAGTGCCTAAGTCTAGAATTAAACAATTGGTATTGATGATGTAATAATTAGCAAGTATTA
The DNA here is from genome assembly GCF_022539505.1 of Lolium rigidum. NCBI lineage: Eukaryota > Viridiplantae > Streptophyta > Magnoliopsida > Poales > Poaceae > Lolium > Lolium rigidum. Next base: position 244,266,692 of record NC_061514.1, on the reverse strand, counting down.
CACAGGAATTGACCAGGGAAGAGGCCAAATCTGTAGGATGCTTATTAGAAGATAGGAGGGCAAAGGAAACTGACATAGCAATTGAGGAGGCTCGGCGGCATGGTAGCGGATACCAGTGGGCATGAAGACATGTAGAAACCAGCAGCCTGCTCTGTCAGCAGTTAGGTAGTGCATGAATAATAACGTGAGAAAATGTTTTGAGTAGACAGACATAAACACAAACACATGTACTTCTTCAGGAAGGACAGCCCAAACCTGAACTCCAAGAAACCGGTCTTCTTCCCCGTGCTCCTCTCGAATACATGCCAACCTGAACAAACCAAGATATGTATAGGAGATGAGGAGAAAATGGAATTGAGCAGAGAAATAGGTGTTTACCAAGCTAATCAGGTAGCACCTCCGGCTACCCACTTCCTGCCGCCGCCGATCACCATGTTCGGCACCTTTGCCGCTCCTCTCCTGTGGTCATCATCGAGCGCCGGCAAGCAGCAGAGCGCATCTGCATCTCCTATCCCAACCCACGACGTGTGTGGGTCTGTGGGACGGCGCCACCAAGACTCCTCTGTCCCTGCGTCCGCTCCACCTGCAGTCTTCTCGCCCCCATCGTGCGGCCGACTGGCCGGCGGAGTAGGGGACCGCCGTCCAGGCGAGGAGCTGCGGCGGGGAATCGCATGAGAAAGGAACTGCTGGGCGGGCGGGCTGGAGAGTGGAGATAGAACGGATACGTTTCAGAGGATGGAAGAGCCTAGAAAGTTCAGTAAGCGGTAACTTTGCCAGAAACTGCCACGATATCCACGAAGAAACCTACTCGTGGCATGTATATCACCGGTCGAATATCGCTGAAGACCGGCTCGAAGGGCAGCAGAAGCCTAGGAACCGGTTGCCGGTAACCCCGGATCCAAATAAAAAGGAAAGAAAAAATAACCGGATGGATCAAAACAGACTTAGAGCCACGCGTCATGCAACTGTTGGAGGGATGATTGGATAATTCTCACATCAACAGTACCCAAATCATGCAGATGGCGTGAAATCAGCTAGCAATTATATATGGTATAATGTTGACAACTATCCATGAGATATACATGTTACAAGTTGAAAGCAATTGCTGAAACTTAATCATCCTTTGTGTTGCTTCAATGCCTTTTACTAAGAATTTATTGCTTTATGAGTAACTCTTATGCAAGTCTTATTGATGCTTGTCTTGAAAGTATTATTCATGAAAAGTCTTTGCTATATGATTCATTTGTTTACTCATTATCTTTACCATTGCTTTGAATCGCTGCATTCATCTCATATGCTTTACAATAGTATTGATCAAGATTATGATAGCATGTCACTTCATAAATTATCCTTGTTATCGTTTACCTACTCGAGGGCGAGTAGGAACTAAGCTTGGGGATGCTTGATACGTCTCAAACGTATCTATAATTTCTTATGTTCCATGCTACTTTTATGATGATACTCACATGTTTTATACACATTATATGTCATTATTATGCATTTTCCGGAACTAACCTATTGACGAGATGCCGAAGGGCCGATTGCTGTTTTCTCGCTGTTTTGGTCCAGAAATCCTAGTAAGGAAATATTCTCGGAATCGGACGAAATCAATGCCCAGCATCCTATTTTTTCACGAAGCTTCCAGAACACCCGAGAGCCACCAGAGGGGAGCCCTGGTGGGCCCAGATGATAGGGCGGCGCGGCCAGGGCCTGAGCCGCGCCCCCCTATTGTGTCACCGCCCCGTCAGCCTTCCGACTCCGCCTCTTCACCTATTTAAAGCTCCCTGACCTAAATCTTCGACACGAAAAAGCCACGGTACGAGAAACCTTTCAGAGCCGCCGCCATCGCGAAGCCAAGATCTGGGGGACAGGAGTCTCTGTTCCGGCACGCCGCCGGGACGGGGAAGTGCCCCGGAAGGCTCCTCCATCAACACCACCGCCATCTCCATCAACGCTGTTGTCTCCCATGAGGAGGGAGTAGTTCTCCATCGAGGCTAAGGGTTGTACCGGTAGCTATGTGGTTAATCTCTCTCCTATGTACTTCAATACAATGATCTCATGAGCTGCCTTACATGATTGAGATTCATATGAGTTTTGTATCACTATTCATCTATGTGTTACTCTAGTGATGTTATTAAAGTAGTCTATTCCTCCTCCACGGTGTAATGGTGACGATGTGTGCATCGTGTAGTACTTGGCGTAGGTTATGATTGTGATCTCTTGTAGATTATGAAGTTAACTATTACTATGATAGTATTGATGTGATCTATTCCTCCTTCATAGTGTGATGGTGACAGTGTGCATGCTATGTTAGTACTCGGTGTAATTGCGTTGGTCTATCATGCACTCTAAGGTTATTTAAATATGAACATTGAATGTTGTGGAGGTTGTTAACTCCGGCATTGAGGTGCTCTTGTAGCCCTACACAATTAGTGGTGTTCATCATCCAACAAGAGAGTGTAGAGTGGTTTTATTATGTGATCAATGTTGAGAGTGTCCACTAGTGAAAGTATGATCCCTAGGCCTTGTTTCTAAGCATCGAAACTCCGTTTATTTACTTGTTCGTTGCATGTTTACTCGCTGCCATATTTTATTCAGATTGCTATTACCACTCATATACATCCATACTACTTGTATTTCACTATGTCTTCGCCGAACTAGTGCACCTATACATCTGACAAGTGTATTAGGTGTGTTGAGGACACAAGAGACTTCTTGTATAGTGATTGCAGGGTTGCTTGAGAGGGATATCTTTGACCTCTTCCTCCCTGAGTTCGATAAACCTTGGGTGATCCACTTAAGGAAAACTTGCTGCTGTTCTACAAACCTCTGCTCTTGGAGGCCCAACACTGTCTACAAGAATAGAAGCACCCGTAGACATCATGGGGCAAAGTATTTTGATTGTGTTGTGAAGGTTCCACGTTGGCGTCGGAATCCCTGGTGTTGCGCCGCACTACACTCCTTCACCAACAACCTTCACGTGGCCTTCATCTCCTACTGGTTCGATAACCTTGGTTTCTTACTGAGGGAAAACTCGCTACTGTACGCATCATACCTTCCTCTTGGGGTTCCCAACGGACGTGTGCTTTACCGTCACAAGGAGCTACTTTCCTGGCGCCGTTGCAAGACCCGTCACGCGCAAGCAGCTACTTTTCTGGAGCCGTTGCCGGGGAACGAAGAAAAGTTACACCACAAAGATTTTCAACTCCCACGTCAGCAGTATCTTGTTTTTGTGCAGAAATTCAACTTTCTGGAAAATTCCCGAAAAATATCGCAAAATCCATATTTCACCCGAAGACTCACGGAGCCAGAAGACGAGACGGAGGGGGGCCACGAGGGGCCCACACCTTACCTAGGTGCGGGCCAGGCTTGGCCGCACCTAGGGGTGGTCTGGCCGCCCCGGCCACCCCCTCGACCTCTCCTTCGCACTATATAAAGCTCATTGCCTGAAAATACCGGGGGGATCGACGTTTTTCCAAAAAGAGTTCCGCTGCTCCGCCGCCACCAGAAACCCCAATCCGGGACCAGAAACTCCGTTCTGGCACCCTGCCGGGATGGGAAATTGGAGGAGATCATCGCCAGCGCCATCACCGACGCCTCTCCATCAACCATCCATGATTCCCCCATCCATGTGTGAGTAATTCCCCGCTGTAGGCTGTAGGGGATGGTAGGGATTGGATCAGGTTGGTCATGTAATAGCTATAAGATTGTTAATAGTATCCATTGTTAGAATTTTTGACATTGTTGCAACTTGTTATGCTTAATGCTTGTCACTTTGGGCCTGAGTGCCATGATCTCAGATCTGATCATGTTATTGAATCATGATGATAATTTTTTTTTGCTCATATATCTGCAAGTTGTATACACATATTGTTGTCCGGAACCCGAGATCCCAAAGTGACAGAAATTGGGATAACCGGAGGGGGTGGCTATGATGTAAGGATCACGTGTGTTCACGGAGTGTTAATGCTTTGCTCCGGTACGCTATTAAAAGGAGTACCTTAATTATCATTAGTTTTCCTTGGGCCCTGATGTCTACGCACACTCCTTTTCCTGTAGACAGTGTTGGACCTCCAAGAGCAGAGGTTTGTAGAACAACAGCAAGTTTTCCCTTAAGTGGATCACCCAAGGTTTATCGAACTCAGGGAGGAAGAGGTCAAAGATATCCCTCTCAAGCAACCCTGCAATCACGATACAAGAAGTCTCTTGTGTCCCCAACACACCTAATACACTTGTCAGATGTATAGGTGCACTAGTTCGGCGAAGAGATAGTGAAATACAAGTGGTATGGATGAATATGAGTGGCAATAGCAATCTGAATAAAATATGGCAGCGAGTAAACATGCAACAAAACAGTAAACAAACGGAGATTCGATGTTTGGAAACAAGGCCTAGGGATCCTACTTTCACTAGTGGACACTCTCAACAATGATCACATAATAAAACCACTCTACACTCTCTTGTTGGATGACAAACACCATTAATTGTGTAGGGCTACAAGAGCACATCAATGCCGGAGTTAACAAGCTCCACAATATTCGATGTTCATATTTAAGTAACCTTAGAGTGCATGATAGACCAATGCAATTATACCGAGTACTAACATAGCATGCACACTGTCACCGACAGACTATGAAAGGAGGAATAGATTGCATCAATACCATCATAGTAATAGTTAACTTCATAATCTACAAGAGATCACAATCATAAACTACGCCAAGTACTACATGATGCACACACTGTCACCATTACATCATGGAGGAGGAATAGACTACTTTAATAACATCACTAGAGTAGCACATAGATGATATTCAACTAGATCACAAAGAGAGAGATGAACCACATAGCTACAGCAGAGCCCTCAGCCCCGGGGGTGAATTACTCCCTCCTCATCATGGAGACAACGATGGCGGTGAAGATGGCGGTGGAGATGGCGGTGGAGATGACTCCGGGGGCAATTCCCCGTCCCGGCAGGGTGCCGGAACAGAGACTTCTGTCCCCCAGATCTTGGCTTCGCGATGGCGGCGGCTCTGGAAGGTTTCTCGTACCGTGGCTTTTTTCGTGTCGATGTTTTAGGTCAGGGAGGCCTAAATAGGCGAAGAGGCGGAGTCGGAGGGGCTACGGGGCAGCCACACAGTAGGGGGGCGCCCCCCCGGGCCGCGCCGCCCACAAGTGTGGTGGCCCTGGGCCTCTCCTATGGTGTCTCTCCGGTGTTCTGGAAGCTTCGTGAAATTATAAGATCGTGGGCGCTGATTTCGTCCGATTCCGAGAATATTTCCTTTCTAGGATTTCTGAAACCAAAAACAGCAGAAAACAGCAACTGGCACTTCGGCATCTCGTTAGTAGGTTAGTTCCGGAAAATGCATCAAAACGATATAAAGTGTGAACAAAACATGTAGGTATTGTCATAAAACAAGCATGGAACATAAGAAATTATAGATACGTTTGAGACGTATCAAGCATCCCCAAGCTTAGTTCCTACTCGCCCTCGAGTAGGTAAACGATAACAAGAATAATTTCTTAAGTGACATGCTACTTACATAACCTTGATCATACTATTATAAAGCATATGAGATGAATGCAGTGACTCAAGGCAATGATCTATAGTTGCTAACAAATAGATAGCATATAGCAAAACTTTTCATGAATAGTACTTTCAAGACAGGTATCAAAAGTCTTGTACAAGAGTTAAATCATAAAGCAATAAATTCAAAGTAAAGGCATTGAAGCAACACAGAGGAAGATTTAAGTTTCAGCAATTGCTTTCAACTTTCAACATGTATATCTCATGGATAATTGTCAATACAGAGTAATATGATGAATGAAAATAAGCATGTATGTAAGAATCAATGCACAGTTGACAGAAGTGTTTGCTTCTAAGATGGAAGGAAGTAGGTAAACTGACTCAACATAAAGTAAAAGAATGGCCCTTCGCAGAGGGAAGCAGGGATTAAATCATGTGCTAGAGCTTTTTAAGTTTTGAAATCATATAGAGAGTATAAAAAGTAAAGTTTTGAGAGGTGTTTGTTGTTGTCAACGAATGGTAGTGGGCACTCTAACCCCCTTGCCAAACTAGACTTTCAAAGAGCGGCTCCCATGAAGGACGTTATCTCTACGAGCAAGGTAGATCATCCCTCTTCTCTTTGTTTACACATGTATTTTAGTTTTTATTTATGGTTGACACTCCTCCCAACCTTTTGCTTACACAAGCCATGGCTAACCGAATCCTCGGGTGCCTTCCAACATTCACATACCATGGAGGAGTGTCTATTTGCAAAATTAAGTTGCTTACGGATGAATCAGGGCAAAACATGTGAAGAGAATTATTAATGAAGTTAATTAATTGGGGGCTGGGAACCCCAGCGACTCGACTCTTTTGCAAAATTATTGGATAAGCGTGATGAAGCCACTAGTCCATTGGTGAAAGCTGCCCAACAAGATTGAAAGATAAAACACCACATACTTCCTCAATGAGCTATAAAACATTGACACAAATAAGAGATAATAAAGTTTTGAATTGTTTAAAGGTAGCACATGAAATATTTACTTGGAATGGCAGAGAAATACCACATAGTAGGTAGTTATGGTGGACACAAATGGCATAGGTTTTGGCTCAAGGTTTTGGATGCACGAGAAGCATTTCCTCTCAGTACAAGGCTTTGGCTAGCAAGGTTATTTGAAGCAAACACAAGTATAAACCGGTACGGCAAAACTTACATAAGAACATATTGCAAGCATTATAAGACTCTACACTGTCTTCCTTGTTGCTCAAACACTTCTACTAGAAAATATCTAGACCTTAGAGAGACCAATCATGCAAACCAGTTTCAACAAGCTCTACGGTATTTCTCCACTAATAGGTTTAAACTACATGATGCAAGAGCTTAATCATGATCTACTTGAGAGCTCAAAACAATTGCCAAGTATCGAATTATCCAAGACATATGAGGCATTTTCAGTTTCCAACCAAATATCAATAAGTGCAATAGCTTCCAACTTTTGTCATTGAACATTAAAAGTAAGAGCGAAGAACACAAGTGTTCATATGAAAAATCCGAGCGTGTATCTCTCCCACACAAGGATTGCTAGGATCCGAATTTATTCAAACATAGACAAAAATAAAAACACACAGACGCTCCAAGTAAAGAACATAAGATGTGACCGAATAAAAATATAGTTTCAATAGAAGAAACTCCGATAAGTTGATGAAGAAGGGGATGCCTTGGGCATCCCCAAGCTTAGACGCTTGAGTCTCCTTGAAATATGCAGGGATGAACCACGGGGCATCCCCAAGCTTAGACTTTTCACTCTTCTTGATCATATATCATCCTCCTCTCTTGACCCTTGAAAACTTCCTTCACACCAAACTTCTCATAAACTTCATTAGAGGGGTTAGTACTCGAAAAAAACTTTAATCCACCTTGGCCCTGTAGTGACACATTGCAAGAACTCAATAAAACATTAGCTACAGCTCTCCACGTCTAGAAAGCCTCACTTAAAGTCCACAAGAGACAATGCAAAAAAACAGAGACAGAATCTGTCAAAACAGAACAGCCAGTGAACACGAATTTTTAAGAGGTACTTCCGTTGCTCAAATCAGAAAACTCAAAACTAATGAAAGTTGCGTACATATCTGAGGATCACTCACGTAAATTGGCAGATTTTTCTGAGTTACCTACAGAGAATCATACCCAGATTCGTGACAGCAAGAAATCTGTTTCTGCGCAGAAATCCAAATCTAGCATCAATCTTGTATTAGGGACTTTACTTGGCACAACATTGCAATAAAAATAAAGATAAGGAGAGGTTGCTACAGTAGTAACAACTTCCAAAACACAACAAAACAGTAGCAAAATAAAGACATGGTTATCTCCCAAGAAGTGCTTTCTTTATAGCCATTAAGATGGGCTCAGCAATTTTAATGATGCACTCTCAAGAAATAGTAGTTGAAGCAAAAGAGAGCATCAAAAGGCAAGTATGAAACAAATTTAAGCCTAACCCACTTCCTATGGGAAGGAATCTTGTAGACAAATAAATTCATGAGGAGCAAAGTGACAAGCATAGGAAGATAAAACACGAGTAACTTCAAGATTCTCAACATAAAGAGGGGAAACTTAATATTATTAAGATGCATATAACCGTGTTTCCCTTTCTCATAATAACTTTCAGTAGCATCATTGATGAAATTCACAATATACCCATTACTTAAAACATTCTTATCATGGTTCATATGCATAAGAGTATCATTAATTTTGGCATAAGAAGAGTTCTTCTCATCAATAGTAATTGGAGCAAGATTATTATCAAGAATTTGAACATGGTGAACAAGTTGCATACTAAGGGAATTGTTTTTAGCAATCCAATCATAACTATGACAAGTTTCATAAGGATAGTTATAACCTATATCATAGCATTCTCTATAATAATCATCAAAGATTGGAGGCATAGTGTCATCATAAGAAATAGAATAGTTATCTTTCACGACATGTTCATCTGTGACCATACCATTGTTGTTACTAGAAGGAGATGTATCAAACATATAATGATCAGTAGCAAATGGATTTTCAAACACCTCATCCCCAAGCTTAGAGCTTTCTATATCATTATGGGAGGAAGCATGGATAGTACTGATACTATGGCAATTATTAACATCATCATTTTCAGAATTAGTTTCCCAGAGATTTCCAATATCAAAAGTAGTGTGCTCTTTCAAATCATGATCACTAATGTAGGTAAAGGGCATAGGAAGATCATTGTACTCAGATTCATTATCATAATAATCATTAGGAGCAACATACTTACGGTTACCTATCGTTATCTCATACACGCGGGGATATGCCGTTACCTCTTTCTTTTTATTTCCCTTCTTCTTCTTGTTCTTCGTTCCCTTCTTCTTCTTCTTCTTCTTCTTCTTCTTCTCTTCCTTCTCCTCGTTCCCTTCTTTAGGAGGAAGAGGCTTGAAGGGAGGCTCCTCCACATAACCTGATTTATTTCCAGAAACAATAGAAGAAACTTGGGAGGATTCCTCCTTTTCATTAATAAGTTCAAAACACACAGAGGTCCTATCATATTTTGGCAAAGTGTCATCTTCTAAAATATTTTGTATGTAAGTATTTGTATGGCAATTATCAATGCAATAAGAAAAACATCCACGCAGGACATCATCAATATCAAGATCACTCATATGTAACAAAGAGATTTTTCTTGATAACTCTTCACACCACAAAAATAAAGTAAGTTCATCATGCTGATTAGGAGTAATTTCATCATTACAATGCAAATTTGCAGCACTCATGGGGTTTGAATTATCATTGTCGGAGCACTGAAAATTAAAATGACCCACTCCATGGCAAAGTTCACAAATAAAAGGATAGAGGGCACAAACTTTTTTACCAAGATCATCTAGAGCCCTAGACCACTTTCTAGTTTTTTCATTCATATGGTGGATACAATATTCATCTTCGATTTAATTAATTCCACAGGGTCTATGCATTCCACAAAAATTAACATGCTTATAAGAAACAAAGTTTGGGCATGTTCATTGCAATCATTAATAACAGCTTTCATCCTTCATGCAAGTGTCTTTAAAAGGTTCATGATACTTATCAAAATTCTTCCTAGGCAATTCAAAATGAGAGGCAAAAGCTTTATAAAGATTTGCAACAACTTGAGAGTCAAGACCATAAGTAGCACTCATACTTCGAATTTTATCAGTATCCATAAAAGTTTCAATGCATTCATAATCATAATTTATACCTGACTCTTTACCTTTGTTGTTCTGCCATCCTTCAGTGTTCTCCTGAATCCTATCAAGAAGGTCCCTTTTAAACTCTTCTTCATTGCGTGTAAATGATCCAGAACAAGTAGTATCCATCAAGGTTTTATCTTGAAAAGAAAGTCTTGCATAGAAATTATCAATGATGATATTACCAGGAAGCTCATGATTGGGGCATTTGAGCATTAAATACTTCAATCTCCCCCATGCTTGGGCAATACTCTCTCCATCATGAGGCCAGAAATTATATATGCAGTTACGGTCTTTGTGAATTTCACCTGGAGGATAGAATTTAGAGTAAAATAGAGGCACAATATCCTTCCAATCAAGAGAATGCCCATCCTTCAGCAGTTTGTACCAATGCGCCGCTTTACCAGACAGCGACATAGAGAATAGTTTCTTCTTCACTTCATCCATAGAGATACCTGCACACTTGAATAAATAGCATAATTGATGCAAAAACAGTAAATGATCTCCAGGATGGATAGTTCCATCCCCTTCATAGCGGTTATCCATAACATGTTCAATAATTTTCATAGGTATTTTATACGGAATACTTTCAGCAGGTGGATTTAAAATATCAGAAGCATCATTAGAGTTATCGCATATGGAAGATAAAGCATTATCAGAGCAAAATATTTCTTCCAAAGCTGAGGAGCAAAAAAGATTATTTTTATATAAACTAGCTTCCCCAAGCTTAGACTTTTCCATAGCATTAGCAGTAATTGCATTCATACTAATAACATTGCTACTATCATGCGGATAAGGTTCCATAGGTTTTTTAATTTTCGCATCAAACAATTCATATCTTAACTCAGGAAATAGATTAAAAAGCTCATTGTTGTTTTCCATTATGCCTAACTAGTGAAAAATAAAAACAAGAAACAAAAAGATGCAATTGCAGGATCTAAAGGAAATAGCTTCGAGCACTCACACACCGGCAACAATGTTAGGAAATAGCTTAGTAGTCGGAGGATGTGAATACCTTTTACCTTACCTCCCCGGCAACGGCGCCACAAAATAGCTTGATGTCTACGCACACTCCTTTTGCTGTAGACAGTGTTGGGCCTCCAAGAACAGAGGTTTGTAGAACAGCAATAAGTTTTCCGTTAAGTGGATCACCCCAAGGTTTATCGAACTCAGGGAGGAAGAGGTCAAAGATATCCCTCTCAAGCAACCCTGCAATCACGATACAAGAAGTCTCTTGTGTCCCCAACACACCTAATACACTTTTCAGATGTATAGGTGCACTAGTTCGGCGAAGAGGTAGTGAAATACAAGTGGTATGGATGAATATGAGTGGTAATAGCAATCTGAATAAAATATGGCAGCGAGTAAACATGCAACAAAACAGTAAACAAACGGAGATTCGATGTTTGGAAACAAGGCCTAGGGATCCTACTTTCACTAGTGGACACTCTCAACAATGATCACATAATAAAACCACTCTACACTCTCTTGTTGGATGACAAACACCATTAATTGTGTAGGGCTACAAGAGCACCTCAATGCCGGAGTTAACAAGCTCCACAATATTCGATGTTCATATTTAAGTAACCTTAGAGTGCATGATAGACCAACGCAATTATACCGAGTACTAACATAGCATGCACACTGGTCACCGACGTACTATGAAAGGGGGAATAGATTGCATCAATACCATCATAGTAATAGTTAACTTCATAATCTACAAGAGATCACAATCATAAACTACGCCAAGTACTACATGATGCACACACTCGTCACCATTACATCATGGAGGAGGAATAGACTACTTTAATAACATCACTAGAGTAGCACATAGATGATATTCAACTAGATCACAAAGAGAGAGATGAACCACATAGCTACAGCAGAGCCCTCAGCCCCGGGGGTGAATTACTCCCTCCTCATCATGGAGACAGCGATGGCGGTGAAGATGGCGGTGGAGATGGCGGTGGAGATGACTCCGGGGGCAATTCCCCGTCCCGGCAAGGTGCCGGAACAGAGACTCCTGTCCCCCAGATCTTGGCTTCGCGATGGCGGCGGCTCTGGAAGGTTTCTCCTACCGTGGCTTTTTTCGTGTCGATGTTTTAGGTCAGGGAGGCCTAAATAGGCGAAGAGGCGGAGTCGGAGGGGCTACGGGGCAGCCACACAGTAGGGGGGCGCCCCCCCGGGCCGCGCCGCCCACACGTGTGGTGGCCCTGGGCCTCTCCTCTGGTGTCTCTCCGGTGTTCTGGAAGCTTCGTGGAATTATAAGATCGTGGGCGTTGATTTCGTCCGATTCCGAGAATATTTCCTTTCTAGGATTTCTGAAACCAAAAACAGCAGAAAACAAAGAATCGGCACTTCGGCATCTCGTTAGTAGGTTAGTTCCGGAAAATGCATCAAAACGATATAAAGTGTGAACAAAACATGTAGGTATTGTCATAAAACAAGCATGGAACATAAGAAATTATAGATACGTTTGAGACGTATCAGGCCCCCGCTGCAACGGGCTGGTAGGACAAAAGATGTCGTGCAAGTTTCTCATTGCGATCACGCACGACTAAATAGGAACACACGTGACATAGGCATCCCGAATGGGCCTGCCGAATAAAGTACCCGAGGTTATATGGAGGCCGACAACTCGAAGCTTTCAAGGCCCAGAAGCCCAGCGAACATCGAATAGGAATATAGAGTTATATTAGGAATCACGAATCATGTAATCATACGGGAAAGACTCGGATAGCTTCCCAGAGCTTGTAACTTGTACGACACGAAATCCTTCGGCTCTTCGTCCTATATAAAGGGAAGCCGAGGGGAGGAGAATCCATCGAATCTATTGTCAACATACACCCTAGTTTTCTTAGTCGAGCACCTTTTCGGTTGAACCTCCGAGATCTACTTGCCCTGTACTTTCTACGAAACCCTAAGTCTGCAATCCGTAGGCATGGCCAAGTTAATCCCTTGCCAATTGACGTCGTCTCTGGGAATTGGAGGCTGCAAGGAGGTGATCTCGATGGCTGATACGTCCATTTTGCATCACTATTTTATATCATAATTTACTATTATTCATTGATATATTTCATATTTAGAGGTGATACTTATGTTTCATCTATTTTGCATGTTTCATGATTATTGGAGGATCATTCACCGGAGTCAGGATTCTGCTGGAAAAAGCACCGTCAGAATGCAATATTTCTGGAGATCAACAATTGACGGAAATTACACCGAGGATCTTATTTTTCCAGAAGATTGAGCTAGCCAAAAGGAGGAGCCGAGGAGGGCCGCCATGGGCCCCCCATAGGTCGGCGCGGGCCCTGGCCTGGCCGCGCCGCCTTGTGGGGAGGGGGCCCACGGCCCCTTCGGCCGCCTCTCCTTCGCGTACTTCTTCGCCCCGAAAACCTAAGCTCCAGGGAATAATCGCGAAGAGACATAGCCGCCTCTGCGGGGCGGAAAACACCAGAGAGAAAAGAGCTCTCCGGCAGGCTGAAATCCGCCGGGAAATTCCTCCCGGAGGGGGAAATCGACGCCATCGTCACCGCCATCGAGTTGGACTTCATTGGGATCATCATCACCATCATCTCCACCACCGTCACCGTCATTTCCACCGCTGCACCTCGTCACCGCTGTAACATCTAGGGATGAATCTTGATTGTTTGGTAGGGGAAACTCTCCCGGTATTGATTACTCCTTGTTATTGATGCTATTGAGTGAAACTATTGAACCAAGGTTTATGTTCAGATTGTTATTCATCATCATATCACCTCTGATCATGTTCCATATGATGTCTCGTGAGTAGTTCGTTTAGTTCTTGAGGACATGGGTGAAGTCTAAATGTTAGTAGTGAACTATGTTGACTAATATTCAATGGTTTGATATTTAAGTTGTGGTGTTATTCTTCTAGTGGTGTCATGTGAACGTCGACTACATGATACTTCACCTTTATGGGCCTAGGGAATACATCTTGTATTCGTTTGCTAATTGTGGGGTTGCCGGAGTGACAAGAACTCTGAACCCCGTTGGTATATCGATGCAGGAGGGATAGCAGGATCTCGTAGTTTAAGGTTGTGGTTAGATTTATCTTAATTACTTTCTTGTATTTGCGGATGCTTGCAAGGGGTATAATCACAAGTATGTATTATTCCTAGGAAGGGCGGTGCATTAGCATAGGTTCACCCACACAACACTTATCAAAACAATGAAGATTAATCAACTATATGAAGCGAAAGCACTAGACTAAATTCCCGTGTGTCCTCAAGAACGTTTGGTCATTATAAGTAAACAAACCGGCTTGTCCATTGTGCTAAAAAGGATTGGGCCACTCGCTGCAATTATTACTCTCGCATTTTACTTACTTGTACTTTATTCATCTGCTATATCAAAACCCCCTGAATACTTGTCTGTGAGCATTTACGAGTGAATCCTTCATCGAAACCGCTTGTCAACACCTTCTGCTCCACGTTGGGTTCGACACTCTTATTTATCGAAAGTACTATGATACACCCCCTATACTTGTGGGTCATCAAGACTATTTTCTGGCGCCGTTGCCGGGGAGTGAAGCGCTATTGGTAAGTGGAATCGGTAAGGGAAACCTTTACTGTACGTGCTGATTTTATTTCTGCCTGCTGCTATAATTCATTATGGAGAGATCTCCTCTTGAATTCCTATTTGGAAAATCTACTACTACTGCAAAGGTAGTGGATGAGGCGCTAGGTGAGAAAGAGGTTCCATAAAAAATACCTATGAAAATTATTGAACGTGTTGTGGATAACCGCTATGAAGGGGATGGAACTGTCCATCCTGGAGATCATTTACTGTTTTTACATGAATTATGCAGGTTATTCAAATGTGCATGTATTGCTATGGAAGAAGTTAGGAAGAAACTATTCTCTATATCGTTGTCTGGTAAAGCAGCGCATTGGTATAAATTGCTGAAGAATAGGGATTCTCTTGATTGGGAGGATATTGTGCCTTTATTTTATTCTAAATTCTATCCTCCAAGTGAAATTCATAAAGATCGGAACCGCATATATAATTTCTCGGCCTCATGATGGAGAGAGTATTGCCCAAGCATGGGGGAGATTGAAGTCTTTAATGCTCAAATGCCCCATTCATGAGCTTCCCGGTAATATCATCATTGATAATTTCTATGCAAGACTCGTCTTTCCAAGATAAAACCTTGCTGGATACTACTTGTTCTCGGATCATTTACACGCAACAAAGAAGAGTTTAAAAGGGACCTTCTTGATCGGATTCAGGAGAATACTCGAAGGATGGGAGAACAACAAAGATAGAGAGTCGGTATAAACTATGATTATAAATGCATTGAAATTTTTATGGATACCGATAAATTTCGTAATATGAGTGCTACTTATGGTCTTGACCCTCAAGTTGTTGCAAATTTTTATAAAGCTTTTGCCTCTCATTTTGAATTGCCTAGGAAGAATTTTGATAAGTATCATGAACCGTACAAAGATAAAACTGATTCATCTATAAATAAATGTGCTGTAATTGAAACTGTTGATCATATTCTTCCTGAAGCTTATATTGAAAAAACTCCTTTCCCTGCTAAAATGAAGGATTATTCTATTATAACTAGTGCGGTTAATAAAAGTGCAAAGAAACCTATAGAACCTGAAGAACATATAAAGGTTGAACCTGCTATTGCAATAGTTAAAGATCTTGTGACTGAAAATGTAGAAGATGGTCTTATTATTTTCTCGTGAAGATGCTTCTAATATTGTTTCGCATCCTAATAAGTCTAGGAAAGCCGTTGTTCCTATGCTCTCGTTAGAATTGGTGATCATTGTTATTATGGTTTATGCGACATTGGTGCAAGTATTAGTGCCATTCCTTATGAGTTTTATACGGAGATCATGCATGAAATTGGTTCTTGTGAACTTGAAGATATTGATGTGGTTATTCGGCTAGCTAATAGAGAAACTATCTCTCCTATTGGTATTGTTCGAGATGTGGAAGTTCTATGTGGTAAGATTAAATATCCTGCTAACTTTTTGGTACTTGGTTCTCGTCGCTAGTAAGTCTTGTCCTATTATTTTTGGTAGACCTTTTCTAAATACTTGTGGAGCTGTTATAGATTGCAAGAAGGAAAAATTGTGACTAAATTTGCTGGTGAATCTTATGAGATTAATTTCTCTAAATTTGCCAAAACTCCTTATAAAGCTGATTTGCCTAATAATGATTTTAGAGTTGAACAGTGTGCGTCTATTGCTCTTGCTCCTAATAATCCTTTGCAAGCAACATTTGGAGGATAGTGAGAGTGAAGTCTTTAGGGAAGAAAGGAATGAGCTTGATGAAATTTTCCTTCGTCAACCTATTCTTAAACATGACTTGCCGGTTGAAGATTTAGGTACAACACCACCACCAAAGGAAGATCCTGTTTTTGATTTAAAACCGTTGCCTGATAATCTTAAGTATGCTCATATTGATGATAAGAAAATATATCCTGTTATTATTAGTTCTAAGCTTTCAGATTTTGAGGAAGAAAGGTTATTGGAAATATTGAAGAAACACCGAGGAGCTCGATGACTTGAAGGGGATTTCTCCCTCTATTTGCCAACATGCTATCAACATGGAAGATGATGCAAAGCCTGTTGTTGAACATCAGCGTCGTCTAATTCCTAAGATGAAGGATGTGGTAAGGAATGAGGTATTAAAACTTCTTGAAGCTGGTATTATATATCCTATTGCTGATAATAGATGGGTTAGTCATGTTCATTCTGTTCCTAAGAAAGGAGGAATGACTGTTGTGCCTAATGATAATGATGAGCTCATCCCTCGAAGAGTAGTTGTAGGGTATAGAATGTGCATTGAATATCGAAAAGTTAATAAAGTTACTAAGAAAGATCATTACCCTTTACCCTTTATTGATCAAATGTTAGAAAGGTTGTCTAAAAATACTCATTTTTGCTTTCTTGATGGTTATTCTGGGTTTTCACAAATTGCTGTTAAAACTAAAGATCAAGAGAAAACCACTTTCACTTGTCCCTATGGAACTTATTGTTGGAGATATGCCCAAGAGGCAATAATAAATGGTTATTATATATTTTTGTGTTTATGATAATGTTCACATACCATGCTATAAATTGTATTAACCGAAACATTGATACATGTGTGTTATGTAAACAACAAGGAGTCCCTAGTAAGCCTCTTGTATAACTAGCTTGTTGATTAATAGATGGTCATGGTTTCGTGATCATGAACATTGGATGTTATTAATAACAAGGTTATGTCATTAATGAATGATGTAATGGACACAACCAATTAAGCGTAGCATAAGATCACGTCATTAAGTTATTTGCTATAAGCTTTCGATACATAGTTACCTAGTCCTTCGACCGTGAGATCATGTAAATCACTTATACCGGAAAGGTACTTTGATTACATCAAACGCCACTGCGTAAATGGGTGGTTATAAAGGTGGGATTAAGTATCCGGAAAGTATGAGTTGAGGCATATGGATGAACCGTGGGATTTGTCCATCCCGATGACGGATAGATATACTCTGGGCCCTCTCGGTGGAATGCCGTCTAATTAGCTTGCAAGCATATGAATGGTTCATAAGAGACCACATACCACGGTACGAGTAAAGAGTACTTGTCAGAGACGAGGTTGAACAAGGTATAGAGATACCGATGATCAAACCTCGGACAAGTAAAATATCGCGTGACAAAGGGAATTGGTATCGTATGTGAATGGTTCATTCGATCACTAAGTCATCGTTGAATATGTGGGAGCCATTATGGATCTCCAGATCCCGCTATTGGTTATTGGTTGGAGAGAGGTCTCAACCATGTCTACATAGTTCGCGAACCGTAGGGTGACACACTTAAAGTTTGATGTCGTTTAAGTAGATATGGAATAAGGAATGGAGTTCGAAGTTTTGTTCGGATTCTCGGATGGGATCCAGGACATCACGAGGAGGCCCGGAATGGTCCGGAGAATAAGATTCATATATAGGAAGTCATATTCCAAGTTTGGAAATGATCCGGTGCATTTATGGCAGGTTCTAGAAAGTTCTAGAAAAGTCCGGAAGAAATCACCATGGAAAGTGGAGTCCCGGAGGGACTCCACCTTGCATGACCAGCCAAACCCTAAAGGGTGGAGTCCCATGTGGACTCCACCATAGGTGGCCGGCCACCCCACCTAAAGGAAAGGTGGGAGTCCCACCTTGGGTAGGACTCCTCCTTGAGTAGGTTTCCCACCTATGGGAGGTTTTGTTGTTGGGGTCTTATTCGAAGACTTGGACTACAACTCTTGGGGATTTCCACCTATATAATGAGGAGAAGAGGGAGGGAGGCAGCCACTCTTGGCCGCACCACCTAGGGCTGCCCATGGCCGGCGCCCTAGCCACCCCTCTCCCCAAACCCTAGCCTCTCGTCCTCCACATAATACTCCCGCAGCGCATAGGCGAAGCCCTGCCGGAGTTATCCACCACCACCGCCACCACGCCGTCGTGCTGCCGGGATTCCGAGGAGGATCTACTACTTCCGCTGCCTGCTGGAACGGGGAGATGGACGTCGTCATCAACACCGAACGTGTGACCGAGTACGGAGGTGCTGCCCGAATGTGGCACCGTCAAGATCTTCTACGCGCTTTTGAAAGCGGCAAGTGATCATCTTGTGCAACAACGAGATCTAATCTCGTAGGCTTTGGAAATCTTCAAGGGTTAGTCTCGTGATCCCCTCGTTGCTACCATCTTCTAGATTGCATCTTGGCTTGGTTTTCGTTCTTGCGGTAGGAAATTTTTTGTTTTCTATGCTACGAATCCCATCAGTGGTATCAGAGCCGTGTCTATGCATAGATTGGTTGCACGAGTAGAACACAATTGTTTTGTGGGCGTTGCTGCTTTGTTGTCTTTAGTTCGTGTACTTTGCATCTTTGTGGCATAGTGGGATGAAGCGGCTCGGGCTAACTTTACATGACCGCGTTCATGGGATTTGCTCCACGCTCGACATGCAACTTATATTGCATAAGTGGCTTTGCGGGTGTCTGTCTCTCCCACTATAGTGAAGATCCAATTTACTCTTTCTATTGACAACACTAGTATCACCGTTGTGGTTCATGTTCGTAGGTAGATTAGATCCTACTCGAAAACCCTAAACCACGTAAAATATGCAAACCAAATTAGAGGCGTCTAACTTGTTTTTGCAGGGTTTGGTGATGTGATATGGCCATGATGTGATGATGAATATGTATGAGATGATCATTATTGTATTGTGGCAACCGGCAGGAGCCTTATGGTTGTCTTTTAATTTCATGTTAAGTAGTATTTCAAAGTAGTTGTAATAGTTGCTACATGAGGTGAACAACCATGAAGACGGTGCCATGGACCTTGATGCTACACCGACGATGATGGAGATCATGCCCGTTGATGATGGAGATCATGTCCGTGCTTTGGAGATGAAGATCGAAGGCGCAAAGACTAAAGGGCCATATCATATCACATATGAATTGCATGTGATGTTAATCCTTTATGCATCTTATTTTGCTTAGAACGCGACGGTAGCATTATAAGATGATCCCTCACATTAATATCAAGATAATAAAGTGTTCTCCCCTCGTATGCACCGTTGATATAGTTCGTCGTTTCGAAGCATCTCGTGATGATCGGATGTGATAGACTCAACGTTCACATACAATGGGTGTAAGCCATGTTGCACACGCGGAATACTTGGGTTTGCTTGACGAGCCTAGCATGTACAGACATGGCCTCGAGACAACGGAAACCGAAAGGTTGAACACGAGTCATATGGATGATATGATCAACATGTTGATGTTCACCATTGAAGCTACATCATCTCACGTGATGATCGGTTTTGGTGTAGTGGATATGGATCGTGTACCACTTAACAACTATGAGGGATGTTGTATTAAGTGGGAGTTCTTTAGTAATTAGATTAAAACATGAACTAATTATCATAAACATAGTCTGAATAGTATTTTGAATTAAATTTGTAGAATTGGCATCCGTTTTCTACCATGCGTTAGTCTTGTAATTGAGATTGAAATACTGTTAAATCTGACAAGTAACTTTACGGACTGGTACCGTATTGTTAAAGAATCAAGAAATGATTAAGTCCTATTGCAAACTTTTAGTAAACCTCACATTGTTGATTCAAAGAGCTATGGTTTCAATTAGTACCTAAAGTTATCTTGTCTCCGTGAAACTTGAACTTCAAATCTGTTTGAAAAGTAAGGAGCTGAAAATTTAGTTTTCAGAAATAATCAAGGTATGAGATATATGTGATATCTAAGACCTTATTGCAAGATGATAGAATATAATCTATTAAGACTACATAAACTCATAAGTTTTATGGGAATGTACGAAGGTTGAAGATGCCCGGCGTCCCAATCCTCCAACTATTGGGGCACTAACGATATTCGCATATCCATGAAGTGATCGTCCTTAGTATGCACCGTTGCTAAGACTCGTCGTTTCGAATACTAAGGTATAGATTCTACGTGTGCATACAACTGGTGCAAGCCAGATTTGCACATGCGAATAGTGACAAGGGATTAACTTGTCAATGCCTACGGGTTGTAGACTAGGGTTTAGTTGGAAGTAGAGGGCAAGTAGATCTCGAAGGTTTCAGCCGAAAAGTACTCGACGATTATGAAAACTAGGGTTTGAGAGACAATGATTCGATGCTTTCTTTGTCCCTCGACTCCCCCTTATATAGGAGGTGGAACCGAGGGATTCGTATTGTACAAGTTACAGAGTCCGGGAGGGTTTCCAACTCATCCCGCAAGATTACAAACATCATCTCCTAATACAACTCTAACTTTCCTTAATACCAACTTGGGCTTCCTATCTTTCTTATTCTTCGAGTCGTGGGCCTTCAGTAAACCCCGGGTACTATCTTCGGCAGGCCCATTGGGGATGCCTATGTCAGTAGCCCCCGAGATTTTGCTTGAATCGTAGAGTCAGGGAAAATCTCCACTGTTTATATTTACTCGACAACTTTAAACTTCTTTATATTTCTTCATATGAATTTCTATATTGTACAGGGATAATGGTAGTTGGGGCTAGTTCATCTGACGGATCGTGTACTAGTTAACTCGCTCTAGTGGCAATCCGCAAAAACCTACTTCAAGATCACGTCCCTGGACATGATCTCGGGATACCGGTGTAAACTTCGACAGGTGCCGCTTAAGGTCTTACCATTCTGTCGAGTCCCAGTCATATTTATCGGGTACCTAACGCGTCCGTTAGGATTTTTCTTCGTATCTGTTGATACGGATAAAAGTATCAAACCGAAGTCAGAGACGGTGCCACGCCACTCAGAACGGATCTGGGGTCTTACCTTCGCAAAGTTTTGCGGCATTCATAAATTGTTCGCAACTTTGGCGTTCTGAGAATATATTGTCGAGTGCTTATTCGGCTGTTGGAATGGCACATTTTATTGAGTCAACGGATGACTTATATTTCTCTCCCGATGGGAGTATATGTAGAGTTACTTATAACTCGAAATATACTCTCTTGTTCTTCTATCTTTCTTTTTTATAATTTCATCGGGCACGCGAACAGCGTTCCCGATGGGAGTAGCCCCCGAGGCTACAGCCAAGGACTTGTACTTGGGTGTAGGCTCCACGCCTTATGCCGCTATATTTTCTTTCTCTCCCGAAATTTTCAAATCTCTCGGGTGCGCGAACAGCGCTCCCGATGGGAGTAGCCCCCGAGGCTATGAGCAAATATTTGTATTTGATCATAGGCTTCACACCATTTATATTTTGTCATTCTCGAATTTTTCATTTTTCCAAAGTAGCCCCCGAGCATTTGATCAAAAACTTGTATTTGATCAAAGGCTCTCCAATATTTTTTGCTGTCGCCTTTTTTATGAAGTTGTTAAGTCGAGTTTCTCTTTTGCTAAAGTGATGTCATTGCCGATGATAGCCACGATCGCAGCTTCTTGGAAATCGCGAGAAGTTCTCTCTCGCCGCCTTGCGGGCCCAAATTACGCATCGTATTGACACATCGTGCAAGTGGGGGACACACGTCCTCCGCTTTTCCTGGCGCACGTACTGTAACTCCCCCAGGGTGAAATTAATTTTTTTACCCCTGTTCCACGTGTACATCATCTGCCGCACACTTTTTCCATCCAACGGTACGCTGCTTCGCCGCACCTCTATTTAAGGTCCCCTTCTTCTTCCTCCAGCACTTTCGCTCGCGCCGCTCCCCTCCTCTCCTTTTGCAAAAATGTCCTCTTGCGCCCCACAGTTCCCTGAGCTCAACTTCTCTCAAGCTGCACTCATGCGCCATTGTTGATGCCACCGCGCAGACTGACCAGGCACAGCACGCCGGAATCAACGATGGCTTCCGCAGATCTGGGGAGCGCTGAGTGGGAGAGATCCAAAATCTCTGCCCAAGACATCAACCTCCTGAAGAAACTGGGGATCAGCAAGAAGCCCAAGGCGCTGTGCTTCCCCGCCGAAGAGAGCTACCCAACCCCTCCAATGGAGTATCGGGTTAGTTTTGTCGATCATCTCATCCGCGGTCTTTCTCGCCCCCATTCACCCTTTTCTTCGGGGGTTGCTCTTTGTTTATGGACCGCAACTTCATCACCTCACACCCAACTCTATCCTCCACATTTCCATCTTCATCACCCTTTGCGAGTCCTTCCTCGGCGTCCAGCCCTAACCGGGTGTTGTGGAAGCGTATCTTTTCTCGTCGCCGCAATGGCTCTCCCAATGTCACCTATAACATAGGCGGCGTTGTTATCTCGCGTTCGCCCTGATGTCGAGTACTTCGACGTCAAATTCCCTGACTCAGTTCAAGGGTGGCGCAAAAAATGGCTGTACATTCATGAGGAGAACCATGGGTGTGCTGAAGACAACATCCCTCCTTTTGATGGTGCCGAGAAAACCTACCGCCGCCGCTCCTGGGATGCAGAGGCTACCAACGAAGAAAAAACGGCGACGGAGGCATTGATGACCCGCATCCGCGAGCTGCAAAACACCCGCGGCCAAGAGCTGTCGGGTATCCAGATCACGGCATATTTCCTTAGAATCAGAGTGCAGCCTCTGCAGGCTCGCAAAAATCCCCTCTGGAAGTATGCTGGCGACAATGATGTGGATCGGTTGTCGGTGGATTTATCGGTCAAACATTTAGAAAAACTTGTCCGGAAAATCTCTTCCCTCAGCAAGAAAGATCTTGTCCCTTCTTCTTGTCGCGTAAAACCATATAGCGCCACCAATGCGCTTCCCAAGGTAACCTTTGTCGACTTGCTCATTTTTGTTTGACATCCTTTCCATAACTCTTTTATTGACATCTCCCTTTGTTTATTTTTTTATAGAACCATCCAGACCTTGTCTCTCTTCCTCCCCTTCCTGAAGGTGGAGAAGTCGAAGAACGAGCCGTTGTCACTGATGACAACCAAGATGCTCCTTCCTTTGAGAATGAACCCGCAGGTTCTCGAAAATCTGTGGGATCCTCTGAAAAGGAGGCTGCCTCTGAGGCTACCGCATCGGCACAGTCTCCTCCTCCCGCTGTTTCTCCAAAGAACAAAAGGAAGAGGACAGACGTCGAAGATTCCGGCACCTCCAAAGCCGAAGAAGCTGCTCCTTCTCGTCGGAAGGCAGCTTTCGATCCATACCTTGACGCTCTCGTCAGTTCGTAAGTTACTCCTTGGCTCTCGCTGTTTTTATTCTTGAAAGTTTTTGTCTATCTTGCTTCTTATACCGCCGCAATTTAATTGTAGTGGTGACGAGGAAGAAATGCCAGCTATTGATGCGACTGCTCGAACGAGTACATCGCATACTCTAGTTTTTTCTGAAGTGCAAATTGAAGGAGAAGAATCTTCGCCTCCTCAACAAAACACCAACGCACCTACTCCTCCTGCAAGCCCCCTTGTCCCTTCACCAAAAAGGGCGAGGGTTGAGTCAATCACAGAGCCTACCCTACAATTGGGTAGCTCCTCGACTCCTCTTCTGGATGATGTAAGTCCTTGAATGCTTTCTCGATGTCGTCGATGTTTTCACTGTTTGCTTCTTTTTATTTTGTGCTATCGCACTTTTGTTCCCTACCGACGCTTTCTTTCTCTATTTTTCTTTAACAGCCTTTGATTAAGGAGTTCATCCGCTTCGGTGCCCAATTCGTTGGGTACCGCGAGTATGCTAGCAAAGGTGAAGGTAATGTCCTTTTACTTCTCTTTAACCTTCCCTTCTCACTCCGTTCTTGTCGTGATTTTGACTGAATTTGACTATCTTGGCAGAAAAACTGGCGGAGGCCAACAAACGTGCCGACACACTTGCTCAAAAATTAGAGCAAAGTGAGGAGGCTCGTAAGAAGGCCGAATCGGATGCTAGTAAAGCTAGGGCGTAGGCCGACAAGGCCAAAGCGTAAGCCGCCGGTGTCGAAGAACTTCGTAAGAGGCTTCATGACGCCGAGACTGCTTTGAGCGAGCATAAAACCGCACAAGCTGCTCGTGAAGAGGCGATTCTCAAGCGCTTGGATTCACAAAACCGTCGCTTTGTCAGTAAGTACCCAATATATTTTGCATTCCTTGGGCTTGCTTTTCTTTACTTGTTTGCGGACCAATAGAATTTTTTGCCTCGACAAGGAAAACATCCCGAGAATATGAACTTGAAGATCCTGACAATGATCCTCTTCTTGATGCGCTTGCTTTCCTTGAGTTTCACGGAACAGAAGCACGCAACGGTATTGATCAGGCCAAGGAAGGATTGTCGCGGCTCTACCCTTACTTCTTCCCGAAGAAAAAGGAACCCGCAACCTTTCTTGCTATTGCCAAGTGCTTCAATCCCGAAGAAGATCTTGGATTAAAGCTTCGCCAAGATAATATGAAGGTCGCAGTGGAAAGCACTATTGCTCAAGTTGCCGATAGCCAGCAAACTATCGACCGGACCAAAGTTGGCGACACGCAAGAGATGGAGACCACGAAGTGGCAATCACCGATCGTGGCTTCAAAGCCCAACTCCAAGAAGATCCTTGCCTATCTTGGATGCAAGCCAACTTCTACTCCTAGCTCGTCGAAGCCGGAGGTCTAGTTGAATGCCCTATCTTTTCTCGTTTTTATTTTTACTATTTCTTTTGATGGTGTCGTCACCGTAGCTTTAGCGACAACTGTCGTAGTAATCCTTTTGAAGACCCCTTCTGTAATATCTGTGTAAATTTCCCGAAGATCAATGGAATTCTATTTTGCGTGATCATTGATACCGAAATTTTCTTTTCCAGTTGATATTTGATAACTACTCCGCCAATCCTCATCCTCGCCGATAATTCTCCTGCTTCTTCCTACTCGAAGAAAACACTTGTCGATGATAACCTTATCGAAGGTTCTTTCAGTAAGCACTCCTCGCAAGATTTGCAAGAACTTCGCCAACAACTTCAATCCATGAAAAAACAGACTCTTGCGATGATGGAGCAATCTCGTAAAGCATCCGAAAGAGAGAAGATTGCCCTTCGACAAGCTAAAGAAGCCATAGCTGCCAAGGACGCTGCTATTTCGGAAGCTGAAAAAGCAACTGCTCGAGAAAATTTTATGCTTGATTTGATGATTGAAGCCATGCAGTATATGTCGTGTATGCTCTTGCAAACCGAGATTCCCGTTTTCTCGCTATTTCCTTTTTCGAGATTCTTATGTTGTCGCCAACTAGGCTCCTTTATCGACGCTCGCCGCCGAGGATGAAAGGGTGAATACCAGGACGAGCCTCCTTGTTAACCTTTCTCTCGACCACGGTTCTCTATTCTCGGGCCACTCCCGAGCGAACCCGACAAATTGTTAGGTTTCAAGACCGCGCCCGTCGTGTTCGCGAGTTCCTTGATTTCTCGCACCAGGACATTGACCCCGGTTTACAAGACGCCGTTTCCTCGAACGAGGCACCCGACACTATTCTTGGATTGTTGGAGAAGTTTCAAGATGCTCCTCGTATCCATCACTTTGTGCGAGCTCAACTATCTGCCGGTGCCAGGTTTGCTATGATGATGATCAAAATCTGCTATCCCAAGTTTGACATGAGCCAAATTGTTACCAAGTGCTTAGCCAAGATGGCGAAAAGGAAGAGGGATGTCAGCAAAATTGATGATCATGTGACCCCTGTTGCAGAAGATATGATGGATGAACTTCTTCGGATGGACTCTGAATTCTTCGAAAGGGGCAGCTATGCTGAACATAGTACTCGCACTGCAAATACTTGACGGATGACCATAGATAATATACCGAGCCGGAATTGACTTTCTTTTTCTTTTAACCTGTCGATTTTTCTCTAAAATGGCGTCCTGTATTGTTGCAAACATATACTATATTGTAAAGTTTAGGAAATATTTCTATTTTTCTTCCTCAAGCCCCCGAGTGTTTCGGTGGTAAATCTCTTTATTGTGTATGCGAGGTTGTAAACCAAGGCACCCGAATTTTTATTGAGTATACTATATTTGCGGGTACAAGCCCCCGAGTATTTTGTTCTTTTGCTGATTGCTATTTTGTACTTTCTTTTTATTTGGCGAGGTATTTGATACCAAGGCGAAATATTTCTTGCCGCTAGATTCATCTATGTTGTGTATATGTTGTAACTTCGAGGCGTAAGCCCCCGAGCATGTCGACGAAAAAGATATGTATCTCCACTATCTTTATTTATTGCAGCACCGCGAGCCCGCCTCATTAAAAACCTTTCCAGCCCCACTCGGTGCCCTGAAAAGGAAAAGAGTGCGTCTGAAAACTCGCGGGCGTTTCAAGTACATTGTATTTTTACAAAGGAGGACTATATTTCGGCTCTAGGCGTAGAAACGCCCGAGCCGCGCCACGTTCCGTGGGTTTTTCTCGGGAACCCCCGTCTTCTTGTCCTTGATCCCGTACGCTCCTCCTTCGATTACTTCCGTGACGACGTAAGGGCCCAGCCATGGTGACTCGAGCTTTTCAAGCACTTTGCTGATTGAGCCGTAAGACCAAATCGCCGACCCGGAAAGATCTTGGCCGCAACCGTCGACCGTGGTAGTTTTTCGTGTCCCGCCGGTACTTGGTGACTCGTGAAAGTACTTCATCCCGAGCTTCGTCGAGTGCATCCACATCGTCCTCCAAAGCTCTTCTTGAAGTTTCTTCGTCATACTCGTGACTCTTGGGGAGTCATGCTCTATTTCGATCGGTAGTACCGCTCGCCTCCGTGGACTAAAAAGAACGGAGTTTCTTGTGTCGCCGTATTTGGTGTTGTTCGAATACTCCACAAAACACTTGGCAATTCTTCTGGCCAAGTATGCCGAGCCTTTTCAAGCGGTCCTAGCAGTGCGCTTTTAATACCGTTGCGTATGATACCATTGGCTTTCTCGACTTGGCCGTTGGTTTGCGGGTGCCCAACCGACGCGAAGTGCAATTTGATGCCTACTTCGCGCAAGTATGCCTTGAACTCCTTGGACGTAAAGTTACCGCCATTGTCCGTGACGATGCCGTGAGGTACTCCAAACCGAAAAACGATGCCCTTCACGAATTTTATGGCCGACGCCGCATCCGGTGAATTTATCGGCTTTGCTTCTATCCACTTGGTGAATTTATCGACAAGCAACCAACATGTACTCGTATCCTCCCGGCGAAGCCTTGTGTAATTTGCCCACCATATCGAGTCCCCATTGGGCAAAGGGCCAAGACAATGGTATTGGCATCAGCTCGCCGCCGGGGAGTGTGGTTTTGCGGCGAATCTTTGGCACGCGTCGCAGGTTCGTACTATCTCTTTTGCATCCTCGATTGCTGTCAACCAAGAAAATCCAGCCCGAAAAACCTTGGCCGCAATAGCTCGACCGCTCGCGTGGTGACCACATATTCCCTCGTGTACGTCCTTTAAGATTATTCTTCCTTCTTCGGGTGTAACGCACCTTTGCAGCACGCCCGAAATACTTCACTTGTATAACTCCCCTTTGACCACCGTGAAGGCTTTGGATCGTCGAATCACTCGCCTTGCTTCAACTGGATCGTCGGGTATTTCTTTCCTTAGGATATACGATATGTACTCTTGCATCCATGGGACTTCTACCATCATCACCAGCTCCTCGGTCCTCTTCTTCATCCGGAACTTCTTTGAGAGGCGCCGAAGTTTTCTCCTCCTTCGTCTTCTTCTCGCGCCTTCTTTGTCTTTGTGGATCTCTCAGCTATCTCTTCCCAAAACACTCCTGGCGGGATTGGGAGGCACTGCGACCCGATGTTTGCGAGAACGTCGGCTTCATCATTGCTCAGCCTACTGATGTGATTTACTTCGCATCCATCAAACATCTTCTCAAGCTCGTTGTACACCTCCTTGTATGCCACCATGCTGTCATTGACTGCATCACATTGGTTCATAACCTGCTGAGCTACCAATTGTGAGTCGCCAAAGATTTTTATTCGAGTCGCGACGCAAGCTTTCGCCATCTTCATCCCGTGTATAAGGGCTTCAAATTCTGCTTCATTGTTAGATGCGTTTGGGAACGTCATCCGTAGGACGTACTTCAATTTGTCGCCTTCAGGTGATATGAGTATCACCCCTGCACCAGCTCCTTCTACTCTCTTGGATCCATCGAAGTTCATGGTCCAGGTTCTCGACAAATCTGGGGGTCCTGTATTTTGCAACTCCATCCACTCTGCAATGAAGTCTGGCAAAATTTGCGACTTGATTGCCTTTCTTTTTTCATACGTGATGTCCCGAGGGGAAAGTTCTATTCCCCAAAGGGAGACACGCCCGTAGCTTCCGGATTGTTCAAGTATATTTGATAGAGGTGCTTCATTGACTACTATTATCGGGTGTGCCGAAAAATAGTGGCGCAATTTTCTTGCCGTTGTAATTACTCCATATGCTAGCTTCTGGTACTGCGGGTACCGCTGTTTTGAAGGCGATAAAACTTCACTGATGAAATATACCGGCCTTTGCACTCCATGGAGTTTTCCTTCTTCCTCTCTTTCAACGACTAGCGCCGTGCTAACCACCTGAGGTGTGGCTGCGATGTATAGCAGGAGAGGTTCCTTCTCTTTTGGTGCCACTAAGATTGGTGGTGTCGAAATTGTGCGCTTTAAATCCTCGAAGGCTCGATCTGCCTCTTCATTCCATTGGAATTTCTCTCCTTGCTTGATTAGAGCGTAAAACGGTAACGCTTTTTCTCCCAATCTGGCGACGAATCTGCTTAAAGCTGCGACTCGCCCAGTTAGCTGTTGTATTTCCTTCAACTTTGTTGGCTTCCTCATTGTTACGATAGCTTGGATTTTTTCGGGATTTGCTTCAATCCCTCTTGCTGAAACAAGAAACCCAAGAAGTTCTCCTGCAGGGACGCCAAAGGAACACTTCGTTGGGTTCAATTTGAGACAGTAACTTGTCGAGGTTGTCGAAGGTTTCCTTCGCATCCTCGATTAGCGTCGGCCCCTTTTTTGATGTTATGACGACATCGTCGATGTACACTTGTACGTTTTTCCCAATTTGTGTCGCCAAGCACTTCGCATCATCCTCTCGGTATGTTGCTCCCGCGTTTTTCAAACCAAAAGGCATTGTTCTATAGCAAAACACGCCATAAGGTGTGATGAACGCTGTTTTGACCTCATCTTCTTCTTTTTAATCTGATCTGGTTATAACCGAATATGCATCCAGGAAGGAAAGACGTTCGCACCCTCGCCGTGGAGTCGATAATTTGATCGATCCTTGGGAGGGGAAAGTGATCCTTTGGGCAATGTTTATTGAGACACGTAAAATCGACGCACATGCGAAGGACTTTAGTGTTTTTCTTCGGCACCAACACTGGATTTGCTACCCATGTGGCCTCTGTATGCAGCTCCTTGATAAAACCAGCTTCTCTTAGTCGATCGATTTCTGATAGCATAGCTTTGCGGTTTGGCTCCGAAAAACGCCGCAAAGGTTGTTTGATTGGTCTCGCTAGTGGATCCAAGTTTAGGTGGTGCTCGGCAAGTTCCCTGGGTACTCCTGGCATGTCAGCTGGACACCATGCGAAGATTTTCCAATGCTCACGGAGGAACTCGACGAGCGCGCTTTCCTATGCGAGGTCCATGTCTGTCGCAATGGACGTCGTCTTTTTCGGGTCCGTTCGGGTGAATCTGCACCTCCTTAGAATTTTTCTCGGTGTTAAAAGTTGATTCTTTGTTTGGCCTTCCTACATCTGGCAACACATCATAATCAGTTGTGAGTCTTGATGCCATGTATTCTCGCTTGCATCCCGAAAGTTTCTGACAGCCGATGAAAATCCTTATCACACTTATCGGCTAGCGCAAAGCTTCCTTTGACTGTGATTGGTCCCTTAGGTCCAGGCATCCTCCACAACAGGTACGTGTAATGTGGTACCGCCATAAACCTAGCATATGCTGGTCGTCCCAACAAAGCGTGATACTGTGATGGGAAATCCACGACTTCGAACTCCAGCCTTTCTATTCTGTAGTTTTCTCGGGCCCGAACCGAACGTCGAGATTAATCTTCCTCAGACGGATAACTTGGCTTCTCCGGTGTGATACCGTGGAATCGCGTGTCGGTTGGTTTCAGGTTTGCTAGGGATATGTTCATCTTCCTTAGTGTATCTCGCATACATAAGGTTTAAACCGCCGCCGCCATCTATGAACACTCGAGATACATCGAATCCCGCAATTACCGCCGGTAAGATGAGTGCCGACCGCCCCGGTCGAGGAACTTGCTCGTGGATGATCAGCTATTGTGAAGCCAATATCTTGCCCCGACCAGCTAAGGTACTCGACCGTCGGTGGAGGCATCTTCTCTGCCATAAACACCTGTCGCGAGATTACTTTCCGAGCTCTATTGGATGGCCTCGCTTTTCCGAATCATCGAGACCGCTCCGTTAGAGTTGGGATCAACATAAGGCGGTGGAGCAAGTGCTGCCGCTATTCTCGAGCTGATGTCGATTTTCGTCCGTAATCGCGGGAGGAGGTGGCAAGTGAATCTCACTCCCGGGTCCTTGAGGATTTCTGTGCGCCGCCCGAGCATTAGCATGCCCCGCCCACCTTAACATTGCCTCGGAAATTTCGGCAATCCTTTTGCAAGTGTCCCGACCGTCTTTTTCCATTATTGTCGAGATAAAAATGCATCCGACATGGCCCGTTCATCATCTCTTCAGGGGACACAAAAGGTCTCCGGAACCTTGACCCGGTATTTTGCCTCGTTGTTTCGAGAGTCATCTCTATTGTCGCTCGCTGCTCGTTGCTCCTCTCGGTAATCATCTCTCGTTGTTTCCTCCGGCGCTTGCTCTGAAGCCAGCCGAAATTTGCCCAGGAGCATCATAACTCGAGTACCGCCGAGGAAATCGTCGCCTACTTTGATAATTTCGGCCGCGGTCCTCCTCTCGGTGACCTATGCCGTTTGTTGTGAACGGCATCTTCTCCATCCGCCCATCCGTTTGCTATCTCCATTAATGCGGATACTCGTCTTTGGATTGGTCCTCCCCAAATCCTCGACAAAATCTCCTCGCCCGATTCCCGCGACAAACGCATCTATTGCTCTCTCGTCGCATATATTCTCTCGCCGAGTTTTTAATGATATTCCATCTTTGGATGTATTTTCTCATTGGTTCGTCTGGCTTTTGTCGACACGCCCTCAATTCCTCTAGCGATGCAGGTTTTTTGCAGTGTGGACCGGAAATTCTTGACGAATATGTCCTCGAAGCTATCCCATACTCGTCGATAGATCCCGGAGGAAGTTTCTTTATCCAAGATCGCGCGGCTCCACTCAAATGCACCCGGATGCTTTGCATAGCCGTTGCTCGGTCCCTCCCGTGAGCTTCACCGTCTCGAGGTAATCAACTAGCCAATCCTCCGGATCTTGCAAGCCGTCGAATTTCTTGAAGTTATCAGTGCAACTTAAATCCCGAAGGGACTCGAGTTTTTCGGACTCTCCTTGTGAAGCATGGCAAACCGCACATATCCTCGTCGTTTAGTTCTGGGGAATGCCGATGTTCCCTTCTACTTTGTCGTGCTCTGTCCACCCTTGCTTGTGCCGATGTGTCTCTTGCTCCACTTGTTCCTTCAGAGCCGCCGCTGCCGCTGCCGCAGGTCGTGGACTATTTTGCCTTGCCGTTCCTTCGGGAGGTGTTGATGCAAACGCCGTTCCCATGGCTCCGACTCCCGCCATTGCCATGTTGTACAATGCCTCCCTTGGATCTCCCGGAGGTGGCCCGGATGCAAGGATAAAGGCCTCGTGTCGCCATATACCCAGCTTTCCGGTGTCTTGGGGATGATGTTCCCTCTCGTGTCTATCGACATAAAAGACATGTCGAGGTTTTGAACCAAGTGCTCTCTTTCTCCTTCAGGTATGTTTTGCAGCCTTGATCTTGCTCTCGTTCCGAGCTTCCCCGTGGCTATCTCCCGAAGTTCCGGATTGTCGACTTAACTCCGCTCTTCGCCTCGCTTGATGCGGAGGCTGCCTCCTTTCTTCTCGTTCGCAGTAGCTCGTCTCGTTTTTCCAACTCCCTTGCAGCTCGTGCGAGCCTATATTGATATGCTTGCAACTCTTCTGGCGTGGCTGTTGTGGCCATTGGTTCTGAGCCGTCCATAGCTCTTGCGGCTCTATCCCATGCTGCTTGCGGGAGTTGAACTCTATCACGAGGCTCAGGTCCGACATATTTGTTGCCTAGACCTCGTCGTAAATCAGAGGGATCGACGTATGGATTTCCCAAATCGTCGAAAGCCTCAGATGTTTCCTCCTGATCACGGCTTGGCTCTCCGATGGCATAAATCTGATGGTATTTTGTATTCAGATCTGTGCTATGTTTGGTGACACCATCATAAAGATTGGTGAAGACCTTGCCCACAGTAGTGGATTTGTCGATGAAGTTAAAGTCGTCGACACCGCTCGAGTCATCGCTTATATAGGAGTCCGCGGATGACTCGAAGGACATGTCGTCGAAGATCTTGGCGAGCTTTTCGCTTGCCCCGGTGCTGATGAAGCGTGGCGATGAAGTCTCCTCTTCGCCCGACTCGATTGACGATGTTGAGTTCGAAAATCGGAATCGACCGCCGACAATCCCGACGAGATCGGAATTTCGAGACGATACGCTCCCTCTTTCTCGACGCGAAAGTGGAATCTTCCGAACGTCATCTCCATAGGCTCCTCCAGATACGCATATGCATCCAAACGGGAGGGCGGGTGAGGAACAAAATCGACAGACCAGTTGCGATCTGTTTACCTCGATCCATTGCGTTGCTTGCAGTTGATGAAGTCGACGATCTTGAACGTGCCATAGAGACTAGATCCTTGACGCCTCTAATTCCCACATATGGCGCCGATTGACAAGGGATTAACTTGTCAATGCCTACGGGTTGTAGACTAGGGTTTAGTTGGAAGTAGAGGGCAAGTAGATCTCGAAGGTTTCAGCCGAAAAGTACTCGACGATTACGAAAACTAGGGTTTGAGAGACAATGATTTGATGTTTTTTTGTCCCTCGACTCCCCCTTATATAGGAGGTGGAGCCGAGGGATTCGTATTGTACAAGTTACAGAGTCCGGGAGGGTTTCCAACTCATCCCGCAAGATTACAAACATCATCTCGTAATACAACTCTAACTTTCCTTAATACCAACTTGGGCTTCCGATCTTTCTTATTCTTCGAGTCGTGGGCCTTCAGTAAACCCCGGGTACTATCTTCGGCAGGCCCATTGGGGATGCCTATGTCAAATAGTGAGGTTAAACTTTACGAGCCTAGCATGTACAGACATGGTCTCGAAAAGTCGTCATGATATGATGGATAAAATTATGAGTGAAATTGTTCATCATATTAAAAGGTTACTAATAGTGAAATCCGGAACACTTATCATATGATGATCAACTTCAAAGTAAGAACCTCAAGGTTATTGGTATTTGACCAACAAACCTAGAAGTTATTGATGTTGAAGTGTTTTTCCGAATAATGAGGAAAGCTAAAAGAGAAACTACAAAAGATTATTGGCAGAAAGAAAGAAAAGACTAGAAAGTCTAGCTCAGGTGTATATAAATGATATACATGTTATGGATGTATTCCTTGTTTGGTCACATAATGAAATTCTTGGCTATTTGTACCAGGTTGGTTGGTATGAGATGTCATACAATACAACGCAATACAAGAATACGATGGCCTAAGTGATTAATAAGGAATATGGTAATAATGCACGTCTGGAACATAATAAAGTGTTATCATGTTTGTCGTTGGCATTCTACCTAGCCCTTAGAATTTATAATAAAGAACTTAATAATTGTTATTTTGCTCTGGTCAAATGAAAACAATGAGTTGTTCAAATTATGACATTACTCCATGTACGATGGATAAGTTATTATAAATCTTAATGGTGAAACACACACACATAATACTGACACTAAAATGCCATAAGGCAAATGATTTGAATTCCACTTATTAGAGGAACCGCCATTTAGGTCATGTTAGAAAGGAATGCATGAAGGAACTCCATGCAAATGGATTTTTGGAGTCATTTGATTTTTGAATCGTTTGGCGCTTGCAAATCTTTTCTAAAGAGAATGACTAAAATACCGTTCATAGGCCAAGAGTTGAACGAGCAACTAACTTAGTGAAACATACATGATGATATATGTGGTTCACTGTGCATAGTTGTGTGCGGGAGATTCTTCTACTTCATGAAAACTTCCAACAATGAATTGAGTATATAAATGTGGATATATTCGATAAGGAAGAAGTTTGAAACATTTGAATGGATTCAAATAAAATTCAGCATGAATTGGAAATCATCGTAATAGAAAAATCAAATATCTATGATTGGATCATGGTGGAAATATTTGAATTACGATTTTTAGCGAACATCTAAGAGAGTTATGAAATTGTTCTACAACTCACGTTTCTTGGAGTATCATAGTGATGATGGAGTATCCGAGAGATGTATCCAAACCTTGTTGGGTCAATGATGAGATAAAATATTGATGCCATTATATTTTTGTGAATTATGCTTTAGAGACTACCGCTTTTACACTAAATAGAGCATCATCATGATCTGTTGAAATGACACCATACAAGTTATGGCATGGGTATAAACCTTAATAGTCTTTTCTTTAAATTTTGGTCTAAGAGTTTACAACCAAAATCGGATGAATGTCTTTGTTGGTTATCCCAAAGAATTGATTGGGAATTCTTTTCACTATGAAGTAAAAGACAAAAGTGTTTGTTAATGTTACTTGCTTATTTCCAAGAAATTGTTTTCTAGCGAAATATTTGAGTGGGAGGACAATAGAACTTGATAAGGTTTATGAACCTGAGCATAATGATCAGAGTAGCGCAGCATCGGAAATTGGTTCCGGAAGCGGCCACGACGATCATGGCTTTCATGACTACAAAGTGTTTTAGCCATGGAGATCGAAGTACTTATTGAACCTTGTAGGTATGGTTTACTTTGTGATCAAATAAATGATTTGTGGACAAAGAATTGATTTTGAACAATGATAAACCAACTACAAACAAAGAAGTTATGATGGGCCCCGACTCGTTAAAATGGCTATACGCCATGAAATCCAAGATAAATGAATACTTTTTGAAAGTAAATGGATCTATAAAATTGATGGACTTGGATGAAATATCCTTGAAGAAGCTCGACTTGTCGAAAAGTTGTTTACGACAAAGTTCAAAGAGTTGACTACGATAAGATTAGATCTTCCGTAGCAATGCTTATAGTCTATGTGGATTATTCTAGTAATCACTACATATTTCTTTTATGAGATATGCTAGTAGGATGGCAAAATACATTACTTATCAGAAGTGTGTATTAAAGGTGTATACAAGATACAACCAAGAGTTTTGCTAGTCCGTGGAATACTAGATAGGTATACGAATTTCAATTAGATGAAGTGAGTATCGCGGAGTTGGAAATCTTCACCGGATGAAATAGTCAAAGAGTTTTTGATTTCATCAGAAACGATGAAGATACTTGCATTTGCAAGAAATTAAGTGGGAGCGCTGAGACATATTTATAATACTTATGTAGATGACATATAGTTGGTTATAAATGATGTAATTATATACTTGATTATAAAAGGTTTCATTGAGAATTAACTTCAATGAAAGGATATGGACTGAAACAAATTTAGTGTCAAGATCTATGAAGATAGATTGAAACACATAAATAAGTTTAAGTCAAAGTACATAGAATGGATATTGAAGTAGTTCAATATAGAAATATTAAGAAAATGTTCTTGTCATGTGAAGGTTTAAACAAGACTTGAGTGTATCTGACACTCAATCAGTAAAAACACATGAGTGATTATAGATCACGAATAATATGTACACAATCAGATGTGCTGTGCTCTAAAAGTGTTATGAGCATGTACCAGAATGATTCATGTGATGATCATTGAAAAACAGTAAGAATATTCTTGAGTACTTAAGAAGAACCAAGGATATATATATATATATATAGTTTTATATGGAGAAATGACAAACAAATCGCTGTAAGGTGTTGCACCAATATTTGTTTTGTCACATATAAAAATAAATTTTCAATCTCAAATTAGACTAAATGTTGTTTAAAAGGTAGCACAATGAGCTAGAAGTTGTCTATGCTAGATTTAGAAGAGTTCTAAATATTTTGACGGATTCTACAAACGAAGGCAGAGTATGTCATTGTTTTGACAATGACCGAGGATGTTAAGTCAAGAGGTTCTTTGAGAACTTGGTGTAGTTCCGATAGTGTCAGAACTTTGAAGCTATATTGTGTGTGACAATATTAGTGACATGTTTCAGACCGCGGGATTAAGGTTCCACCAGAAGACCAAACATATTTAATGCCGACTCATTTGAAAAATGAGTGATGCGTTGAGACGCAAATGAATTGCAAAATACATACGTTTATGAGCGTGTCAAATCCGTTGACTAAAACCTCTTCCATCAGCAAAACACGATAAAGCACCGGAAGGCCAAGGTGTTATATATTTACAAATGTAAACTAGATTATTGACTCTAGTGCAAGTGGGAGACTTGTTGGAGATATGCCCAAGAGGCAATAATAAATGGTTATTATATATCTTTGTGTTTATGATAATGTTCACATACCATGCTATAAATTGTATTAACCGAAACATTGATACATGTGTGTTATGTAAACAACAAGGAGTCCCTAGTAAGCCTCTTGTATAACTAGCTTGTTTATTAATAGATGGTCATGGTTTCGTGATCATGAACATTGGATGTTATTAATAACAAGGTTATGTCATTAATGAATGATGTAATGGACACACCCAATTAAGCGTAGCATAAGATCACGTCATTAAGTTATTTGCTATAAGCTTTCGATACATAGTTACCTAGTCCTTCGACCATGAGATCATGTAAATCACTTATACTGGAAAGGTACTTTGATTACATCAAACGCCACTGCGTAAATGGGTGGTTATAAAGGTGGGATTAAGTATCCGGAAAGTATGAGTTGAGGCATATGGATGAACAGTGGGATTTGTCCATCCCGATGACTGGATAGATATACTTCTGGGCCCTCTCGGTGGAATGTCGTCTAATTAGCTTGCAAGCATATGAATGGTTCATAAGAGACCACATACCACGGTACGAGTAAAGAGTACTTGTCGGAGACGAGGTTGAACAAGGTATAGAGATACCGATGATCAAACCTCGGACAAGTAAAATATCGCGTGACAAAGGGAATTGGTATCGTATGTGAATGGTTCATTCGATCGCTAAGTCATCGTTGAATATGTGGGAGCCATTATGGATCTCCAGATCCCGCTATTGGTTATTGGCCGGAGAGAGGTCTCAACCATGTCTACATAGTTCGCGAACCGTAGGGTGACACACTTAAAGTTTGATGTCGTTTAAGTAGATATGGAATAAGGAATGGAGTTCGAAGTTTTGTTCGGAGTCTCGGATGGGATCCAGGACATCACGAGGAGGCCCGGAATGGTCCGGAGAATAAGATTCATATATAGGAAGTCATATTCCAAGTTTGGAAATGATCCGGTGCATTTATGGCAGGTTCTAGAAAGTTCTAGAAAAGTCCGGAAGAAATCACCATGGAAAGTGGAGTCCCGAAGGGACTCCACCTTGCATGACCAGCCAAACCCTAAAGGGTGGAGTCCCAGGTGGACTCCACCATAGGTGGCCGGCCACCCCACCTAAAGGAAAGGTGGGAGTCCCACCTTGGGTAGGACTCCCTCCTTGAGGGCTTGTTTGGTTCCGGCCTTTCCCGGGGGGTTCCCCTAGTTTTCCCGGGCTAACAAAACCCCGGGCCTAGTTGGCCCGGGTCCAACAACCGCGCTGTTTGGTTGTCCACGGGTGAGGGAAACCGGTCCCTTCCGCGGCCTTTCCCCGGGCCACCATTCCACTAGTCCGGACATGGGGAACGAATTCCTCGAGTGGCTCTCAGGCGACGCCGCGGGTGGCGATGCATCCACCTGCTGCTCTACTTCCTCCGGCGACCGGAGCGAGGCGCCTCCCGAGATCTGCGCCTCCACGGTCCTCCATCTCCTTCCGCTGAGCTCTACTCCGCCTCCATCGAAGCTCCTCTCCCCTCCGGCAATGGCGACGGTGGTCTTCCTCGGGGAACGGCGACGGTGGTCTTCCTCCGGGAACGGCGACGGTCCTCCTCTCCTCCGGCGATGAACCGAGTCCTCTAGTCGCGGGAGAGCACAACCTCCTCCTCCATATTTTCCCTCTACATGCTCAGATCTACTGGTGCTACATCAGATCTTGCAAGTAAATTTTCTATTTCACTTTTGGGCTGTTCTTGATGTGTTCGGTCGAATTCTTGCAATTGAGATGTCTAGCAAACAGGAATCCTTAGTTTTCCCATAAGATTTGATCTCATAATTCTGGGGATTTGATCTATGCCTGAGTATGTTTGTGACTCACTAATCTCTGTCAGTACTTGTCATTCTCAGATCACCGGTGAGAACATCAGCACAACCTTCTTCCCCTTCTCTTCCCGATTTAGATTCCCCATGGTATGATTTAATGTTTTAAATGAGTTGTTTCTGAACTTGTATCATTATTTAGGATGTGTATGGGCCTATATATCATCCAAGCAATCATATTTTTCCTCGAAAAAGAAAGAAAGGAAAATGCGATCGTAGCTTGCTGCAAAGCTTAATAACTTCTCATTGGCTAGCGACAATTATCAGTGTGAACTTTTTAATGACACTTGAATAAGTGCAGCATCTCTCTGTTTCTTTTTTGCTGTAAATAATATGTGGCATCTCCTTTCTAAAAAAAAACATGTAATGTGGTAACCTGTAGTGAGCTAGTTGGTTTGTAGTTGAGGCCATCTTCTGTTTGTAAATTGTAACTCCTTGTCAATGATGCATACTGGAGTTGAGCTGTGTGAAAAATGTCGCTTGTTGCCTGTGATGCAAGAGGCTGGGCGGAGGGCACAGACCTTGAGTTCTTAATTTAATGTTTTAAATGAGTTGTTGTAGAGCCAAACTAATTGTGCAAAAGGTTCTCCATTTGCATCTAGGACTTCATGAGTTCCTGTACTGGTCAGCCTGTAGCATCACATATCAAATGGACTAGTCAGCTTGTACTAGCCTCGCCCTAATTCAGCTTACAATCTGTAAGGATAAACCAAACTGCCCTATTACTAAGAAGTAAGAATAGCTAGACATATATTTTCGCCAATTCATGTGGTAGTCTTCGGAAATAACCCCTTGCTTGAGGTACAAACAATTAAAGTACCATCTTTGGAAATTTATGCAGTATTACCTTTTGAAGTCTCGATTACATTCTATTTTCTTTTCTGTTTTGAAATTAGGATCTATGCATTGGGCGATGGGAGTTCCTGATTAGGTGAAGGAGGCAACATCCAAGGTCATACTCTGTTTTCCGCTCTGTTTCGCTGCTACTCTAGCATCTGGTCGAGGATAACTCTATGTTGGTTGCCCCTGTGTACTTTGATTTTGTATGTAACCTGGACATATGGTGTTAATAGTATTTGTACAAACTAGTTCTGTAAAGTATCCTTGGATAGTTCCTGTTAATGCATGTAATTTCTATGCTCTAGTCAATTACATGTGAAGTTGATTGAATCTGTGCTCAAGTTCAATGTAGCTTGCATTTGCCTTCACAATATACCTCATTTATTGGTACCATTCAGCATTGTTTGGTGTTGTTGTCTGATCTCCATAACCAATAGTGCAGTAGTACAACTTGAGTACTTTGATTTCTTGCTAAAAAAATGCTCTGATTTCTTGTAAAGCTAGAACCAGTCACATAGTGGTTTCGCCCCGTGGCATTCCTCCTTCCTCTGACCGTATCTTTTTTGGTGTGTGCATGGTTTCTTTTTCCGAGTCAAAAGTTCAACTTGCATCGCAGTAGTTGAAAATTAGTTTCATCAATCCGACATGTATATCTTACAATAACATATATTATTGTTCAACTTGCATCGCCCTTTTTCCGGTTTGTTAAGGATAGACAGTTGGAGATCATCTTATCTGAAAATGGGCTCTGTTCTTCCTCCTTCAACTAATCAATGCAGATGCAGCCCTGATGCTTCTCACCGACGACCTTGTTGCCACCAGACCCACCACCACGTGGTTAGCCTAGAGCCTGAGAGTGTGCTCCTATTTCTTCTTGTTCTCCTCACCACCGCCATGTTGTCCCTGCTGACCTCAAGATGAATTTCTGGGCCCAGATCCACAAGGCAGCAAGTCGAGGGAGATGTTCGAGAAGTTGATGGTGGAAGTTATGCGCACGATTGCGATTTTTTTAGTGGAGCAAAATATTGTTCCCAGATGAACTTGTAATATAGTTACCATTTTCAATTTTGAAACATAATTAGCATATTATATTTATCCTTGATGTTCGATTGTTTGTCTCACACATGTAAGACTGGTCGTGTGTATGTTTGATGCAAGATATTTTTTTGCTTTGATAATTATCTGTGTATTTCTATTGTCTTGATCTACCTTCAAATTCATGTATTAATTTTTTTTTGGGGAAATTCATGTATTAATTTATAGTCCCAAACTCCAACCATCTTGAACTAAAAAAATAAAAATAAAAGTTTATGTTATAAAATTGGTAAGACAT
This sequence comes from Lolium rigidum, assembly GCF_022539505.1. NCBI lineage: Eukaryota > Viridiplantae > Streptophyta > Magnoliopsida > Poales > Poaceae > Lolium > Lolium rigidum. The sequence continues at coordinate 244,225,987 of NC_061514.1, read as the reverse complement.
TATGATAAGAAAACTAAGTTATTTCTGGTGATTTTTGGTCACAGTGACCCATTTTTTATATTTTGGTATGCTCCCGATCGAGACTACAGTAGCTGCCTAGTTTTTTTTTAGGATAGTACGTGATTCATTCATATGCAATTGCTGGATTAGAAGACACGCACGCATACAGCAGAAAGAACCAGGAGCAGCGTAGCTGCCTAGCTACTTCATCTGTCGATAGTGCGTACTGCCTTTCCCTTGCCGTCCAAATGGAACAGAGCAATTTCCCCGGGTAGGAGTGGGGATCCCGTGTGAGCAGGGAAATTCCGGGTGGGGGTTTACTGCCCAGGGATACCGGTCCCCAACAACCAAATTAGCCCTGAGTAGGTTTCCCACCTATGGGAGGTTTTGTTGTTGGGGTCTTATTCGAAGACTTGGACTACAACTCTTGGGGATTTCCACCTATATAATGAGGAGAAGAGGGAGGGAGGCAGCCACTCTTGGCCGCACCACCTAGGGCTGCCCATGGCAGGCGCCCTAGCCACCCCCTCTCCCCAAACCCTAGCCTCTCCTCCTCCACATAATACTCCCACAGCGCATAGGCGAAGCTCTGCCGGAGTTCTCCACCACCACCGCCACCACGCCATCGTGCTGCCGGGATTCCGAGGAGGATCTACTACTTCCGCTGCCCGCTGGAACGGGGAGATGGACGTCGTCATCAACACCGAACGTGTGACCGAGTACGGAGGTGCTGCCCGAATGTGGCACCGTCAAGATCTTCTACGCGCTTTTGAAAGCGGCAAGTGATCATCTTCTGCAACAACGAGATCTAATCTCGTAGGATTTGGAAATCTTCAAGGGTTAGTCTCGTGATCCCCTCGTTGCTACCATCTTCTAGATTGCATCTTGGCTTGGTTTTCGTTCTTGCGGTAGGAAATTTTTTGTTTTCTATGCTACGAATCCCATCACTTATGCTTATAGACGTATGCCTTTTGGTTTATGTAATGCTCCTGCTACTTTTCAAAGATGCATGTCTGCTATTTTTCATGGCTTTTGTGAGAATATTGTAGAGGTATTCATGGATGATTTTTCTGTCTATGGGAATTCTTTTGATAATTGCTTGCGAAACCTTGATAAAGTCTTGCAGAGATGTGAAGAAACTAACCTTGTTCTTAATTGGGAGAAATGCCACTTTATGGTTAATGAAGGAATTGTATTGGGACATAAAATTTCCGAGAGGGGTATTGAAGTTGATAGAGCTAAAGTTGAAGCAATTGAGAAGATGCCCTATCCTAGGGATGTTAAAGGTATTCGTAGTGTTCTTTGTCATGCTGGGTTTTATAGGAGATTTATTAAAGATTTCTCCAAGATTTCAAAGCCTCTTACTAATCTTCTTCAAAAAGATGTACCTTTTGTTTTTGATGATGATTGTAAGGAAGCTTTTGAAACTCTAAAGAAAGCCTTAACAACTGCTCCTGTAGTTGAACCTCCTGATTGCAATTTACCTTTTGAAATTATGTGTGATGCTAGTGATTTTGCTGTAGGCGCTGTTCTTGGACAGCGAGTGGTTAAAAAATTGAATGTTATTCATTATGCTAGCAAAACTCTTGATGCTGCTCAAAGAAATTATGCTACAACTGAAAAGAGTTATTAGCTGTAGTTTTTGCTTGTGACAAGTTTAGATCCTATATTGTTGATTCAAAAGTTACAATCCATACTGATCATTCTGCAATTAGGTACCTTATGGAAAAGAAAGATGCTAAGCCAAGGATTATTAGATGGGTGCTTCTTTTGCAAGAATTTGATTTACATATTATAGATAGGAAAGGTGCTGATAATCCTGTTGCTGATAATTTGTCTAGATTGGAAAATATTGCTTATGATCCTGTTCCTGTTAATGATAGTTTTCCAAATGAAAAATTGGTTGTAATAAAGGTGAGCTCGCGAGATAGTCCTTGGTACGCTGATTATGCTAACTTTATTGTTTCCAAGTACTTGCCTCCAACCTTTTCAGCTCAGCAAAGGAGGAAATTCTTTTATGACTTGAGGCATTATTTTTGGGATGACCCACACTTATGTAAAGAAGGAGTGGATGGTATTATGCGAAGATGTGTTCCCGAATATGAACAACAAGAGATATTGAGTAAGTGTCATGGTAGTGCTTATGGAGGACATCACGCCGGAGATAGAACCGCGCAAAAAGTTCTACAATCAGGTTTCTATTGGCCAACTCTCTTCAAAGATGCAAGAAAGTTTATTTTATCTTGTGATGAATGTCAAAGGGTTGGTAATATCTCCAGACGCAATGAAATGCCTATGAATTATACTCTTGTTATTGAACCATTCGATTGTTGGGGATTTGACTTCATGGGTCCTTTCCCTTCTTCGAAGGTAACACTCATATACTTGTCGCAGTTGATTATGTTACTAAATGGGTGGAAGCCATACCCACAAAAAGTGTTGATGGTGAGACCTCTTTAAGAATGCTTTTAGATATTATTTTTCCTAGATTTGGAGTTCCTAGATATCTTATGACTGATGGAGGTTCTCATTTTATTCATGGTGGTTTTAGAAAAACTCTTGCTAAATATGGTATTAATCATAGAATTGCTTCCGCTTATCATCCTCAAACTAGTGGGCAAGTAGAATTATCAAATAGAGAGATTAAATCTATCTTGCAAAAGACTGTTAATAAATCTAAAAAGAACTCGGGCTACTAAATTGAAGGAAGCATTATGGGCTTATAGAACTCGCTTATAAAAATCCTATGGGTATGTCACCTTATAAAATGGTTTATGGGAAAGCTTGTCATTTACCTTTAGAACTAGAGCACAAAGCTTATTGGGCTGTAAGAGAACTAAATAAAGATCCTAAACTTGCCGGTAAGAAGAGATTGCTACAATTGAGTTCTCTAGATGAATGGAGAAGTGAATCTTATGAAAATGCTAAACTCTTTAAAGAGAAAGTTAAGAAATGGCATGATAGAAGAATTATCAAAAGAGAATTTAATGTTGAAGATAAAGTCCTATTGTATCGGTCTCGTTTCAGATTTTTTGCAGGGAAATTGCTCTCAAAATGGGAAGGACCATATGTCATTGTGGAGGTGTATCGTTCAGGGGCAATTAAAATTAGTTCTCTGCAAGGTGATGCCACACAAGTGGTGAATGGACAAAGACTCAAGCATTATATCTCTGGTGATTCTTATAATGAAGATGTTGATGTTATTCGAGTGGTGACTCCGGAAGCTTTCATCAAAGGTCAAATTGACAGTTCTGCAGAGTTCGACTTTGAATAGGTAACAGTACTGGTAATAAAAAGTCCGCGCTTAACTTTTCGAACAATGTTTTTGCTATTTTTGGAAAATATGAAAAATTACGAGATCGAAATGGAGTGGAGGAGACGCACGAGGGCGTGCCCCCAGAGGCCGGCGCGGGTGATGACCCACAAGTATAGGGGATCGCAACAGTCTTCGAGGGAAGTATTACCCAATTTATTGATTCGACACAAGGGGAGACAAAGAATACTTGAAAGCCTTAACAACGGAGTTGTCAATTCAGCTGCACCTGGAAACAGACTTGCTCGCAAGAGTTTATCGAGTAGTAACGAGCTTTATAGCGATAGCAGTAGTGAAATAACAGCAGCAGAGTAACAAAGACAGCAGTAGTGATTTTAGTAAACAAGCAGGATTAAAATACCGTAGGCACGGGGACGGATGACGGGCGTTGCATGGATGAGAGAAACTCATGTAACAATCATAGCAGGGCATTTGCGGATAATAATAAAACGGTATCCAAGTACTAATCAATCAATAGGCATGTGTTCCAATTATAGTCGTACGTGCTCGCAATGAGAAACTTGCACAACATCTTTTGTCCTACCAGCCGGTGGCAGCCGGGCCTCAAGGGAAACTACTCGGATATTAAGGTACTCCTTTTAATAGAGTACCGGAGCAAAGCATTAACACTCCGTGAACACATGTGATCCTCACGTCACTGCCATTCCCTCCGGTTGTCCCGATTTCGTCACTTCGGGGCCATTGGTTCCGGACAGCGACATGTGTATACAACTTGCGAGGTAAGATCATAAACAACGAATATCTTCATGAATCAATAACATGTTCAGATCTGAGATCATGGCACTCGGGCCCTAGTGACAAGCATTAAGCATAACAAGTTGCAACAATATCATAAAAGTACCAATTACGGACACTAGGCACTATGCCCTAACATTCTTATGCTATTACATGACCAATCTCATCCAATCCCTACCATCCCCTTCGGCCTACAGCGGGGGAATTACTCACACATGGATGGGGGAAGCATGGCTGGTTGATGAAGAGGCGTCGGTGGTGATGGCGGTGATGATCTCCTCCAATTCCCCGTCCCGGCGGAGTGCCAGAACGGAGACTTCTGGCTCCCGAGACGGAGTTTCGCGATGTGGCGGCGTTGTGGAGGGTTTCTCGCGACTTTTACTTCTCTCCGTGCGTTTTTAGGTCGAGGCGAATAAGTAGTCCGAAGGAGGGCGTCGGAGGCCGGCCGAGGGGGCCACACCATAGGGCCGCGCGGCCCCCCTAGGCCGCGCCGCCTTATGGTGTGGGGCCCTCGGGCCTCCACTTGATTTGTCCTTCTGGCTCCGTCATTATTCTGGGAAAATAGGGCCTTTCGTCAAAATCCCGAGGTTTTTCCCGAAAGTTGGATTTCTGCACAAAAACGAGACACCAGAACAGTTCTGCTGAAAACAGCGTTAGTCCGTGTTAGTTGCATCCAAAATACACAAATTAGAGGCAAAACAATAGCAAAAGTGTTCGGGAAAGTAGATACGTTTTGGACGTATCAACTCCCCCAAGCTTAGCTTATTGCTTGTCCTCAAGCAATTCAGTTAACAACTGAGCGATAAAAGAACTTTCACGAACACATTTGTTCATATGATGTATATATTCTCATGATATGGCTAATACTTGAGCAGTTCATAATAAGGTACATGCAAACAAGATCATCTAACAGCTATGTCAATCATGAAGAGGTACCAACAATTAATAATAAGCATCATGAATCATGTATATAAGCAGGATTGCAATGTTTATAAGAGAGTATGATAAAGTGGTATCTCGCTTGCTCGTATTTGATTGGCAAAACATAAATGCCCGGGCACCTCTCGGAGTTCATAGAAAGACTAGAAGTAGTGATTGTCAAAGATAAAAGCATCAAAGTTATACCACAATCAATCATATTTTGAGACAAGCATATTATACTAAGAATGACAGTTGTGCTCTCAAGAAAGTGCTCAAAGAAAGGATGGAGACACAACATAAAAGTAAAAGATTGACCCTTCGCAGAGGGAAGCAGGGATTAACATGCGCTAGAGCTTTTCATTTGTAAAGGAGGAGTAAAATTATTTTGAGAGGTGTTTGTTGTTGTCAACGAATGGTAATGGGTACACCAACTACCTCGCCAACCGGACTTTCAAGAGCGGCTCCCATGAATTATTTGCATTTTTATGTGGCACTCCTTCCAACCTTTCTTACACAAACCATGGCTAACCGAATCCTCGGGTGCCTGCCAACAATCACATACCATGAAGGAGTGCCTTTTTAGTTTAGTTTTATTATGATGATGACACTCCCCCCAACCTTTGCTTACACAAGCCATGTCTAACCGAATCCTTCGGGTGCCGTCCAACTATCACAAACCATGGAGGAGTATCTATTTAAGTTAATTAATTCGGGACTGGGAATCCCATTGCCAACTCTTTTTACAAAATTTATTGGATAAGCGGATGTGCCACTAGTCCATATGAGAGTCCGTCAAAAGTAAATGACAAGGTTGAAATATAAACACCACATACTTCCTCATGAGCTATGAAACATTAACACAAATTAAGAAGCATTTTGAAGATTTTAAAGGTAGCGCATGAGAATTTACTTGGAATGGTTTGAAATGCCATGCATAGGTATTTATGGTGGACACTTTGGAATGACTTGGTTTTCATGTGTTTGGAGGCACGAGCAGCGTTCCCGCTCAATACAAGTGAAGGCTAGCAAAAGACTAGGGAGCGACAAATCAAGAGAGCAGTAACTGTCATAATCATGCTTGCGGCAAAATAAATTAACCGAGGCATAAAAGTGATACAAGAACTCGAAGCAATGTAAATCATTGAGGCTTAATTGACTTTTGTTCAGTCATATGCATGCGTGAGCATGTGCCAAGTCGATATAAATGAATTATTCAGAGGAGGATACCACAATGCCATACTTACTTATGAATAAAACAATGCAAGCAAACATCCATGACATGCTACTTATATTAATAAATTGGAGCTAATCATGAGAGATCATGAACTACTAGACTTTCTTAAATAACATATACCTCACATGAACCAACTAAGCATGCTCACATGGATGAGTATATGTACAAAAATGAAAACAAATAGAGTTCATACCAGCCTCTCACCACAATCAGATTGTCGTAGATCGTCATTATTGCCTTTTCACTTGTGTAGCTTGGATAATATAAAATGAAAACCACGCTCCAGACACCGAAGACCATTGAACTCATGATGAACTTTACAAACCAAAGAAGAACAGCAAATATTTTTGGTGTTTTCGAATTTGAGAACAAGAACAAAAGGAAACAAGCAAACAAAGCAAAATCTTTTTGAGTTTTCTTATAGCAAACTAGCAATAGCAAATAAAGCAAAACAAATGCAAGCAACCAAGATAAACAAATGATGAAGAGAAACAACAGAAATATTTTTGGTCTTTTTGTGTTTTAGGAAAGAAACAAAGTGAAAGCAAGAAATAGCAAACTAAAAGAAACACAGAAAAGCGAGATGGCAGAAATCTGCCAAAACCTGACAGCAGTACAGAAATCGATTTTTACAAAAATCTTACGTTGCTCAGCTCGAAAAGTGTTCAACTAATGAAAGTTAGATAACAACCTGGGGAACCTGCACAAAAATTGGCTTCGCAAAATAACGTTCTGGCTGTGCGCACGAATTTTTACGGTAACAGTCCAGAATCTGTTTTCAGGCAGCACTTCCCCAAATATCATCTTCCTCTCATTAGAAAACCACTCAAACAAACTAAACAAGTATATACAAGTATCCAACAACCATATTATGCAAAGAATGAGTGATGCCGGTATACCTCCCCCCAAGCTTAGGCTTTTGGCCTAAGTGGAGTTCAATCCCATCGAGGCCACGAGGTAGTATCTCCCTGGTACGACGAAGATGGATCATATTCCGGGTATGTGCTAGAAGAAGCACCCGGATACGTGACGGTGTAGTCGTAGGAGGGCTCGGCGTCCTCGGAGTCATGCTGCTGGTGGAAATCTTGTATCTTCATATGTTCATCCACCTCCTCCTTAGTGCGCGACCATGGTTGCCTGTCAATATCGAACAAACCTGGCTGGGGAAGAGGGATTTCTTTCTCATCTCCGTCAGCAAACAACATTCTATAGACCATATTATCTAAAGTGGACTCGGTGGTAACAAAATGATGGCTTTTCATAGCAATGATATCAAACCTCCTAGGGGTTAATGGCACATCATTAGGATCAATAGGAAGCTCAAATGTGTTAAAATGCGCAGTGCAATAGTTCCTCCAAAAATAGGTCCCCTGGTAGACAGGCGGCGAGCAATAAGAGAACCAAGATGATAAGATGTCCGTCCAGTAAGTGCAATATTCAAGAAAGCAAGATGGTAACTAGAAATATTGCTAGTGTTCTCCCTACCAAGTATGCTAGTAGCAACGTAATATGCAAAATATTTAATGGCGGGGAGTTGAATCTTCCTTATCTTGCCCCGCTGAATGGTGCGACAGTCATCATTGGTGATCCCTCGATAGAGCTCCAACAAGTCCCGAGGGTTGTCATCAATTCTCCTCGCTGTACCTACAGGGGCAATATCCAATGCACGGCAAAATTCTTCCAATTCCATAGTAACAGGATTACCATAGATCTTGAATGCAACTGTCGGACTATATTGCGTGTTTTGGAACTTGAAGCTCTCGACGAAAATTTTGGTGAGCATGTAGTATTGCTCCCTTTCATCTCCAACGTGTTGGCGTCAGAAACCCACCGGCGGGCAGTGACTGGCAACACAGTAGAGCCGGGAACAACTAGGGTTGCGGCTGGCCCCAGTCCCTCAGAGCGACGGCCCGCAAAGCCTCCTGGTCACACGTCCGATGCTATCGCAAGGGCGTGCCACCTGACCTATACCTGGTCAGGAAGGTGTTGGATGATGCCTCGCTTAGTTTCCTGCATGGCATACACGTAAACGTTAAATACGAGCCTCGATCGGCTCTCAAGTTATCCTGTGAATCGGCTCAAAGAGCCGATCCACCCATGATTCGTACAAGGTGTCCGACTATATGGTGGTCCTGCTTGATCAAGATAAAGTTAAAACGATCTACGACGATTTAGGGTTTTCACCGCATAATCGGATCATCCTACTCACGATTGGGCCTCGCGCTCGCGTACGGTGACCGTAAGCCGATCCTAGACAGGGCCTAAAAACCAACACGAGGTTGATCCCGGAACGTCCTGTCTAGGGCTAGCAAACTCCACCCTACACGCCGCTGGATCCTCCAACCCTTTGTAAGGCCTAACTATTGCGGATGTTAAACTAATCCTTGATGAACAAGGAGCAACCGTAACGGATCGGATCTACTAAACTATGATCAAGCGGGGTGCCGCCCCTACACCTAAGACAGGTGTAAGGGCGGCTAGATGTATAAGGGTTGCACTACGACAGCATATGATACGAAGAACAATGCTAACCCTAACACATCTAAGATAACTACGTTGCTCGCCATCAAAAAGGCTTCAGCACGAGCAACGCATGAACAACGTGGGCAGGCTTGTGCTGCCTAGATCGCAAGATGCGATCTAGGCAGCATGGTGCTTACCGGGGAAACCCTCGAGACGAAGGAGTTGGCGATGCGCCGAGATTTGTTTGTGTTGAACGTTGGTTGTTGTTTATTTCATAAACCCTAGATACATATTTATAGTCCAAGGGACTTTCTAATTCGGGCGTGCACCTAACCGTGCACGGGTAAAACTCTAACTCCTAATCGACACGTAATCTAATATGTTACAGATACAAGGGCAAACTAGCCCAAACTTTGCATGTAAGGCCGATTCACGTATTTCTTCCATATATATATTCTTCAAGCCCATCTTGATCGCGGCCCACCTCTGACTCGGTCAAATTCTGGTGATAACACATGCCCCCCCTGGTTTTGGAAATGTCATTTCCAAAATCATTACGCTTTCCTTTCGTCGGGTCATGTCGTGGCGAGCGGAACCGCCGCAGAATCTTCCATCATTACGCCTCGCCTCCTGGGCTTCTCTGTACGAATTGACAATTTCGGCATCACGTCCTCGAGAACCGTCATGGCATTAAATCTCCACTACACTCCTTTTATTTATCTGTGCCAAACGGTTCACCACTCCATCCCCTTGCTCTGCTCTGTCCACCAACGCCAAAAAACCCTCTTCCCCTGCAGCCATGTCTTCCTCTTCCTCCTCCGCTTCAGGCCTCCCCCTCCAATCGTCACCGAAGAACAAGGAAGAGGACGACCTCCACTCCGGGGCGAACCCCATCCCCTCTGACAAGGAGAAGAAAGAAGGAGAAGCAGAGAAGACCAAGGCCTCCCCCTCCACCAGGCTCCCGTCGAAGAAGCGCTCCCGCATGTGGGCGGACAGCGAGGACGACGATGACGACGAGGAAGGAGAAGATGAGGAGGAGGAAGATGATTCCTCCTCCTCCGCTGGGTATCCTCCAACGAAGCGCTTCCGCGGCTGGGCGGATAGCGAGGATGATGATGATGACGAGGAGGAGGAGGAAGCCCCAGCCGACGGCTGGGGCAGCAGCAGCGAGGACTTCTCCGGCAGTAGCGCCGATGGCGACGCCGATGACGACGCTAGCGAGGAATAGTTATGTAGGATCAGTAGTCCCTTGAGCAATCGGCTCTTCTTTTGTTCTTCTTTTGAGCAGTCGGCTCTTCATTGTAAGAAATCCCAATATTACTGAAGAATTTCCCTTAACTTGATTTCACCGATTTCTTTCATGTTGATTTAGCCGATTTTTCCTCATCTGACTTTGTCGACTGTTGGCCTAATCCATGCTTAATGACTGATGGCAACGCATTAGTTTCTCACGATAATCTGCGAGACAGGCCAATTCAGTCATCCCTCCAAGCTAGCCAGCTCTGCCGATGACGATGGCACAGCCGATCTTAGTAGGCTGGCGATTTGATCTTGAGCAGGCGTCTTTAAGAGAGCCCTGGAACTGTCTTGGATGCTCAAACTGATGACTCCGTAACAAAAACGCCACTCTCCAGACCAGTTGCGATGTAGGGCTAGCCGATTCCAAACAAATCGGCTCCCCAGAGCAAGGATCTTTAGGGCGAGCTGCCCCCCGAGCCTTAATCAAGGCGAATCAGCCAAATGTGCCGCCATTGGCCTCAAATCATGACGTAGCCAGCCGATTTTAACAACATCGGCTCCCACGAGCAGAGAACCTTCAGGGTGAGCTGCCCCCCGAGCTTCTTCAGTCTACTTCTTGCGCCTTGCTGGTCAGATCGGCTCCTTTCCTTTGGTGGATCTGATGCAATCCATCCTTAACCTGATCCGCACGTCCATGCTGCTCTTGTCATTGGCATTGGTCAATCGAGTCTCTCTTCGTGGCCCACTTCCTGCTCCATCGAATCACCTCTTGAGTTGATGGCCATGCATCCTTAACCTTAAGACGATGTCTGCTGCATCGGCTGTGCTTAAATTTTTTTTGAATTTTTCACGGCCGATTTATGTATCGGCCCCCATACCTCAATACCCATCATCAAAGAATATCTTGGGCTGCTGGGTACTTGCAAGACATTCCTACTGCATATCCTCGTGTTTCATCCACCTAGGTGCCCCCCCGAGCCGATTCTGTCAAGAGAATTGATGGTATCGGCTCTTCAGGTATCCCCTGTTGGATTAAATGCTAAACCCGAGCAGAATGGATGGTGAGGATAATTTTGGCCGATTGCTGGAATCGGCCTCCACGTTGCTTGTTCGATGAAGGTTTTGTAATGTCCCTCCATAAATTTTGGGGCCGATCACAAGGATCAGCCTCGCCACGTTTGCTCATTGATTTGCTCCAGCTACATGGTTAGGCCAGTGGATAAAACCAGCCCAATCTCTGACTTTATCATGTTGGTGCGCTTGTCGTCGTCCACCTCGAGTGCATCGTGTAATCTGGAGCACTAAGCTTCGTCGGAAGGACGAGCACCATGTTTGTGCCGGCCGATGTTTCATCATCGGCTTTCCTTTGCTTGGGGCGCCACTCCATTTTCCGTGGACGACCCTCTTCATCCAGGGTTCGCTGAACTTTCGCAGCCGGATCAGGTCGTGCCTTCCTCGGCTTATGCAAGTATAGCCTTTCGGCTTCCTCCGAGCCGCGCAATCGCCGAACCCTGCGCTTTTGGGAACGGCTGAGCCCATCGGGGCACCACCTTGGCCGGTGGTACTGTCTTCTTCTTCCCCCTCGTCTTCTGAATCCTCGAGATCTTCTAACCGAGGGGACTCAAGCACGTTTGCTTTGTGGCGGGAGAGGCCCTAGGCGCTTGAACACGGACACGTTGGCTGTCTCCTTCTTCTTCGGTTGCATTCGGGCAATTGCCGATTGTGGGCAATCGGCTCATTCCTGAATCCCAGCGAGTGTACGAAGAAGGGGCAGTCCCGATGCCTATCCACGTCGTCTCGCTCCCCGACTTTTCCTTGGCACGGCGCTCGTGCTCCTCCTTATCGCGATCGTGCCGACGATGTCTTCTGGCTTCTCTGGCCAGACGATCTCTTTCATCATCATCGCCGTATCGCCGGCGTTGGTCATACTGACTCACATACTTGTTGAGGAGGTGATCAAAGAGAGGTCGCTGATATCTTATGTTCTTCACTTCTCCCTCTGTGACGTAGCGCTTGCCGTCTTGGCGGAGCCGATCGCGTGGAGCGGCTTCCTCTGTATCTTTGCTATGAGAGCAACTGCCCTCATCTCCGTCCTTACCAAGGTGGTTCCCAAGCCCTACCGTGTTGATATTGCACGAGAGATCTGGCTGGCACCCTCCATGGTAAGTATACTCCACCATGTTCACGGCGGGGAAGGGGTGTGTGTCGACTTTCATGGCGTACTTGGTTGAAAATTAGCCGTCCATTTTCTATCGCCATTTGGATCTGCTGCCGCCACACCCTGCGGTCGTTGGTGGTGTGGGTGAACGTGTTATGCCACTTGCAGTATGGCTTTCCGTTCAGCTCTTGCACCGTGGGGATCTTGTGGCCTTCGGGTACCTTTATATGCTTCTCCGTGAGTAAGAGATCGAAAATCTGCTCAGTTTTGGTCACGTCGAAGTCGAACCCTTTTGGAGGGCCTTGTGGCTTTACCCATTTGCAGGACACGGGGCCTGCCGCTCGAGTCCATTCAGCCACTCGCTACCTCTCGATCTCCCGCGAGCACCTTCATCCTCGTCCGCCTCAACCGGGGTCACCGCACGCTTGAATTTGTCCCGGTAAACATCCGGGTGGCGCTGTTCATATGCTGACAGCTTCTGCACCATGTGCGCCAATGAAGGGTAGTCCGCTTGGGAGGCCACGTCCTTGATCGATGATGAGAGACCCACCACCGCCAACTCGACTGCTTCTTTTTCACTTACGTGAACCGAAAAGCATCGGTTCCTAATGGTCCTGAAGCGGCTGGATGTACTCGACACTCGTCTCCCCGCGCTTTGTCGTACTTGTGCTAGATCGGCAATGCCAGCCTCGGAAGCCTCTGAGTGATACTGTTCATGGAACTGCTCTTCCAACTGCTTCCAAGTCCGGATGGAGTTCGGTGGCAGCGATGTGTACCACCCGAAAGCCGATCCTGTGAGGGACTGTGCGAAGAACCTCACACGCAACTCGTCTGATGCTGAGATTGTGCCCAGCTGTGCCAAATATCGGCTCACATGCTCGATGGAGCTGGAACCATCTGATCCACTAAACTTTGTGAAGTCCGGGAGCCGATATTTGGGTGGTAGCGGGATCAATTCGTAGTCGTTGGGGTACGGCTTGGTATAGCCGAACGTCTTCCTTTTCAGCATCATGCCGAACTGATCTTTCGAGAATTGTACAAATCTGATCCGCGGTGATGGCTGAAGGTGTCGAACCCCGACGATTCGTCGGGGTGGCATACTTGACCAGCCATGCTTGCTTTTCCGGTTCTAAGCCAACTGCAGGAGCTGGGCTCTGGAGGTTTGTCGGAGTGGCGTACTTAGCTAACCACGTTTGCTTCTCAAGATCGGCTCCCGACGTTCCTCCTGCTGTTCCAGAGGCCCCTGCTGTTGCAACCTGGTTCGAGAGTGCCCAGGTATTGCAGTCTGGTACGTATGCGCACGCGTATCCGTGCGGGATCTCCTTGGGCGCCTCAGGTAGGAATTGGTAGTCACTAGGATCACCACCAATCTTGTAGACGACGTATGCCGATGAGTTCGGCACTTCCGGTGCTGCCCATGCGAACGGCAGCGGAGGATGGGACTGGAGTGGCATCTCTCCTTTGTAAGTCCCCAGAGCTGGTCCCGACGGAGAATACCGATGGCTCATGATTTCTGGACCACGCGCGGAGCGACACGCTCCAAAGTGTTTACCGGGCTCTCGGAGTGGCGGTGCAGCGAATGAGCCACCATGTAGTTGATCTCCTGACGCAGCGACACTGGTGCGTTCTTCGACGGGGCGGACAGGTCCACTCCATCGAGTGCGCCTTCGGTGAGAACCCCTTCCACCCGACGCCATGGGAGCGGGTTCGTGGAAAGAGCCGATGAGTTCGGCTTCGAGGACCGCCTTGATCTCGTCATGCTTCTTCTTGAGCTCGTCGGTCAGATCCTCATACTTGACCGGAGTGCTTTCCGCCATCTCGGATGTAGATGGCACTGCGGTGGATGTCGAAGATGGTCCCACCGAGCGTGCCAGAATGTGTTGGCGTCAAAAACCCACCGGCGGGCAGTGACTGGCAACACAGTAGAGCCGGGAACAACTAGGGCTGCGGCTGGCCCCAGTCCCTCAGAGCGACGGCCCGCAAAGCCTCCTGGTCACACGTCCGATGCTATCGCAAGGGCGTGCCACCTGACCTATACCTGGTCGGGAAGGTGTTGGATGATGCCTCGCTTAGTTTCCTGCATGGCATACACGTAAACGTTAAATACGAGCCTCGATCGGCTCTCAGGTTATCCTGTGAATCGGCTCAAAGAGCCGATCCACCCATGATTCGTACAAGGTGTCCGAATATATGGTGGTCCTTGTCGTTGCCTAATCGACGGTACCTCGGAGGAGGGATCCTCACGAGGGGGAGAAGAAGTAGGGGCCATAGGGCGGAGTGCACACGGGACGGTGGTACGCGAGTTACCCAGCTTCGGAACACCTGCACGATGACAGGGCCTACTGCTGCTTGTCTGGAATTATCTGGGCGCTTTCGCGTTGTTACAATGAGTTGTGGTTGTGCCTCTAGGGCTCTCGGGATCCGGCTTATATAGGCGCACGGATCTAGGGTTTACATGGACAGTCCTAGCCGGATTACAGGTCGCCTAACTACGGTACAATGTCTTGCCGTGTACGTCAAGGATCTGCCTTCCTCCCTACGTCGTACTGGATCCGGGTTCCACATGGGCCTCCATGGATCCGGGTTACTCCTGGGCCTCCATGGATCCGGGTTCCTCCGATGGTCGGTTGGGATCCGGCTTCCCTATCCTGGGCTGGACTTCATCCTTTAGGATCAACAGCAACTGGGCTGCCCGGTGGGCCATAAGCCATCACCACCATCTGTGGGCCACCCGGGCTTGCCGGAATCGGACCATGTCGATGGTATACCTATGAAGTATATCCACAACGAGTAGCCCCGGAGTTCTCCAAGATTCACCGTTCTTCCATCCAGCTCAGCTTGCGCATGTATCTTCATCCTTTGGCTGGAATGAATAATAGAGAATCTTGAAGGACTCCAAACTTCGTATCTCCAACCAAGTATTGGTCGGAAACTTCATGATCCAATGGTCAGATTCTTCGGAGACACCATCCAACGTAATCTTCGGTATGGATCCGACTAGCCAAATGTAGGTTCGGATCTGAATAGCCAAAATATAGGTGTGGATCCGAGTACCCAAAATATAGGTGCGGATCCGGCTACCAAAAATTGAGGTGCGGATCCGACTAGTTAGCCAGATTTTCGCCATCTTTGAAAATTTTCTTGACATAACCATATGTATGTAGCCCCCGAGCGTTGAGTCGGCTTGCTCCAAGGAGATTCGATGCTCAGAAACTTAGCCCCCAAGCGTCAAGGTGGAAATTTTCCGGCTTGTTGCTCCGAAGAGAACTTCATCGATGTAGCCCCCGAGCGCCAAGGTGAATTTACTTGAAAATCCGGCTTGGTGCTCTTAGAGTAGCTTTATCTTTATATGTGACTTAGGAATAGCGTAAATCCCAAGCATCTAGGCGGAAATTTCCAGCACTAATACCCGAAAGGAAACACACTTTTCACCTAAGATCAAACCGCAGCCCCGAGGGTTGGTTCCGGCTAAGCATAGCGGAATCAAGACTCAAGTTGCTTTTCCAGCTGTGCACGCCATGGATCCGCCTAACCTCGGGGGACTGTTGTACGTCCAAGTGTCATGTACCTGATACATAAACATAAAAACATATTTGTATTAAATTGTTTCTTTGATCATGTTCAACGAACAAATGTAAGGCGGAACAAAAACGGCCTTTGAACAAATGTTTTAAAGCTGAAACTATGCAGCGAGTTGAACAACATAAAACTGTCAAGGCGGAAACAACTCGACTATCTTGAACAGTTAATGTAATTTATATGTTTTAAGCAAGTGCTGGTTTATCCGTTCTTCTGGTTTATATGCTTGACTTTTCGCGAGACGGCAAACTTTAAACACAGAACATCTGCTGAGGCGATAGCGCTTAATAGCGAAACAATCAAGAACCTCAGAAACAGAGGCCGGCTTTAAGTATCGAGATGTCACTACTAAGGAATCCACATATAAAACAACAGAAAACGTGTAGGCCAGAAAACTTAAGCTAACGCCCGAAAGCGAAATTTTTGCAGCGTACTGGAGCCTTAAGCGGCAAAAACAGTACAAAGTTTTTCACGAGCGCGAGGCAAATCGTGGAAAAGATATGACCAACAGTGAAAGCGGTAAAAGACTCAGGATATGAGCGAACCAATCTTAATCTCATGATCATAAAATTTTAAGATTTTAAATATAAATAAGAACTTAGCTGTTTGGGGCGGAGTCAACGTTGGCCGTGGCGGAGACGAATCTGGCCACGATGGAAACCATAACGGCGAAACGACGAAACCGGAGCCGCGCAACCAAAACCAGTCTCACCCGGAAGCTGTGACACATGGGTATTCCGGCGATCTCCGATGCACGTGGTCTTCCAGGTCATCATGTGAAGCCTTGATAAAGTTTTGCTAATTGATCACTTGGGATTATAGACATGCACTGGAAGCAGCAAAATCAATCACGAATTGTCAGATCGCTTTTTTCCTTCATGGGATGTGCTGCCTGGGATCCTGTCTGACAATCAGATGAAGACGGAAAGCAGAGCTAATAAAAGCTGACCACGCTCAAGCTAACAACATGATGCGTATGTTTCCGCCTGGTCCATGCAACGGATCCGACACAAAAAAAAAAGATCGGTGAATGTTTTTCCGCCTTAGCTCCGTAAGCCATCAGTGCATGTTTTCGCCTTATTCATGCCCTTTGTATGTGAACTAGTCCAGACCAGTATAATTTGCTTGCGATAAACCTTTTCCGCCGCGCAGACTTCCGACGACACGGCAGGAGAGCCAGCTAGCTCGCTCCTTTAGCCATCGGAGCAACTATACTAGAATCCTGGTGATTACTTTTCCTTCCTAAGACTTGGAGCGAGGAGCGCCGGAGCAACTACAGTAGCCGGATCCATGCACACGCGGAGCAATGTAGTTGCAGGCTGCCGGAGACATATCCTCGGCCGCCTGTACCAGCGCGGACTTACAGGCTGTCGGAGTCATCAGCTTCTTGGTCGCCTGTACCAGCACTCATGACCCCCTGCAGGAGGTGTACCGAAGTTGCTGCTGCTGGCCACCGTATTGTCTACACGGAAAATACAGCACGTTTCCAATTTGCGCCGGGTAGTGAAACTTGATGGAGCCAAGACACCGCGGCGGCAAAGCCATCCATGGCGGAATCGAGACAAAATGCAGCGGCAGAGCCATCCATGACGTAATCGAGACGGACCGCGGCGGTAGCGCCGGCCATGGCGGAATCGAGACGAACCACGGCGGCCGAGCCACAGCCATAGCGGAATCAAGATGATCTGCGGCGGCAGAGCCAGCTATAGCAGAATCGAGACGAACCATGACGGCCGAGCCTGCCATGGCGGGACTGAAATAATTCGCGATGACGGCACTTCTATATTTTTTGCACCGGTGCTTTCTCCAATCGAGATCGTCCTGGCTGGGTCTTGTCCACGGAAGTATACTGATCTTCCGAGCTTGATCGATGCAGCATGTCGGAATCCTTCGCCATTAAGGTTTCGGGTCGAAAAGCAACAGGCGCCACTCCGAGCTGCTAGCCTTGGAATCGAATCGGCGGCATGCAGGCGACCCCGAACTATGGCCGAGTCAGAACCCGACGCAGCGTGCCGCGCCCTATCATGTTCCTTGATTTTTTCAGATCTAAAGCGGAATCTTCCACGGGAAGCTCCTGCGTCTCGGATCGGTTCTTTGCGACTGCGACCCGCTCAGCAGCGATCGCGTCAGCGTTACTTACCAGGGCGTTTCCGTCGGAATCGACGGTTTCGCCAATGAAGATGTGTATGCCGCCGACTGGGACGAGGGAGAGCTTGACGGGGTTTGTCTTGGACGGAATCCAACACTCATCCGGAGGGACGATCGGAAGATTTCCGGCGTAAAGGACGCGCCCCACAGCGATGGTGTCGTCGTAGCTTCCCATGGCGGAACCCTCCCGGTTCTGGCCTCCAGACGCCACAGTCCCCACGGTGGGCGCCAAATGTCGTTGCCTAATCGACGGTACCTCGGAGGAGGGATCCTCACGAGGGGGAGAAGAAGTAGGGGCCATAGGGCGGAGTGCACACGGGACGGTGGTACGCGAGTTACCTAGCTTCGGAACACCTGCACGATGACAGGGCCTATCGCTACTTGTCCGGAATTATCTGGGCGCTTTCGCGTTGTTACAATGAGTTGTGGTTGTGCCTCTAGGGCTCTCGGGATCCGGCTTATATAGGCGCACGGATCTAGGGTTTACATGGAGAGTCCTAGCCGGATTACAGGTCGCCTAACTACGGTACAATGTCTTGCCGTGTACGTCAAGGATCTGCCTTCCTCCCTACGTCGTACTGGATCCGGGTTCCACATGGGCCTCCATGGATCCGGGTTACTCCTGGGCCTCCATGGATCCGGGTTCCTCCGATGGTCGGTTGGGATCCGGCTTCCCTATCCTGGGCTGGACTTCATCCTTTAGGATCAACGACAGAATCGGGCTGCCCGGTGGGCCATAAGCCATCACCACCATCTGTGGGCCACCCGGGCTTGCCGGAATCGGACCATGTCGATGGTATACCTATGAAGTATATCCACAACAGTCCTGCTTGATCAAGATAAAGTTAAAACGATCTACGACGATTTAGGGTTTTCACCGCATAATCGGATCATCCTACTCACGATTGGGCCTCGCGCTCGCGTACGGTGACCGTAAGCCGATCCTAGACAGGGCCTAAAAACCAACACGAGGTTGATCCCCGGAACGTCCTGTCTAGGGCTAGCAAACTCCACCCTACACGCCGCTGGATCCTCCAACCCTTTGTAAGGCCTAACTATTGCGGATGTTAAACTAATCCTTGATGAACAAGGAGCAACCGTAACGGATCGGATCTACTAAACTATGATCAAGCGGGGTGCCGCCCCTACACCTAAGACAGGTGTAAGGGCGGCTAGATGTATAAGGGTTGCACTACGACGAGCATATGATACGAAGAACAATGCTAACCCTAACACATCTAAGATAACTACGTTGCTCGCCATCAAAAAGGCTTCGGCACGAGCAACGCATGAACAACGTGGGCAGGCTTGTGCTGCCTAGATCGCAAGATGCGATCTAGGCAGCATGGTGCTTACAGGAAAACCCTCGAGACGAAGGAGTTGGCGATGCGCCGAGATTTGTTTGTGTTGAACGTTGGTTGTTGTTTATTTCATAAACCCTAGATACATATTTATAGTCCAAGGGACTTTCTAATTCGGGCGTGCACCTAACCGTGCACGGGTAAAACTCTAACTCCTAATCGACACGTAATCTAATATGTTACAGATAGAAGGGCAAACTAGCCCAAACTTTGCATGTAAGGCCGATTCACGTATTTCTTCCATATATATATTCTTCAAGCCCATCTTGATCGCGGCCCACCTCTGACTCGGTCAAATTCTGGTGATAACACAACGTAAGTGGCCAAACCCGCCCTGTTGATAAGGGTGAAGAAATCATCCAATATCCCTGCATTTGTCAGAAAATCATAACATGGGAAGGATGAAGCATTAGGAGCCCCATTGTCCTCTTCGGGCGCGAAGCTAGGCGCGATGATGTCCTCATTGTACGACCGCCTAATTTGGGTGGCGGTCCTAGAAGGCCTCCCGGTGCTGGTTGTTCCTTTCTTGAAGAATTCTCCAAATTTGAACTTCTTCATTTTCTGAAATTTTCAACAAACAATATAAAACTTGATTTGGTGACATATAATTGAGGGAAACTACCATAGGAACTTGCTAGAGTACTAATCATGCATCAAAACTAATTTCTACCACTTAGAACAAGCATGCAAACTCACTAAACATGTTACCTACAGCAGCAAAATATTCAAGATATACTCAACCAAACAAAATTCTATTTGGATAATCGAAGGAGTCACATACCGGAGAGCAAATGTGCCAAATTTCAAACAGAAATCTGGGCTGGGCAAAGAGATCGAAAAATCCTGAGCTCTTGAGCAAAAACGCGAGTGAGAGAAAGTTGGTTCGAGTTTTTTCGGGAGAGAGAAGATGCTGGGAGAAAGATATGAAGAAGTGGGGCAAGGAGGGGCCCACACCACGGGGTGGCGCGCCCCCCTTGCTGGCCGCGCCGGCCTGTGGTGTGGCACCCTGTGGTGCCCCACAGGTCATCCTCTGGTGCTCCCAGGTGCCTCGTTGAAAAATAGGACCAACGGTGTAATTTTCGCGAATTTTTGAAAACTTTGAAAAATGCACATTTCTAGGTATTAAGTTTATTATTACTGGCCAGGAATTTTTTTGAAAACTCTAATCAATTAAGGAACTTTGAAAAATAAAAGTGCTACAACAACTAAAGCAAGTGGAGGAAGAAAGAGATGTTGTTTACCTCCTCTATGCATATAAAATGTATTTGTTAACAAGGTTGATCAAGTCTTGCCACCAAATAAATTTTACATAGCATATGAAGAAATAAACCTCAAATCAATCATGTTACCTTGAATTGTATTGATATGGATCCAATCACAAGAGTTTGATATTCTTCTTTAGGCTCATATATAGGACAATCAATAGTTCCAACTTTGATAGTTCTCACATTAGAAATAGTATTAACTCCACACGCTTTCTCAATCCTCTTGGGGAAATAGACGGTGTGTTCCTTATCATCAATATTGAAAGTAACCTTTCCTTTATTGCAATCAATAACAACCCCTGCGGTGTTAAGAAAAGGTCTCCCAAGAATAATAGACATATTATCATCTTCAGGCATTTCCAACACAACAAAATCAGTTAATATCAAGCGGTTATCGATAACTTGAACAGGAACATCCTCACATATACCAACAGGAATAGCAGGTAGATTTATCAGCCATTTGCAAAGATATATCAGTAGGTATCAACTTATCTAAGTAAAGTCTCTTATAAAGAGAAAAAGGCATAACACTAACACCGGCGCCCAAGTCACATAGAGCAGTTTTAACACAATTATTCTTAATAGAACAAGGAATAGTAGGTATACCTGGGTCGCCCAACTTCTTTGGAACTTTGCCATTGAAAGAGTAATTAGCAAGCATAGTGGAAATTTCCTCATTGGGGATTTTCATTTTGTTAGTAACAATATCTTTCATATACTTTGAATAAGGAGGCAATTTAATAGCATCGATCAAAGCGATTTGCAAGAATAAAGGTTTCATCCAATCACAAAATTTATTATAGTGTTCTTCTTCCTTTGATTTTAGTTTCTTAGCAGGAAAGGGCATTTGCTTTTGCACCCAAGGTTCTCTTTCATTACCATGTTTCTCAGCAATAAAATCTTCTTTAGTATACTTTTTATTTTTAGCATGCTTTTCAGGTTCCTTTTCAACCTCTTCTTTATCAGGAGTATCATTCTTATCAGTATCTTTATCATGTTCATTACCACTTTCAGTTTCAGTATCGGAAATAGAAATACTATTAGGATCATTAGCAGGTTCAGAGGATTCTACAACATTCTTATGTTTCTTTTTCTTTTTCCTAGAAGGAGCTCTAGGTTCAATGCGTTGAGAATCTTGTTCAATTCTTTTGGGATGCCCTTCAGGATATAGAGGATCCTGGGTAGAGACACCACCTCTAGTTGTTACTTCATAAGCATGTTTTTCTTTAGCATTATTTCCTAACAAGTCATTTTGCACTTTAGTGAGTTGATCAATTTGAGTTTGAACCATATGAAAATGTTTAACAAGCATCTTAACATCATTGGAGGTTCTCTCCACAATATCATGCAATTGACTAATAGCTTGAGAATTTTCCATTAGATGATTCTCTACTCTCATATTAAAATTTTCTTGCTTAACAATATAATTATCAAACTCATCTAAGCATTGCGCAGGAGGTTTTGAATACGGAATATCTTCTCTAGTAAAGCGCTGAAGGGAATTTACCTCAATCATGGATGAAGGGGGAATTATCTCACATATATCTTCTATGGGAGGAAGATTCTTCACATCTTCAGATTTAATACCTTTCTCCTTGAGAGACTTCTTGGCTTCCCTCATATCTTCATCGTTCAATTTAATTAAACCCCTCTTCTTCATTATTGGCGTTGGAGTTGGTTCAGGCGTAGTCCAATCATCATAATTCCGGCCTATTTTAGCCAATAATTCTTCAGCTTCGTCTGGAGTTCTTTTCCTGAAAACACAACCAGCACAACTATCTAGGTATGCCCTAGACTCGATAGTTAGTCCACTATAAAATATATCAAGCAAATCATGCTTTTCTAAATCATGGTCAGGCAGAGCTCTAATAAGAGAGCAAAATCTCGCCCAAGCCTCAGGCAATTTCTCTCCATCTCCTTGATCAAAATTATAAACTCTCTGCAAAGCAGCATGTTGAGCACTAGCAGGAAAGTATTTCCGGAAGAAAACATTAAGCAATTCTTTTGGACTTTTAATAGAACTAGGTGGCAAACTATTATACCAAGTTTTAGCGTCATCTTTTAATGAGAATGGAAAAATTTTAGCAACAAAGTAAGTACGCTTCTTAACATCATCAGAAAACAAGCTACTCAGAGTAGATAACTCGGTCATGTGTTCAACAACACTTTCTTTTTCAGTACCACAAAAGGGTGTTTTCTCAACAATAGCTATATGAGATAGATCAAGAGAAAAATCATAATCTTTATCCTTAATGTTTATAGGAGATGTGGCAAATTTAGGATCAGGAGACAGTTTATATCTAACAGTATGTTCTGCAAGCAACTTTTTAATTTTTCTTGCATCAGTAGTAGCATGGCATCTATTATATACTAAAAGCACAATACGGTGTTTTAAAATAGAGACATCATATTAAGCCACATCATTCTAATTATTTTGTCAGTTAGATCTAAAATTTGCGGCTAGGATTTTACGTTGTTGCGTAACATGTGCATGCACCTATTATTTTAAACGTACCTGGCTGACACGTTAGTGGACCCACCTTTATTACTTAGGTAGAAAAACCGAATTGATCCATTATATCTAACGTCAAAAGGCGAGTCTCCAAGAAAAAAATTACATACCCTTTCGATTTACACGTTCAATGATTGTATACAGAAAATGAAAGACTCAGCGTGAAGGAAGAGATTTGCTTCCATGTCAAACAAAAAAGAAGAGATTGTATACGTGCAATATATATATCAATAAGAAAAAGGAGTTGTATGTTAGATGCAGGTTAGAAAATAAGATTTTTTTTTCCAAAGAGCACGATGCACGCAGCATTAGGGCATCTTCAACGCGGCGACCCACCCGCGTCCGCGCGTTCGGATAGGTTAAAACGGACAAAAACGCAGTCCAACGCGGTCATGTATCGCAAATGCGGATGGCCACAGTGTCCGGGACGACCCAAACCCATTCCAAATCTAGGCCAGGTTTGCGTGGCCGCGGATGGCACGCGACGTCCTTGCACGTCCGCATGCCCGCCTCCTCGCCTCCCTAAGCCCAGCTGTCGGTGGGAGGCGTGCGTCCTATTAAAAGTGGACTGAGAGGGAACTACCGCTGTCCAGTCCACTTCCCCACTCGTGGTCCACCTCCCCCACACGCTCGCAACCGCTGCCATGGCTTCAAAGAGGGCTTTTTCTCCCGGTGCCAACGACGGTGAGGCCAGCAGCAGCAGCCATCTTGCACCGGCGTTGAGGGCGTTGTCGGACACCGCGGCGGTCTCTACATCGGATAGGCCGGCCGCGTTGGCGCGACATTGGCGCAACTCGCGCCGCAAGGTGCCAAAGCCGGAGGAGGACGACGACCCGGACATGCGCGCCGCTCTGGCGCTGTCCATCGCGAAGGAGGATAGGCCAGGAGCAGCTGCCGTCTTGCGCCGGCGTTGAGGGATGTCGGACACCGCGTCTCTACATCGGATAGGCCGGCCGCGTCGGCACGACATTGGCGCAACTCGCGCCGCTGGTGCTGAAGCCGGAGGACGACGACGACTCGGACATGCGCGCCGCTCCGGCACTCGTCCATCGCGGAGAAGGAGGAGGCCAAGTGGCCGAAGCTCGCGGAGGTGATCCGTACCCGGGCGATGGAGGAGGAGGCCCGGCGGGCGGTCGAGGACGCCGAGGCCCGAGCGTTGCTCAGCCAGGCCCACCGGGAGGAGGAGGCCTTGCAGCGACGCAACGAGGCCGGGCTCCGGCACGAGAAGAATAGGTGCGAGGAGGCCAGGTGCCAGCACAAGGAGGATAGGCACCGGCGCGAGTAGGACAGGCGTGGAATGCATCACTTGTAATGTTTAACGTCTTTCCCGGTCAAGACCAAGATAATAGCTTTGTGGCTTATGTCTATTTGATGCTAACAGTATATGCGAGACATCAATTGTGTGCCACAAACTTGTGCAACAAAGATTTGATTTGGGTTCTCTTATGTTATATACCTACAACAAAATTCACCTTGGGAGATTTGGAATGAGCGGAGCGCGAGGATTTTTGAAACTTTGAATCTATGCACATTTCTATAACATCCCATATTTGTAATAAAGTGATAACTTGCACTCATGAGCATAACATGCATTTAATTTAGCTCTAAAAAACATTCCATTAATCGAAAACTATAAATGAAATCATTGAAATCATTTAAGCAGCTAATGGCTGAGATTAAAAGATGAAAAAGTTACGTAAAACATTAGTTATGTACAAACAAGATAACAAATTGAGATGGATAAAATAATACATGGCGAGTAGCGACGTTGCCATATGTCCATGGATCCGAGATCGGGAAGCCCAGATTGTGTTGTGCTCGTGGAAACATAATCCTCACGTTCAACGATTTATTTCCTGTTTTCAGTATCACCACATACAAAAGACACATATAGTCAACCATATATTGAAAAGTGTCTTTGGCTAATGGGCACCAAGTGCTCTCTACTGTTTAAAAAAATTCAAAAATCATACATATTTATTTCAAAAAAATCTGAAAATAAATCTAGACATAATAAATGATCGTAACCTAAGGTGTGTAAAATTTTAATATGAAATTCTTTATATTGTAGACTACATAAAAAAAGGCAAAGTCTGTTGAAATTTGGAGATTTGAAATATGCATACCCAGATCCACACGTTTGTTATTTTTGTGTAGCCCATAATTTTTTGTATTTGAAACTGACATTTCGCACGTTTATGGGACATTTCATTGGCTACACCATGATTTTTTTTCTAATTTTTTTGAAACACATAAATGTGATTTTTTTTTTCTAAAATAGCAGGAGCACTGGTGCCCAGGAGCACCAAATCTCCATCCACGATATATTCCTTTCTTATTGCACAAAATAATTTTCCAACAAATTATAAATGGTTAAAGATGTCTTTGGCACAAATGATATTCTGTTAATATAGTATTTATGGTGAATATAGAACCATGCTAATTCAAATCTCATATATAACTGCCGATAGATCATAATAATAGACAAAAAATTACGTTTCCCTGCGAGGGCCACCTTTCTAGTTTTTCAATAAAATCATCATCAAGTTCCACATAATCTTCATCGAGATCATCACTAGAGTATTCAAGTTCAGGTGAATTAACAGGTGTAGTAACATCAGGAGTTTCAGCATTTTCAATTTGTCTAGACCTAGCAATTGTAGCATCTAGAAAAGTTCCCAATGAACCACTATCATCAAGCACAGCAGAAATATTATCAGTATTATGAGAGTTTTCAGATTCAGCAGAGGTACCAGCAAGCGAAGCATGTGGCGGTGAAACAAGTTTATCAATCACAGATGGTGAATCAAGAGCGAGCAGAGGTACTCAGAGTTGTACCTTTTCTTGTAGTGGATGGTAATATGGCGACCTTAGTATCGCGAGTTTTACCCATGATGGAGAATTTGCAGCGAACAATATCAATCCAAGTGAACTTCCAAATAAAGCTATGCTCCCCGGCAACGGCGCCGGAAAATAGTCTTGATGACCCACAAGTATAGGGGATCGCAACAGTCTTCGAGGGAAGTATTACCCAATTTATTGATTCGACACAAGGGGAGACAAAGAATACTTGAAAGCCTTAACAGCGGAGTTGTCAATTCAGCTGCACTGGAAACGGACTTGCTCGCAAGAGTTTATCGATAGTAACAGTTTTATAGCAGTAGCGATAGTGAAATAACGACAGCAGAGTAACAAAGACAGCGAGTAGTGATTTTAGTAAACGAGCAGGATTAAAATACCGTAGGCACGGGGACGGATGACGGGCGTTGCATGGATGAGAGAAACTCATGTAACAATCATAGCAGGGCATTTGCAGATAATAATAAAACGGTATCCAAGTACTAATCAATCAATAGGCATGTGTTCCAATTATAGTCGTACGTGCTCGCAATGAGAAACTTGCACAACATCTTTTGTCCTACCAGCCGGTGGCAGCCGGGCCTCAAGGGAAACTACTGGATATTAAGGTACTCCTTTTAATAGAGTACCGGAGCAAAGCATTAACACTCCGTGAACACATGTGATCCTCACGTCACCGCCATTCCCTCCGGTTGTCCCGATTTCGTCACTTCGGGGCCATTGGTTCCGGACAGCGACATGTGTATACAACTTGCAGGTAAGATCATAAACAACGAATATCTTCATGAATCAATAACATGTTCAGATCTGAGATCATGGCACTCGGGCCCTAGTGACAAGCATTAAGCATAACAAGTTGCAACAATATCATAAAAGTACCAATTACGGACACTAGGCACTATGCCCTAACATTCTTATGCTATTACATGACCAATCTCATCCAATCCCTACCATCCCCTTCGGCCTACAGCGGGGGAATTACTCACACATGGATGGGGGAAGCATGGCTGGTTGATGAAGAGGCATCGGTGGTGATGGCGGTGATGATCTCCTCCAATTCCCCGTCCCGGCGGAGTGCCAGAACGGAGACTTCTGGCTCCCGAGACGGAGTTTCGCGATGTGGCGGCGTTCTGGAGGGTTTCTCGCGACTTTTACTTCTCTCCGTGCGTTTTTAGGTCGAGGCGAATAAGTAGTCCGAAGGAGGGCGTCGGAGGCCGGCCGAGGGGGCCACACCATAGGGCCGCGCGGGCCCCCCTAGGCCGCGCCGCCTTATGGTGTGGGGCCCTCGGGCCTCCACTTGATTTGTCCTTCTGGCTCCGTCATTATTCTGGGAAAATAGGGCCTTTCGTCAAAATCCCGAGGTTTTTCCTGAAAGTTGGATTTCCGCACAAAAACGAGACACCAGAACAGTTCTGCTGAAAACAGCGTTAGTCCGTGTTAGTTGCATCCAAAATACACAAATTAGAGGCAAAACAATAGCAAAGGTGTTCGGGAAGTAGATACGTTTTGGACGTATCAGCGGGCCCCAGCCTGGCCGCGCCGCCCTATGAGGACGGCCCCTCGGTGTCCCTCTCCGACTCTGGTTCGACCTGGTACTTTCCTTCTGTCGTGAAAATTTCTGCTATATAATTCCCGGACCCCTGGAGGTCCGTATATCGTTTTCTCGTCGCGTTTTGTTTCGAGCTGTTTTCTGCCAGGATCTGTTTCTGATCTAGAAGCACCATGGTCTCCAACAACAAGGGCAAGGGGCTTTCGGAGGAAGATATTCAAGA
Organism: Lolium rigidum; assembly: GCF_022539505.1. NCBI lineage: Eukaryota > Viridiplantae > Streptophyta > Magnoliopsida > Poales > Poaceae > Lolium > Lolium rigidum. Next base: position 244,198,407 of record NC_061514.1, on the reverse strand, counting down.
TCCCGAGTGGAAAGAGGTGGATGAGAGTGTCAAGGAAGAAGATGAAGAAGAAGTGGAGGAAAACTCGCGTGCATACCCGCGTGCCACCGTCGCAAGTATCGGGGTGGTGGAAAATCCTTTCAGTTCCAAGAAGAGCGCAAGAATTAACACCGGAGGAAAAGTTCCACGTCACTTCTTAGCTCCAAAGACATCTCCTCCAGGCACCTACAACCCCTTCCACAGTCTAATTCATAATAATCAAATTGAAAGGGTTCCCAAGGCAGTATTGCCTAGCAGTTGGGATATAGATCGTTCTAACACTGCAGGAAGGATGAAGCCTGAAGCTGAAGAGTGGGGAAACAACTCTAAGAGTTGGGACTCGCCGTCGGACATACTTCTTAACCGCGTCGAGCACAATTCGGAGATGATCCGCAACCTCATGTACGAGATTGATGAGCTAAAGGAGCTTGTTAAGAAGCTTATCAAGAATTCATCATCACCACCGCCAAAGGAGTAATTCATCATCGGTATTTGCACCCCCTTGGTTTGTTCCAAGCTTGGGGGAGTGCCGCGGTATCACATCATCACTATCTTTTATCTTTTTACTATCAAGTAGTGTCATATCATGAGTAGGGAAATTATCATATAAGATGTGTTGCGGTATGGAAGCATCTCTCTTTTAGTTGGTTATCTATGTATCCCTTGGTGTGAGTTATCGTTATGGAATATTAATGAGAAGTTTTATCATTTACATATTACACATCTTATTTTAGTTTGCAATCTCTATTATATGGTTGATCTTGTTGTTAAGTACTGGTATCACTTTGGGAGCATTGAGTAAATCTATTTGGTTTTGGCAAACTTAGCATTGGTCAATAGCAACAACACTTTGAGTTTAAGTAGAAAAGACGAAATACATGTAGATATGTTATTTCATTATCTTTCTTTCTTGTTAGCTCCTTGCTTAGTATTCTGAAGTTAAAATTGTTTGTGCTTACAAGGAGGATGCATGATTGTTTCTATCACATGTATATTTGTTTGTTTCCCTCAACTCTTATGCTTGCTAATCAACCTTGCTAGCCAAAGACCTGTACTGAGAGGGAATGCTTCTCGTGCATCCAAACCCTTAAACCAAACCTATGCATCAGTGTCCACCATAACTACCTACTATGTGGTATTTCCCTGCCATTCCAAGTAAATACTTCATGTGCTACCTTTAAACAATTCAAAAGTTATCATCCCTTATTTGTGTCAATGTTTTATAGCTCATGAGGAAGTATGTGGTGTTTTATCTTTCAATCTTGTTGGGCAGCTTTCACTAATGGACTAGTGGCTTCATCCACTTATCCTATAATTTGCAAAAAGAGCTAGCAACGGGGTTCCCAGCCCCAATTAATTAACTCTCATTAATAATCCTCTTCACATGTTTTGCTCTGATTCATCAGTAAGCAACTTAATTTTACAATAGACACTCCTCCATGGTATGTGAAATGTTGGAAGGCACCCGAGGATTCGGTTAGCCATGGCTTGAGAAAGCAAAGGTTGGGAGGAGTGTCATCCTTAAATAAACTAAAGCACATGTGTAAACAAAAGAGAAGAGGGATGATCTACCATGCTGGCAGAGATAACGTCCTTCATGGGAGCCGCTCTTTGGAAGTCTGTTTGGCAAGGGGGTTAGAGTACCCACTACCATTCGTTGACAACAACAAACACCTCTCAAACTTTACTTTTATGCTATATGATTTCAAAACTTAAAAAGCTCTAGCACATGATTTAATCTCTGCTTCCCTCTGCGAAGGGCCTATCTTTTACTTTATGTTGAGTCAGTAAACCTATTTCCCTCTATCTTAAGCAAGCAGTTGAGTTGTTGTGATCAAACCATTTATACTGTGATCTACTTAATCATGCCTTTTATTCTTCCTTGTTCAGTACAAGTTTTATCTGAATGAATATAGCTTTGAAGGTTATCGATGATTATGAGGGGATTATTATGATTGAGTATGCAAGTTTTGCTATAAGCTTTAATATAAGAGCGCTGCTCAATAGATAAGTACAATCCGTTAACTCGTTCTTTGACCAAGAACGAAGTTTGCCATCACCAATTATGATTTCCTATGCACCTTTATTTGTGATTTCCTTTTACTTGTTTCAAGTTGAATCATATGGGGAAGTTGTTCACTAGAATGTCTTGTGTGAATTAATATGATGCTTCTTGTCCGTATTTTATTTATCGACTCTTCACTCCATAAACATGTGGTCTTGTTTATCGAGTTCAGTTTCGCTTGGGGACAAGCGAAGTCTAAGCTTGGGGGGAGTTGATACGTCCATTTTGCATCACTATTTTATAACATAATTTACTGTTATTCATTGATATATTTCATATTTAGAGGTGATACTTATGTTACTTCATCTATTTTGCATGTTTCATGATTATTGGAGGATCATTCATCGGAGTCAGGATTCTGCTGGAAAAAGCACCGTCAGAATGCAATATTTCTGGAGATCAACAATTGACGGAAATTACACCGAGGATCTTATTTTTCCAGAAGATTGAGCTAGCCAAAAGGAGGGGCCGAGGAGGGCCGCCATGGCCCCCCCCATAGGCCGGCGCGGGCCCTGGCCTGGCCGCGCCGCCTTGTGGGGAGGGGGCCCATAGCCCCCTTCGGCCGCCTCTCCTTCGCGTACTTCTTCTCCCCGAAAACCTAAGCTCCGGGGAATAATCGCGAAGAGACACAGCCGCCTCTGCGGGGCGGAAAACACCAGAGAGAAAAGAGCTCTCCGGCAGGCTGAAATCCGCCGGGGAAATTCCCTCCCGGAGGGGGAAATCGACGCCATCGTCACCGCCATCGAGTTGGACTTCATTGGGATCATCATCACCATCATCTCCACCACCGTCACCGTCATCTCCACCGCTGCACCTCGTCACCGCTGTAACATCTAGGGATGAATCTTGATTGTTTGGTAGGGGAAACTCTCCCGGTATTGATTACTCCTTGTTATTGATGCTATTGAGTGAAACTATTGAACCAAGGTTTATGTTCAGACTGTTATTCATCATCATATCACCTCTGATCATGTTCCATATGATGTCTCGTGAGTAGTTCGTTTAGTTCTTGAGGACATGGGTGAAGTCTAAATGTTAGTAGTGAACTATGTTGACTAATATTCAATGATTTGATATTTAAGTTGTGGTGTTATTCTTCTAGTGGTGTCATGTGAACGTCGACTACATGATACTTCACCTTTATGGGCCTAGGGGAATACATCTTGTATTCGTTTGCTAATTGTGGGGTTGCCGGAGTGACATCAACCTGAACCCCCGTTGGTATATCGATGCAGGAGGGATAGCAGGATCTCATAGTTTAAGGCTGTGGTTAGATTTATCTTAATTACTTTCTTGTATTTGCGGATGCTTGCAAGGGGTATAATCACAAGTATGTATTAGTCCTAGGAAGGGCGGTGCATTAGCATAGGTTCACCCACACAACACTTATCAAAACAATGAAGATTAATCAACTATATGAAGCGAAAGCACTAGACTAAATTCCCGTGTGTCCTCAAGAACGTTTGGTCATTATAAGTAAACAAACCGGCTTGTCCTTTGTGCTAAAAAGGATTGGTCCACTCGCTGCAATTATTACTCTCGCATTTTACTTACTTGTACTTTATTCATCTGCTATATCAAAACCCCATGAATACTTGTCTGTGAGCATTTACAGTGAATCCTTCATCGAAACTGCTTGTCAACACCTTCTGCTCCTCGTTGGGTTCGACACTCTTATTTATCGAAAGTACTACGATACACCCCCTATACTTGTGGGTCATTAATGGCATCATCAACATCATCAACGGCAAACAACGCGATGGACGGAGGTAAACGGATCCAACCTGATCTCAACGATTTTGTTCCTCACCCTCCCGCCCGTTTGCATGCATATGCCGATCTGGAGGAGTCGATGGAGATGATGTTCGGGAGTTTCCGCTTCCGCGTCAGGAAAGAAGGATCACATCGTCTCGCGGCACCAATTTTTACGGAACCGTTAGCGGTCGATTCCGATTTCTCGGATCATCAGCATCATCGACCGGGTCAGGCGACGAGGAGGTTTTGCTACCAAGCTTCGCCAAGCCCGCCGTCGGCAGGGGACTCGCTGATCCGTTCGGCAACATGACTTTCGGGTCGTTCACGGATTCCAATCTGGGTAGCGACTCGTAAAGCATCGACAACTTTGACTTCATCGACGGATCTACTTCTATTACGGATGTCTTCGGCGATTTATATGACAGCGTCACCGACCCTGAAGATGATGAAAACACAACTACAATATATCATCATGTCTACGCAATTGGGGAATCAATCTGCCAAGAGGATGAAGCGTCGGAGGCTTTCGATGATTTGGGAAATCCATACATCGATCCCGCAGATCTCACGCGTGGAACAGGAAACAAATACATCGGGTCCACGCCACGAGAGAAAATACAGCTGCCGCAAGCAGCTTGGGATAGAGCTCAGAGAGCCATGAATGGCACATAGCCGATGACTACCACGGCTACACCAGAAGCATTCCAAGCATATCAATATAAACTCGCTCGTGCTGGACAAGAGTTGGAAAAACAAAGAAAGTTACTCGACGAAAGAAGAGCTGCAGCTTCTGCCTCAAGTGCGCGCAGGGCCGCCCTGAGTCGACAACCAGGAACCTCGGGAGATAGTCACAGAGAAGCCCGTGCAAGAAATAGATCGCGATTGGCAAATGTGCCTGATCATGAACGAGAGAACTTGATCCCAAACCTCGACATGTCATTTATGTCGATATACACGAGAGGGCACATCATCCCAAACACGCCGGAGGCAGGATATATGGCGACACATGCCTTCATATTGACATCTAAACCACCTCCGGGAGATCCCAGGGAAGCAATAGCAGGTTCGAGTACACCGCAACCCAAAATTGATCCACGAAGAAATAGTCCAAGGAAAAATAGTCCTCGACCCACTACGATGGCAGCGCGAGACCCTCCACGAGAAGGTGGCGCGAGAAACACTGTGACGCAAGCGCGAGTCGACAGAGCACGACATGAGAGGGAGCGGGAAAACAGAACACGAGAGAGTTGGCATTCGCCGGAAGTTAGTGAGGAGGACTTATGCGGGCTCCCTTGCTTCACCCGACGAGTTCGCAAAACTAAAGTACCTTCCAGCTTCAAGTTACCCGACAGCTACAAAAAAATCGATGGATTTCAAGATCATGAGGATTGGCTAGTGGACTACTTGGAGACACTGAAGCTATGGGCGGAACCAAGGCAACGTCCATGCAGAGCATTCAGGTCCACCTCAGCGGAGCCGCAAGATCTTGGATGAAGAAGCTACCGGAAGGATCCATCGATAGCTCGGAAAATTTTGAGGATTTGTTCGTGAGAAATTTTCGTTCTACGTGCAAGAAACCTGCGTCAATAGAGCAGCTAAGGACATGCAGGCAGAAGTCGGACGAATGCATTATAAAAAACTCGGCTGAGAACGTGTTAGATGAAAGAGCAATAGACGCGTTTATCGCAGGAATCCGAAGAAGAGATCTAATCGAGGAATTGGGAAGGTCCAACCCAAGAACAATAGCTGACCTCATGGAGATAGCGAATCGTTGGGCTGACGGAGAAGATGATGTTCATAACAAACGGCAGAGGTCACCCGAGGAAGATCGTAACAGGAATAACAATCAAAATAGGCGACGTTTTCGACCCTTCACAGATTATGATGGTCCCAGCCAAGTGGCGGCTGGCTTCCGAGGAAATAGTGGATGAAATCATTGGGATGATTACCAACGGAATAATTATTAGCGCAATGATCATAGAGATGCACCGAGTTCCAGCAGGCAAAATAACCGATCTAGGTTCCCAAGGCCATACAACATGTCACCCAAAGATTTGTTGAACGGGCCATACCAGATGCATTTCTACCTTGACAATGAGGGAAAGAGACAGTCGGGTCATCTCCAGAAGGACTGCCGAACTTTTTAAGCTCTAAGAAGATACGTGGAAAACACCAACACGCAAGCAGCAAACAGGGGGTACGTGCAGGAGCCAAGAAGTGAAATTCACCTGCCACCACGACCCGCAATTACCAGCACAAATCAACATCAGTTGCAACTTGTGGCACCTCCGAGCAATGACAATGACTTCATAAACACAACGGGAGCAGTGTCGATGATACAAAAAGGCAGACCCTCAAATAAAGAGCGGAAGTTAATTTCGCGACAGGTGTTTATGGCAGAAAAGTCGCCTCCACCAACCATTGAGTACCTCAATTGGTCAGGACAAGCCATAGGATTCACCCAAGAGGACCACCCACCTCAAGTTCCATGACTAGGACAGTCAGCTATGATCTTGCCAGCGGTGATTGCAGGTTTTGATGTCTCCCGCATATTCATAGATGGAGGAAGCAGTTTAAATCTCATATGCGTGGATACGCTGCAGAAGATGAACATCTCTCGAGAAAATTTGACACCAACGGATACACGTTTTCATGGCATCACACCTAAGAAGCCAAATTATCCTCTAGGAAAGATCCTACTCGACGTACAGTTTGGAACACGAGAAAACTTCAGGAAGGAAAAGTGTGAGTTCAAAGTTATCGATTGGCTGTCACAATATCATGCTGTCCTAGGACGACCCTACACCAGATTCATGGTTGTGACGCATTATACATACCTGCTATGGAGGATCCCCGGACCCAATGGCCCAATCACAGTCAAAGAAAAACCAGATTCATGGTTGTGACGCACACTGAGTCCACGTGGGTCGCTAACCCAGTGCTTGTCCCAAAGAAAAACACTAAAGTCCTTCGCATGTGCGCGATTTCACGTGTCTCAGCAAACATTGTCCAAAACATCACTTTCCCCTCCAGAGGATCGACCAAATTATCGATTCAACGGTAGGTTGCGAACGTCTTTCCTTCCTCGACGCGTATTCTGGCTACAATCGGACCGCTTGAAAGAAGAAGATGAAGTCAAAACAGCTTTCATAACCCCTTATGGTGTGTTCTGCTATTGCCCTTCGGGTTGAAAAAACGCGGGAGCCACGTACTAGCGGATGATGCAGAAGTGCTTGGCCACGCATATTGGAAAAAACGTTCAAGTGTACATCGACGACGTCGTCATAACAACAAAGCAAGGATCATCCCTGATCGATGATCTCAAGAAAACATTCGACAACCTCGACAAGTTTCGCCTCGAGCTGAACCCGACAAAATGTTCATTTGGTGTTCCTGCGGGAGAACTCCTCGGATACTTAGTGTCCGCCAGGGGAATCGAGGCCAACCCCGAGAAAATACATGCTATCTTGACGATGAGAAAACCAACCAAGCTCAAGGAGATACAACAGCTGACTGGACGTGTCGCAGCTTTGAGCAGGTTTGTCGCCAGGTTGGGAGAAAAAGCGCTGCCTTTTTACGCGCTAATCAAGCAAGGGAAAAAAATCGAGTGGAATGAGGAAGCAGACAGAGCATTCGAGCATCTGAAGCGAACTATCTCGACACCACCAGCTGGTGGCACCACAAGAAAAAGAACCGCTGCTGTTATATATTGTGGCCACACCTCAGGTGGTCAGTACAGTCCTCGTGGTAGAACGATAATAAGAAGGGAAGATTCATGGGGTTCAACGGCCAATATATTTCCTTAGCAAAGTTTTATCACCATCTAAACAGCGATACCCGCAATCAGTGGCGGAGGACGAACTAAATTTTTGGTATGGCGGAAACGACAAAGCAGAAGCAATACATATGACTAAAAATAGAAGTGTTGAATATATCCCTAGAATTTGTAACACAAAATATAATCAACACCTACAATCAGCTCCTACAGGAACTAACACAAACTTATGTATGCAAAAAGTACCTCACGAAATAAATTTTGCACACCAACTCACCACTGAATTATTAAAGACTGAAGACTCGTAACTTTTATTCTACACATGCCGCTAACCTTGATAATCTTCTTCTGAGGCGCCATGTCAATCACAGTCCCTTGCGATAATCTTTGTTTTCTGCCCGATCGTCCTCTCCTCGAGCCACCAGCGGCCCGCCGCCCGCTAGCAGAAACTCGTCGCCTTATTTTCTAACTTTTTTCGTCTCACGATGCCTTGCGATCGATCGATCCGATCGATCAGGAACAACCTCTGTATTGAGGCTAACTGGCTAACATATGTTAAGGATTTTTTTTTTTTGTGAGACTGGCTAACATGTTAAGTGGCCTCTCCACCTAATAAATTTTAAGGCCCACCAAGGCCCCATACCTGTTCGGTGGACTAGTTTGTTCTGTTATTCACATGCGAGAGATTAGCCCAAATACATGCACATGGCGCTGGTCCTGGTAGAGAAATAACAAGTGGTACATGTACTCGCCACAGATTTTAGCTCTGGCAGATGCTAGACCTCGCCAGAATGGGCGCTCCGCCCATGCCCGCAATATCAGAAGCTAGCTTATGAGGTTTTCATGTCAGCACGGAAGTTAAGACACTATTTTTCGGCGAACCCGATAATAGTGGTCAACAAGGCTTCTCTCTCGAATATATTGAATAACCCAGAAGCTACAGGATGTGTCTCCCTTTAGGAAATCTTACCCCATTAATCAACGTTAAAATAATGCTCTTAAAATAATGCTCGTGACTTTGGATGCCTCGTTCAGGAGCTGTTGGCCTGTTCATTCATATGTAGCCTTTCTCCCGATCGTCCATTCAAGTTACTCCCGAAAGTGCAAAGCGAAAGATGAACATCTCAGATTCAGAAAATTGAAGTCCTCCTAGAGAAAGCAAAAACTATAAAGACCGAGCTTGAATAATATGATAGCACCCAAGAAAGGCAGAAACAACCCATTCCCCTCCGTATCCTCCAATTGTGGTCGAGCATAATCATTAGGTTACTAGCCCTCAAAAAAAATCATCACGTTACAAAGGAACCTAACGATCACATTGCAAACGAACCTGGTCACATGTCCATATATCAGATTGTACATGAACCAGGTCATGAAATTGTACACTTGAATGATATATGTCATATGCATTAATTTCCATCTCTTTTACATCAATATTTATTACAAATAGTTTGATCGAGTGTCCGACTCTGCCATAGCTTAGGCTCATTTGAGCAATGCCTACATACAGAATAATCGAAGGGGACAATAACCAATCGTATCGATCCCTAACAAAGACAAACCACATAAGCAGATGCGAGTACCGTCCAAGAGCACAAACATCTGTAGTAATAGTCTTTAGCTCTTTTATGCAAGTCTAGTTGTAAAATTAACGTCCACCGCCGCCAGCACCACCACCAGCTCCTGTCCCACCTCCGGCTCCTGCACCTAGCCCAACACCAATACCCACACCAATACCAATACCAATGCCGCCGCCTCCACCTCCGCCGAGGCCAACTCCCTTTCCGAGCCCACCACCATGCCCAAGTCCTCCTCCGACGCCACCACCTAACCCGTTGCCGGATCCACCACCACCACCGAGCCCCCCTCCACCTCCTCCACCAAGACCACCACCACCTCCCATGCCACCACCAAGACCAAGCACCATGACCTAGGCCTCCTCCCGCACCACTACCAAATCCACCACCGGCACCACCTCCCATCCCACCTCCTCCACCGCTGCCCATGCCACCACCCCCGCCACCACCAAGGCCACCGCCTCCACCAGCTCCACCTCCCATGCCACCACCTGCTCCAAAACCTCCACCTTGGCCTCCACCGCCTCCAAGCCCACCTCCGCCACCACCTCCCATGCCACCACCTCCACCACCACCAAGGCCACCGCCTCCACCAGCTCCACCTCCCATGCCGCCACCCGCTCCAAAACCTCCACCTTGGCCTCCACCGCCTCCAAGCCCACCTCCTCCACCACCTCCCATGCCTCCACCTCCACCACCACCAAGGCCACCGCCTCCACCAGCTCCACCTCCCATGCCGCCACCCGCTCCAAAACCTCCACCTTGGCCTCCACCGCCTCCAAGCCCACCACCTCCACCCATTCCGCCTCCACCACCACCGCCAAGACCTCCTCCTCCGCCGGCTCCACTACCGACACCTCCGCCGGCTCCAAACCCACCACCTTTACCACCTCCACCACCAATCCCGCTGCCACCTCCACCCCCAAAGCCACCACCACCTCCGCCACCAAGACCACCTCCACCTCCAACTCCACCACCAAATCCACCACCTTTACCTCCTCCCCCTCCAATTCCGCCGCCACCTCCTAAACCACCACCTCCCCCACCGCCAACACCACCACCTCCACCAAGTCCGCCACCACCGCCGACTCCACCACCTCCACCAAGACCGCCACCACCTCCACCAAGACCGCCGCCTCCTCCTAAACCACCACCTCCACCAAGGCCACCCCCGCCGCCAACTCCACCGCCTCCACCAAGACCACCACCTCCTCCACCACCAATCCCACCACCTCCACCAAGGCCACCACCGCCTCCACCCCCAAAGCCTCCACCGCCACCACGGCACCTACCAAAGTGACAATCACGGCCGAACGGCCCACGGCCAAATTTAGGTCCACGGCCATAGCCCCTCGGCCCATGACCGTAGCCCGGTCCACGGCCAAACCCTCCACGCCCATATGGTGGCTCATCATCGTCGAAGTCAGCATGAACCAAGCATATCAAGCAGAGGAAGGCGACGAGGATAACACAAAGAGGCCTCTTGAGGCGGACAGCCATTGCCGTCCGGGACGAATGCTGGGTGCAATCAGCAACACTAGCTAATGAAGAAATGATCAGAACATGGGCGCCTTGTCTCTCACCACTGTAATGAACTTCTTGTTTGGGTGCTGGTTTGGTGGTCTGGTTTGCACTGGGAGGAGGAAGCCTTGTGTGTGTGTTTATATAGGCAGCTGGTGGAGCTGAAGGGAGAACGATGCGGTGGAATGAAGTCTACTCTTAATTGGTTGTGGGTTGCCGCGTGGGGGGCAGGTGAGTACTAAGGAGAGCATTAAGGGATCAATGGTGTTCTTGCACCATTGTTCCCCGCTGACTGCTACAGCGCATGTGCGAGTAATAGCTTAGAACAGTAGAGTGTGCAGTAGCAGCTTAAAACTAGCTTGGAGTATCAGAGAGCTACTAAGTATTAGAGAACTAAGTACGCCAGTAGCAGCTTAAAACTAGCTGGCTAGGAGTATTAGAGAGCTGAGTATTTTCTGTCAGCATTATAGTATTTCACTCAGATGCATTATCAGTCACGCTCACGTTTTGCAATTGCAAGTAATGCTGCGAACGCTCGCCACACATTCAAACATTGATGGTTGGCATCTCGATCTTGAATTGACAAAGTCTAACGACAAGCATGAATGGATGCGGTTGATGGAACGAGACGATACCGTGGGTCAGCCGCTGCCTTGTGTCAGATCATTTAGCCGGTAGATGGTCGACAAATGCATTTATGCGCCCGATCATTGGCTCATTGCATTCGATCTCATGTCGATCGGCGTCGGTCGATTCACGATTGCATGCGTTGGCTACTGGTCGGTAGCAGCTTGAGTTAATTCGTTACGGCTGAACTGAAGGCTTCCATCTACCGGCTTGACCTACTAGGAGTCTAGGAGTAGTATTGTGCCTTTGACAGAGGCACCTCGCAAAGAGGACTTTCTGTAGTATCTGCCATTCCCATCGTTGATTCAGGGAGAGCTCTCATACCAGAATGCGGTCAACGGGGTTGACTTTTGCAGTGGATGCGATAGTTAGCTGCTAGGCATGGGTCGAGCTAAGCAATCCTGTATGAGAATAGTATCATTTCATACTCAAGTCATCTTATTCTGGCTATGATTTACACTTCAATAATACTGTACCTACGGACAGCTTCTTAAGTAAAGGATCTTACCCGTAGACGTGTGAATCCCACGTTGCTGCAGAGAATCCATTTTTTATGTCACACTTACACGTTTTTAAAGATTCTAAAATAAAATTGTAAACCTAGATTATGCTGCATCTTGGTTTATGCTTTCATTCTTGGAAATTCCAATTGGGGTGAGGAAGAGGTTAGATTTTTATAGATCAAATTTTTTCTGGCAATCCGATGAGCACAAGAAGAAATATAGACTGTCTAAGTGAAATATTTTGTGTAGACCAAAAGATCAGGGCAGGTTGGCTATTGAGGTATTAGAATTAAAGAACAAATGTCTTCTGAGCAAATGGTTGTTTAAACTTCTTTCAGAAGAGGGTATGTGGCAGCAGCTCTTATGTAACAAGTATCTTAAAAATAAAACGCCAGCACATGTCGAAGTCAAACCGACAGATTCACCTTTTTGGAAGGGTCTCATGCATGTTAAAGATGACTTTTTCAAGAGGGGTTATTTTAGAGTGGGGGACGGGACATCTGTTAGGTTCTGGAAGGATGTATGGCTGGGTGATACTCCGTTGTCCCATCAATATCCGGCCCTATATAATATTGTTCAACATAAGAATGTGTTAATCTCAACTGTGCTTGCTACTGAACCTACCAATATTTCTTTTAGAAGAGGTCTGAATGACAATAAGTGGTTGCAATGGTTACATCTATGCCAAAGATTAATTACAATTACCTAAACTACTGAACCAGATAAGTTTATTTGGAAGCTTACTGATTCGGGTCTGTTTACAGTCAAGTCTATGTACCTTGATTGGATGAATGGGCATACTCTTCGTAAGTATCTATGGAAATTAAAAATCCCGTTGAAAATTAAAAAAATTATGTGGTTCCTTAGTAATAAAGTATTTTTTAACTAAGGATAATTTGGCTAAACGAAAGTGGAAAGGATGTCAAAAGTGTTGCTTTTGTGATTCCACTGAAACCGTTAATCATTTGTTCTTACATTGCCCTTTTGTGAAGATAATTTGACGTATGATGTACCTTACTTATAATATTCCGCCACCAGCTAATATTACTAATATGTTTGGTAGATGGCTTAATGGTGTGACAAAAATTGATAAACTGAAGATTAGAATTGGTGTTTTGGCCATTTATTGGGCTATCTGGAGGACTAGAAATGATATTATCTTTAACAAACAAAGTGGGACTAATTTTTTGCAGGTTATCCGGCGGGCTGCTCATTCAATCCAGCAATGGGTTTTCCTTCTCCCGGTGGAGTAGCGGGAGGATATGGTTATTGGATGCAACCGGATGCTAGTGGTTGCTCACGACTTCTTTTTCCAGACTACTGGGTGGCGGCATCTTAATAGAATAGCAAACGCATAGCTTTTCTGTAAGCCGTATTTTTAGTTGGTTGATTCATGTATCGATCCTATCGTTTCCATGAGTGTAATAAGTGATGATGGATCTTTTTTTGACTTTATACTTTGATTTTAATAAAGCAAGTTGTGTGCATCTGTTGATGCAGAGGCTGGGGCAATGCTCTTTTATCGAAAAAAATGCTGCATCTTGTATACTTATGAAGTTTCATTAAAAAATATGACAATATGTGACCTGCAAAAAACAACAAATCATGTCTAAATAATATAGGACACTATTCATTTATGTGTTCTCAGTCTTTTTTGCACATGTTAGGTATGGTTATATTTTGACACAACTTTTTACAGATACACAACATATAACATAAACAATGTCCATGATTTATTTCACATTTTTTTAAAAATTTCAAAATGTGACATCTAATAGTAGTTAAACAATGACAAACAAGTGGACGCACCTAGTTGGCAAACGGAGGCCGGATAGACAAACACACTATACAAAGAAAGAAAATAGCATGAATGGTCTACATTTAATTCTACGTGGGAAAAATAAAAAAATCCATATATCTTAACCGTGTGTCGAAATTACGATCCACTTTTACCATTGGTACTCTTGTGATGAGCTCTTTAGAGCTATATCTCATCTGTGTAAGTTTAGAGTAAAAAATTCTTCAGAAAAGCAACTCTAGTGTTATGGCAAAGCAACTTCATACAAAAAGTTTTTTACACTATATTTTTATAGTATGTAGCCAGCTTAGCTTATGAGATACTCATTTGCCAGCAACTTCTTAGTACTGAGACACGTAACTGTGCACTACTATTTGCCTACTATATTTTCTAATATCATTGCCAACTTGGTTTCTGAAATCGACATCTTATTAATAGCAATGAAAATACAATTTAATAACAATTACTCTGCAACTCAAGTGCAAACGGTCCACAACTTCACAACAGTGATACTATCTGACTTGGTACTATTGGTAAATCAACTCTAGTGTTGTGGCAACACAACTTAGTTTCCGAGATACTCAACTTAGCAACAACAGCCAGCAACTTCATAATATTGTACAAGAACAACGATCGGCAACATACATCAACGATATGCGATTTCATGAAAACATGTGCAAGTTAAAAAAAAAAGAAACAATATCTAGGAGGAACTAGACACTACTGATACAATAGAAGCGGGACATGGCGTGATAATTCTAGAAATTCATCCGTGATAGGGATCGAACTCTGGTCGTTGGGGTGCGCTACTGCGACCCCAACCACTGGGCTATACACTACGGGAAAATCAGGCGCTGCCGTGCAGCCTATCTTTGCCGTGAGCTGCTGCACGGCAAAGATTTATTTGCCGTGCGCAGCAAGAAGACCGCACGGCAACGTCAAAACGCACGGCAAAGTATGGGAGCAGCGCACGGCAAAGAAACCAAGCACGGCAAAGAAAGACTTGGCGCACGGCAAAGCAGTATCTCACGACAAAGTCTGGGAGCAGCGCACGGCAAAGATAGTAGGACGGCAAAGTCCCTGCAAGCCGCACGGCAAAGCGTGCAGACAGACCAGTTGCACGGCAAAGGGTCCTTTGCCGTGCGCTGCTCCCTTTGCCGTGCGCCAATATACATTTTATTTGTTTTTCTAACTATTTTATTTCATCTACTACTTATATTTATTTTGTTAATTAGTTTTTCTTTTTGATGACTATTTATTACACTATGTGCAATACAAAATTAGTCTCCATGCTCATCCCCCACATATATCAGGGTTCCGGTGCTCCGGCGGCTGTCCCCCTCCTTCCCCCAAAAACAGCGGGACGGCGGGTCTACCCCCCTAGATTTCTCCGCGCGAGGGTGCACCAATGTACTTTTTCATTCTTTTAGGTTTTTTTAGGACATATACACATGGAAAACCAAGATTGGGACCCTTTGGCACATACACACGCAGCTCGAGCCATTATCACACGATCGACGGTGAGCCGGATCTACTTGTTAGGGTTAGGTGTAGGGTTAGGGCTAGGGTTTAGGGGGTAGGGCTAGGGTTTAGTTTAAAGGTAAGTATTTATGGTTAGGTATATGTTTAGGGTTTAGGGTTAGGGTTAGGGTTTATGATGCATGGTTCTCGCAGCTCCGGTGTTGTGGTTTAGGGGTTTAGAGGGGTTTAGGGCACGAAGCCTCCCCAATTTAGGGTCTAGGGTTTAGGGGAGCTACTTTTGCACCATTACACCTTGCACCACACTTTGACACATATCATAGGCCCACATGCAAGATTTGGTGGGGTTCCGGTGCTCCGGCGGTCGTTCTCCCCCTCCTCCCCCAAAACAGCGGAACGTGTGCCCCGGCGGGTCTACCCCCCTAGATTTCTCCGCGCGAGGGTGCACCAATGTACTTTTTCATTCTTTTAGGTTTGTTTAGGACATATACACATGGAGAACCAAGATTGAGACCCTTTGGCACATACACACGCAGCTCGAGCCATTATCACACGATCGACGGTGAGCCGGATCTACTGGTTAGGGTTAGGTGTAGGGTTAGGGCGAGGGTTTAGGGGGTAGGGCTAGGGTTTAGGGGGTAGGACATTTGGTCACTTTGCCGTGTGCATACACACGGCAAAGGTGCCACGTGGCGCAAGCCTGTGCTCCTGGGAGCTGTATGGGGCGTGCCTGTAGGGGCCTTTGCCGTGCGTGCTAGGGTTCGGCCGCACGGCAAAGGTGAGCCGCTCGAGCACCGGCAGGGCGCACGGCATTGACGGGTGGCACGGCAGCCTACCTGGCGCACGGCAATGTCGAGGCGCACGGCAGCCTCCCTGCCGCACGGCAAAGAATCCCCACACGGCAGAGATGCTCACGCACGGCAGCGTTGGTCACGCACGTCAGAGATCTTTGCCGTGCAGATTGTGCATGCGCACGGCAAAGATGGCTTTGCCGTCGAACACTTTGCCGTGCACTCTTTGCCGTGAGGGCTCGCACGGCAAAGCCGTTGCCGTGCGTATAGGCCTCTTTGCCGTGCAAAGTGGAGCACGGCAAAGGCTGGCTTTCCCGTAGTGATACCCACATCGTTGATACGTCCAAATTGCATCACTATTTTATATCATAATTTGCTGTTATTCATTGATATATTTCATATTGGGACACAATACTTATGTTATTTCATCTATTTTGCATGTTTCATGATTATTTGGAGATC